>NC_133756.1:88850229-89193562 GCF_036562045.2 Rhinolophus sinicus | reverse complement strand
ATTGAGCCTAGCCACCCCCACCCTACTTTCCCAGAGCTCACCCCGCTCCCACCTGCCCAGTGCTAGAAACGGAACAGTAGCAGTGTCAGATCAAAAGAACAGAATATTAACAGTTCTGAGAACTGTGGTCCAGAGACATGGACTCACAGCACAACTAGTTCCGGCAAAGGGGAGGGAGCCAATGGAAGCAGGACCAGCTGTGCTGGTGGTCGCCGCCATTGCTCTGGGCCACCTCTCACAACCCACCCCGCCCCTGTTCCCACCTATCTGGGTAGATCAATGCAGGAGTAAGCAGAGCTGCTGAAACACACGGGCTCTGAATCTGGTGCATGAAGAGCTTTGGACTTCAGAAGCTCTCCACATACCCCCATGGAGGAAGCACCCTATGATCCAGGCAAACTGTTCACAGAGGAGAAGCCCACCTTCCAGGGAATCCCCCCCCCTCTATTGTATGAGAAGCTGGAATAATGCAGAGAAAACATTACACTACAGTGTGAGAGAGAAAAAAAGGCTGCAGTTGGAGAGAAAATAAAACATTCTACCAACACATACTAGAAAACAAAAGAAAGACCTCTTCCTATCAACCTTTGCAGAACCCACTCCTATAGATGTCTAGGAAGAGAAATAATAAATCATTCATTGCCATGAATAACCAAGGCAACAAGACAGTTCAGAAAGAAAATGAAAAGTCTCCAGGAAATGAACTTAAAGATATGGAAATATGTGACTTAAATGACAGAGAATTCAAGATTGCAGTTCTGAAAAAAACTAAATGAGATGAAAGAAAACACAGAAAAGCACTTAATGAACTCAGAAACACAATCAAAGAACAACATGAACATTTTCCCAAAGAGATTGAAATTTTAAAAAAGAACCAAATAGAATTTCTGGAGATTAAGCACTCAGTAGAAGAAATGAAGAATAGAATAGCCAGCTTAGGTAGTAGAGTTGACCAGATGGAGGAAAGAATCAGTGACAGTGAAGATAGAAATCTGGAAATGACACGGATGGAAGAAGAAAGAGACTTGAGACCTAAAAGAAATGAAAAAGCTCTAAAAGAACTTTCTGACTCCATCAGAAAGAGCAATATAAGAATAATGGGGCTTGGACATCATAGGAATGGTGGCAGTCGGTCTCACTTTTTAAGTTCTCCTCAGGATCTTATCACAAACGGGACATCTATAACCCATCAAAGGACTCTCTGCTCATCATGCAGATCAGCTAAGAGACTTGTGCAAGGGTTACTTGAAGGTGGGCAAATTGGGCGAGCAGGGGAAGAGGGAAGGGAGCGGAGTGGAGACACGGTCCGCATCTGCAGCTGTGGAAAGGCGGCCCGCATCTGCGGCGGTGGAAACGCAGCTGGCATCCGCAGCTGCAGAGACGCAGGGGATCCCAGGATGGAACAGAGAATACAAAAGCCAGGAGATGGGCTCTTTCCCTGCGTCCCACAGCTGATCTGTCCTGCTGAGGGGGCAGCCAGTTGGGCCCTAGGTAGGACAAAGGACACAAACTCCATACATGGGCCCCTCCCCCCGCTCTTCCAATCGTACCCCCACCCTTCCAGAGATTTAAGCTGGCACCTGAATTGAGGAGTAGTGTCAGATTACAGAGGAGCCGTAGTGCTCAGGCTCTGGGAAGACTGGCAGGCAGCTCTGACCCAGGGAAGAGGCTGGGAAGAGTGTGAGTTTTGCTGGGCTAGGAGAGAAGAGACTCCTCCACCTCCAACCACCACCTTTTCTGGCCTGTGGGAAGAGTGTGACATGGCTGGGCTGGGAGAGAGAAGACCCCTCCATCCCCAGCCCCCACCCTTTCTGGCCTGCCTGGGGCAGGGCAATTACAACTGCGGAGGCACTCCCAGGGATCAGCAGTAGGTGGCAGACACAGCTCTGGGCTTTCAGCAGCTCAGAAATCTCCCGCCTGCCACACACACACACACACACACACACACTCACACACACGGAAGAAGTGCCTTAAGACTCAGGAGAACTGGACACAGGGCTAGTGGTGCTACTCTCAGTGCGCATATGTGCAGGCAAGGGCAGAAACTGCACTGATTTTGTAGAAGCTATCACCCATACCCCTCAGCCCCACGCATTTAAATCTGCAGTCCCAACGTCTCTCTGAGCACCAGGTGACCGGCTCTGCCTGCACAATACACAGGGTACTCTTTGGTACAGCAGAGGACAACCTGGAGATTACTTGGTGGGCTTAAGCCAAGACTGGTGCTGCTTTTTTTGTTTTGTTTTGTTTTGTCTTTATATCTTTGATATCTTTGCCTGTGTCGAGTGTGGGTTGTCGGTTGTTTTTACATGTGAATGTATTTGATTTTTTCTTTGCTGTTGTTGTTGTTGTTGTGCTTGGTGATTTGCTTTGTTCTGAAATTGCCCTACCAGGGCCGAACTTAAGAGGCACAAGATTCAAAACACCCAGAGGCCAACTCCAGACCAAACCAGAGTATTATTGGGTTTGACCTACAATTGACACACCCAGAGGGAATTCTCTACAGGTACAAGAGCCCACAGAGGCCAAACCACACTTAAGTGGTCAACCCTCATGCAACAGAACACCCTGCGGTGGGCAGAGCCAAGTCTCACAACTAGTCAGCCTAGGAGTTAACCCCACCAACTAATAAGTGAAAAGCAATTAAAGATCTTCTTTAACAGGACAATATACACAACACAAGAGTCACCTTTGGAGTACATGCAGAGGAGAAAAATGAAGTAGTGCAAGTCAAATATAAAGGGCACATAAGATAACCCAGCAAGAACTAAGAACTCTAGAGGATCTACCTAATACATCGAAGCAAACACAGAGAGTCAGCCAGAATGAGGAAACAAAGAAACATGTCCCAAATAAAAGAACAGAAGAAACCTCCAGAAATGGAACCAAATGAAACAGAGGTAACCAACTTATCAGAGACAGAGTTCAGAACACTGATGATAAGAATGTTTAAGGAGCTTAGAGACAACATAAAGAAGGCTAGAGACATCATAATGAACAACCAGTTAGAAATAAAGAACACAATTACTGAAATAAAGAACTCACTTGAAGGAATTAACAGCAGGTTAGATGAAGCAGAGGATTGAATCAGCGACTTAGAAGACAAGTTAGCAGAGATCACTCAACCAGAACAACAGAAAGAAAAAAGAATAAAAAACAATGAAGATTGTTTAAGAGACCTCTGGGATAACATCAAGTACAACAACATGCACATTATAGGAATACCAGAAGGTGAAGAGAGGAAGCAAGGGATTGAGAACATATTTGAAGTAATAATGTCTGAAAACTTCCCTAACCTGATGAAGGAAACCAACATACAAGCCCAGACAGTGCAGAGAGTTCCAACCGGGATAAATCCAAACAGGTCCACATCAAGACACATTATAGTTAAAATGGCAAAGGTTAAAGACAAAGAGAGAATCCTAAAAGCAGCAAGAGAAAGACAGAGGGTTACATACAAGGGAACTCCCATAAGACTATCAAATGACTTTTCTACAGAAACATTGAAGGCCAGGAGGGAGTGGCAGGAGATACTCAAAGTGATGGAAAACAAAGGCCTACAACCTAGATTGCTTTATCCAGCAAGGCTATCATTTAAAGTTGATGGAGAGATAAAGAGCTTCCCAGAAAAGAATAAGCTAAAGGAATTTATTACCACCAAGCCAGCATTGCAAGAAATACTAAAAGGACTTCTGTAAATAGAAGAAAGATGAAAACAATCTAACTACAAATTTAAAAATGGCAATAACTATGTACCTATCAATAATCACTTTAAATGTAAACAGATTAAATGTTCCAATCAAGAGACATAGGGTGGCTGAGTGGATAAGAAAGCAAGACCCTTGTATATGCTGTATACAAGAGACTCACCTCAGATCAAAAGACACACACAGGCTGAAAGTGAAGGGTTGGAGTAAGATATTTCATGCAAATGGAAATGAGAAAAAAGCTGGAGTTGCAATACTTATATCTGACAAAATAGACTTTAAAATGAAGAACATATTAAAAGACAAAGATGGGCACTATATAATAATAAAAGGATCAATTCGACAAGAGGACATAACCCTAGTAAACATCTATGCACCCAACATAGGAGCACCTAAATATATAAAACAGATATTGACTGACATAAAGACAGAGATCAACAGTAACACTATCATAGTAGGGGACTTCAACACACCTCTGACAACAAGGGACAGGTCTTCCAGACAGAAAATCAATACGGAAACAACAGCCTTAAATGACACATTGGACCACTTGGATTTAATCGATATTTTCAGAGCATTTCACCCCAGTGCTGTAGAATACACGTTCTTCTCAAGTGCACATGGAACATTTTCCAAGATAGACCATATGTTAGGCCACAAAACAAATCTGGATAAATTTAAGAAAATTGAAATAATACCAATTGTCTTCTCTGACCACAGTGCTATGAAATTAGAAATGAACTACAGGAAAAAAACTGGAAGACACACAAATTCATGGAGGCTGAATAACATGTTACTAAATAATGAATGGGTCAACCAGGAGATCAAGGAAGAAATCAAAAGATATCTCGAGACAAATGAAAATGAAAACACGATGACCCAAAATCTATGGGATGCCGCGAAAGCAGTCCTAAGAGGGAAATTCATAGCATTGCAGGCCTACCTAAAGAAACAAGAAACATCACTAATCAACAGTTTATCTTCACACTTAAGGGATCTGGAAAAAGAACAGCAAAATAAGCCCAAAGGGAGTACAAGGAAGGAGATAATAAAGATCAGAGCGGAAATAAATGAAATAGAAACCAGAAAAACAATACAAAAGATCAATGAATCCAAGAGTTGGTTCTTAGAGAAAATAAACAAAATTGACAAATCTTTAGCCTGATTCATTAGAAAAAAGAGAGAGAGGACCCAAATTAATAAAATCAGAAATGAAAGAGCAGAAATGACAACAGACACCGCAGAAATACAAAAACATTTTAAAAAATTACTATGAGCAGCTATATGCCAACAAATTTGACAATCTGGAAGAAATGGACAATTTTCTAGAGGCATACAACCTTCCAAGGCTAACTCAAGAAGAAACAGAAAACCTGAATAGACTGATTACCACCAGGGAAATTGAATCAGTAATCAACAATCTCCCAACAAACAAAAGCCCTGGACCAGATGGCTTTACAGGTGAATTTTACAAAACGTTCAAAAAAGAATTATCACCTATTCTCCTCAAGCTCTTCCAAAAAATCCAGAAGGAGGGAAGTTTCCCAAACACTTTTTATGAAGCCACTATCACCCTGATCCCAAAATCAGAGAAGACACCACACAAAAAAGAAAACTACAGGCCGATATCTCTAATGAACATAGGTGCAAAAATCCTCAACAAAATATTAGCGAACAGAATTCAGCAATACATTAAAAAGATCATACACCATGATCAAGTGGGATTCATCCCTGGTATGCAAGGGTGGTTCAACATCTACAAATCAATTAATGTAATACACCACATTAACAAAATGAAAAATGAAAATCACATGATCATATCAATAGATGCAGAAAAAGCATTTGATAAAATCCAGCAGACATTTATGATAAAAACCCTTAAGAAAGTGGGAACAGAGGGATCATATCTCAACATAATAAAGGCCATATATGATAAACACACAGCTAACATCATACTCAATGGGGAAAAGCTAAAACCATTCCCCTTAAGATCAGGAACAGGGCAAGGTTGCCCACTTTCTCCACTTCTATTCAACATAGTGCTGGAAGTTCTAGCCACAGCAATCAGACGAGAAAAAGAAATAAAAGGCATCCAAATCGGTAAGGAGGAAGTAAAACTGTCATTATATGCAGATGTCATGATACTATATAGAGAACCCTAAAGACTCCACCAAGAAACTATTAGAGCTAATATATGAATTTAGTAAAGTAGCAGGATACAAAATTAATATTCAGAAATCAGCTGCATTTGTATATACCAATAATAAAACATCAGAAGGAGAAATTGAAAAAGCAATCCCATTTACAATTGCTCCAAAGACTATAAAATACCTGGGAATAAATTTAACCAAAGAAGTAAAAGATCTGTACTCAGAAAATTATAAGACACTGAAGAAAGAAATGAAAGAAAATACAAATAGATGGAAACACATACCATGTTCATGGGTAGGAAGAATTAATATACTTAAAATGTCCATACTGCCTAAGGCAATATACATATGCAACACAATTCCTATCAAACTACCAAGGACATTTTTCACAGAAATAGAACATATAATCCTAAAATTTATATGGGACCATAAAAGACCCTGGATATCCTCAGCAATCTTGAGAAATAAGAACAAAGTGGGAGGTATAACAATACCTGACATCAAATTATACTACAGGGCTACAGTAATCAAAACAGCATGGTACTGGCATAAAAACAGACCCATAGATCAATGGAACAGAATAGAGAGTCCAGAAATAAATCCATGCCTATATAGCCATTTAATCTATGACAATGGAAGCAAGAATGTACGGTGGGGTAAAGACAGTCTATTCAATAAATGGTGCTGGGAAACCTGGACAGACACATGCAAAAAAAATGAAGCTGGACCACTTCCTTACACCATATACAAAAATAAATTCAAAACGGATTAAAGACTTAAATGTAAGATCTGAAACCATAAAATTCCTAGAAGAAAATATAGGAAGAAATTTCACAGACGTTACCCGGTGTAAGATTTTTACTGATATATCGCCTCGCACAAGGGAAGTAAGAGAAAAAATAAACACGTGGGATTACATCAAATTAAAAAGTTTTTTCACAGCAAAGGAAACCATCAACAAAACAAAAAGGGACCCTACTGAATGGGAAAAGATATTTGCCAATGATATATCTGATAAGGGGTTAATATCACAAATTTATAAAAAACTCACTCAAGTCGACTCCAAAAAAACAAACAACCCAATTAAAAAATGGGCAGAGGACATGAAGAGACATTTTTCTAAAAAGGACATACAGATGGCAAACAGACATATGAAAAAATGCTCAACCTCATTAATCATTAGAAAAATGCAAATAAAAACCTCAATGAGATACCACCTCACCCGAGTCAAAATGGCTATCATCAATAAATCAACAAACAACAAGTGCTGGCGCAGATGTGGAGAAAAGGGAACCCTTGTGCACTGTTGGTGGGATTGGTGCAGCCACTATGGAAAACAGTATGGAGGTATCTCAAAAATCTGAAAATAGAACTACCTTATGACCCAGCAATTCCACTCCTGGGTATCTATCCAGAGAAATCCAAAACTTTAATTCAAAAAGCTTTATGCACTCCTGTGTTTATTGCAGCACTATACACAATAGCCAAGACATGGAAACAACTGAAATGCCCATCGGTAGATGACTGGATTAAGAAACTGTGGTACATTTATACAATGGAGTATTACGCAGCCACAAAGAAGAAAGAAATCTTACCATTTGCAACAACGTGGATGGACCTAGAGAACACTATGTTAAGTGAAATAAGTCAGACAGAGAAAGACAAATACCATATGATCTCACTTATATGTGGAATCTAAAGAAAAGAAAAAGTCAATGAACTAATCAGAAACAGTTTTGGAGACATAGAGGAAAAACTGAGGGTTGCTAGATGGGAGGGGGTGGGGATAAGGGGGAAGGTGAGGGGATTAGAAAACAGTCAGTAACCACAAGATGGCCACGGGGCTCTGAAAATTAATTTGGGGAATGTAATCAATAATGTTGTAAAGATTTTGTAGGGTATCCAATGGAGACTCATCTCATTAGGGAGACCACCTCAGGGATGATGTAGATGCCTGATCACTGCATTGTACACCTGAAGCTGAAGCTGAACAATAATGAATGTCAACTACAAGTTTGTATATATATGTATGTATGTGTATATGTATGTACTTACAAGAAGTGGAGTACAGCATTAGTAATAGAGACAGTGGAAATGTAATGGCACTGTGCGATGTCAGAGGGATAGTGGATGGGGAGACGGGGGGTTCACACAGTGTGACGGATATAAAAGATAAACATCTAAGTATTACTGTGTCTTGTGCACCTGAAACTAATAAAAAAATGGTTAAAAAAAAGATACAAACTTCCAGCAGCAAAATAAATGTCATAGGAATGTAATGTTCAGCATAGTGACTATAGTTAATAGTAATGTATTGCATATTTGAAAGTTGCTAAGAAAGATTTTAAGTTATTATCACAAAAAATTGTAACTCTGAACGGTGATCGATGTTAACTAGACTTATTGTGATCATTTCCCAATACATACAAATATTGAATCATTAGACTGTACATCTGAATAATTAATAATAATAATAAAAACAACAACAACAACAACAAAAAAGAGTAACGGGCATACCAGAAAAAGAAGAAAGAGAGAAGGGAACAGAGAATATATTCAAACAAAGAGTCGACAAGAACTTCCCAAACTTGTGCAAATAAATGGGTCCTCGAATCCAAGAAGCAAATAGAACACCTAATTACCTCAACCCCAACAGGTCTTCTCCAAGGCACATTGTATTGAAGCTGTCAAAAATCCACAACAAAGAAAGAATCCTCAAGACAGCCAGGGAAAAGAAGATAGTAACGTACAAAGGAGAGCCCATTAGATTATCATCAGATTTTTTTCAGCAGAAACTCTACAAGCCAGGAGGTAGTGCAATCAAATATTCAAACTACTGAAAGAGAGAAATTATGAGCAAAGAATAGTATATCCAGCAAATATATCCTGTAGATATGAAGGAGGAATAAAGACCTTTCCAAACATTCAGCAGCTGAGGGGATTTTCTAACACACAACCTACACTACAAGAAATACTGAAGGAGGCTATTTGACCAGCATAAATAGGGATAAGTTGTGGCAACCAAAATATATAAGGGGGACAGTAAAGGCCTGAACCAGAATATGGGAATGGAGAAATAATGCTGAGAAAATGGAATATTCTACATATGAGGTATTCTTTTACATAAACTTAACGGTCACCACTCAAACAAAATCCAGAACTGAAACATATACTGTAATAAAGAAGAAACAGAGGGAAAAATCACAGAATACCACCACCCAGAAATAATAGACAACAATAAAAAGGCAAAGAAACAATGGAGACAGAGACTTACCAGAAAACCAAGGACCGAATGATAGGAAATACTCACATATCAATAATCACCCTGAATGTAAGTGGGCTGAACTCACCAATAAAAAAGGCAGAGTAGCAGATTGGATCAAAAAACTAAACCCAACCATACACTGTCTCCAAGAGACACATCTCAGTTACAAGGACAAACATAGACTCAAAGTAAAAGGGTAGAAATTGATACTCCAAGCAAATGTATCCAGAGAAAATCAGGTGTAGTCATACTGATATCAGATGAAACAGACTTCAGGATAAACGGTAATGAGAGACAAAGATGAACATTTCATAATGATAAAGGGGGACTATACAACAAGAAGACATAACAGTCATAAATATATATGCCTCCAATCAGGGAGCCCCGAAATATACCAAGCAACTACTAACAGAACAAAAGGAAAAATTGACCAAAACAAAATTATAGTAGGGGACCTAAATACATCATTAAAGCTATGGATAGATCATCCAAACAGAAAATAATAAAGAAATAGCAGCCCTAAATGACTTATTAGATGAAATGGACATAATTGACATTTATAAAGCACTTCATCCTAGAACATCAGACTATACATTCTTTTCGAGTGTACATGAAACATTCTCAAGGATAGACCATATATTGGGACATAAAACTAGCCTCAGCAAATTTAAGAAGATTGAAACCATCCAAGCATATTCTCTGATCACAAGACTTTGAAATTGGATGTCAACTGCAAAAAAAAAAAAGCAGGAAAAACCACAAATATGTGAAGATTAAACAACATACTTTTAAAGAATGACTGGGTCAGAAAAGAAATTAGAGGAGAGACCAAAAGATACACAGAAACAAATGAGAATGAAAATACATCCTACCAAAATTTTGGGGATGAAGCGAAAGCAGTTTTAAGAGGGAAATTCATATCATTACAGGCCTATCTCAAGAAACAAGAAAAATCCCATATAAATAACCTCATATTACACCTTAAAGAACTAGAAAAGGAAGAACAAATGAAACCCATGGTCAGAAGAAGAAAGGAAATAATAAAAATCAGAGCAGAACTCAATGAAATAGACAACAAAAACACAATAGAAAAATTAATGTGACAAAGCGCTGGTTCTTTGAAAAGATTAACAAAATTGACAAACCCTTGGCTAGACTCACTAAGATAAAAACAGAGCAGAAACTAATAAACAAAATCAGAAATGAAAAAGGGGAAGTTATAACGGGTACCACAGAAATACAAAGGATCATCCAAGAATACTGTGAAGGACTATATGCCATCAAATTCAATAACCGAGAAGAAATGGACAAGTTCTTAGAAACATATAGCCTTCCAAGGCTGAACCATGAAGAACTGGAAAATCTAAACAGACCTATCACCAGTAACGAAATTGAATCAGTCATCCAAAACCTTCCCAAAAGCAAAAGTCCGGGACCAGATGGCTTCACTAGTGAATTCTACCAAACCTTCAAAGAGGATCTAACACCAATCCTGCTCCAACTCTTCCAAAAAATTGAAAAAGAGACAGTACTCCCTAACTCATTTTATGAGGCCAAATTTACCCTGATACCATAACCTGGAAGGGACAACACAAAAATAGAAAACTACAGACCAATATCTCTGATGAATAGAGATGCCAAAATCCTAAACAAAATTCTAGCAAATCGAATACAACAATGCATTAAAAAGGTTATTCATCACGACCAAGTGGGGTTCATCCCCGGGGCACAAGGATGGTTCAACATCCGCAAATCCATCAATGTGATACATCACATAAACAAAATAAAGGACAAAAATCATATCAATTGATGCAGAAAAAGCATTTGACAAGATGCAACATCTGTTTATGACTGAGAAACACTTAATAAAATACGCATAGAAGGAAAATACCTTAACATAATAAAGGCTGTATATGGCAAACCCTCAGCTAATCTCATAATTAATGGTGAAAAACTGAAGACCTTTGCTCTACGTTTAGGAACACACAGGGCTGTACCCTATCACCTCAGGTTTTCAACATAGTGTTGGAAGTCCTCGCCAGAGCAGTCAGATAAGAGAAATAAATAAAAGGCATCTAAATTGGGAATGAAGAAATTAAATTGTCACTCTTTGCAGATGACACGATGCTGTATATAGAAAAACTTAAAGACTCCACCAAAAAGCTATTAGAAACAAATCAACGAATACAATAAAGTTGCTGGCTACAAAATCAATGTACAAAAGTCCATTGCAGGCCGCGCCGGTGGCTCAGGCAGTTAGAGCTCCATGCTCCTAACTCCGAAGGCTGCCGGTTCGATTCCCACATGGGCCAGTGGGCTCTCAACCACAAGGTTGCCACTTCAGCTCCTCGAGTCCCGCAAGGGATGGTGGGCAGCACCCCGTGCAACTAAGATTGAACACGGCACCTTGAGCTGAGCTGCCAGTGAGCTCCTGGATGGCTCAGATGGTTGGAGCGCATCCTCTCAACCACAAGGTTGCCGGTTCCACTCCTGCAAGAGATGGTGGGCTGTGCCCCCTGCAACTAGCAAGGGCAACTGGAGTTGGAGCTGAGCTGCGCCCTCCACAACTAAGACTGAAAGAACAACAACTTGACTTGGAAAAAAGTCCTGGAAGTACACACTGTTCCCCAATAAAGTCCTGTCAAAAAAAAAAAAAAAAAGTCCATTGCATTCCTATATACTACAATGAAATCTCAGACAAAGAAATAAAAAAACACAATTCCTTTTGCAATTGCAGCGAAAAGAATAATGTACCTAGGAATAAACTTAACCAAGGATGTAAAAGACCTATATGCTGAAAACTATAAGACATTTTTAAAAGAAATTGAAGAAGACACAATGAAACAGAAAGACATTCTGTGCTCATGGATTGGAGAATCAATATAGTTAAAATGGCCATATTACCCAAAGCAATATACAGATTTAATGCAATCCCCATCAAAATCTCAATGGCATTTTTTAAAGGAATAGAACAAAAAATCATCAGATTTGTTTGGAACTACAAAAGACCCCGAATAGCTAAAGCATTCTTAAGAAAAAAGACAATGCTGGAGGTATCACACTGACTTTAGCTTGTACTACAGGGCTACAATAATCAAAACAGCATGGCATTGGCAGAAAAACAGACATATAGACCGATAGAATAGACTTGAGAACCCAGACATAAAACCACATAAATATGGATAGATACTTTTTGACAAAAAAGCAAAAAACATACAATGGAGAAAAAACAGCCTCTTCATTAAATGGTTCTGGCAGAATTGGAAAGCCACGTGCAAAAGACTGAAACTGGACTGCTATCTGTCACCATGTACCAAAATTAATTCAAAATGGATCAAAGACTTAAGCATAAGACCTGACACAATAAACTGCATAGAAGAAAACATAGGTACTAAACTTATGGACCTTGGGTTCAAAGAGCATTTCATGAATTTGACTCCAAAGGGGAGGGAAGTAAAAGCTAAAATAAAAGAATGGGACTATATGAAACTTAAAAGCTTCTGCGCAGCAAAAGAAACCATTGACAACATAAAGAGGCAACCAACTGAATGGGAATAGATTTTTGCAAACTGTGCTTCCAATAAGGGGCTAATATCCCAAATATACAAGGATCTCATGCAAGTCAACAACAAAAAAACAAACAACCCATTTGAAAAATGGGCAGAGGACCTGAAAAGATATTTCCCCAAAGAGGACATACAAATGGCAAATAGACATATGAAAAAATGCTCAACATCACTAATCATCAGAGAAATGCAAATCAAAACCACAATGAGATATCACCTCACCCCAGTCAGAATGGCTATCATCAACAAGACAAATAATAACAAGTGTTGGAGAGGCTGTGGAGAAAAAGGAACCCTCATACACTGTTGGTGGGAATGCAGACTGGTGCAGCCGTTATGGAAGGCAGTGTGGAGGTTCCTCAAAAAATTATGAATAGAATTACCATATAACCCAACAATCCCTCTCCTGGGTATCTACCCAAAATATCTGAAAACATTTATCCATAAAGACATGTGTGCTCCAGTGTTCATTGCAGCTTTATTTACGGTGGCCAAGACATGGAAACAACCAAAATGTCCTTCAATAGATGAATGGATAAAAAAGTTGTGGTATATATACAGAATGGAATACTATTCAGCAATAAGAAAAGATGAAATAGAACCATTTGTGACAACATGGATGGATCTTGAGATTATAATGCTAGCGAAATAAGTCAGACAGAAAAAGGAGAGAACCTGTTATTTCAGTCATATGTGGCATATCAAACTGAAAACAACAAAAAAAAGAAGACAAACTAATGAAGGAACAAAAACTCATAGACATAGACAATAGTTTAGGGGTTACCAGAGGTTAATGGGGGAGGGAGGGTCTAGAATAATGTAAACGGGGCCTAGTATATGGTGGTGGAAAGAGAACTGACCCTAGGTGGTGAACACACAATGTGAGATATAGATAATGTGTTACAGAATTGTACACCTGAAATCTATTTAACTTTACTAACAATTGTCAACCCAATAAACTTTAATTTAAAAAAAAAAGGAAAGGGAGTTACGACAGATGTTAGGGTGTGGAAAGCAATCAAAGGAAAATGCATTGGTGTTTGATGTCTTAAGGTCTTATGTGTTTCAATATTTTCTTCTCTGTGGAGAAAGAAACGGGCTTTTATTTAAAAAAACAAGTTAAAACAGAAGATGCCAGTTACATATAAATTAGCATTCTGCTCTCTCAGGAAGCACAGTGAAGACGAGTCATTTTTATTTTTGGCCATGCTAATTACTTTTATATCCCCTGAGTATTGGATAACACCTCAGGTTAGAGCAGTGTTTTTTCTTTCTTTCTTTCTTTTTTTTTTTTTTAAATGGGGGCTTTTAAACTGGCTGTAATACTGTTTTCATTTTTTGATGAGAATTGTGGCAGACCAAAGTAATGGTCCCAAGTCTTCATTCTGCTGTAATAGGATTGTACATCCACATCTGCTCTCCTGCAACTCAGTTCCTCTGGCTGAGAGCAGATTTCATCATTTTTCCCCCAAAATAAGACCACGTGTTATATTAATTTTTGCTCCAAAAGACGCATTAGGGTGTGTTTTCAGGGGATGTCTTAGTTTTTCATGTACAACAATCTACATTTATTCAAATACAGTCATGTCATCTTCTTCTGGAACATCATCATACGAACTAAATGCGTCCGTCTGGCTGACGATCTTAACTGGGGCTTATTTTCGGGGTAGGTCTTATTTTTGGGGAAACACGGTACTTCTGTCCCCATTGATGTTGAGCTTGGCCATGTGACAGGACACAGTAAAGCCTTGAAAAGCGTTTGTGTCCTTTAGCTTAGCTTTGTTTTCTTATCTGCAAATTAGTTCAGTCCTAAGTTAAAGAGGGTGTTTGTAAAGCACCTAACTCAGTGCCTGCCACATAATGAACTCCTAGGAAAGTGAAGTTTGTATCATCATTAATTTTATTATTGTAGGTTGAGACTAATTCAGAGGACAGTGTTTGGCCTGGATTTTACCTTAAAACCTTTGCCACCAGCCCTCGAGAATATCCAGTCTTGGGGCCACTGTGTGGTACCTGACCTACCTGTTGCCTTTTCCCACAATGAGGCCCTTTTCTGGTCTTCTCAGCTCCCCTTTCCCTTTGCTTCATTCATGTCCTTAGCAAGGTTTTAAATGTACCCCTTAGATTTGATGGTGGGAATTGCTTTTCATGGTGCTCTTTTGTGCTGCGGTCATACCTTTTAGATTACGTCCCTGGAAGGTAGATTTGGCCCCTTCCCAACTTACCATTGTGGCCAGGGTTTCAGCTACAAGGCCCCCAGTCCAGTGCCTAGCAGTCTTCTTAAAAAAGTATAGTTACTGAGAACCTATGAAAAACAAATAATTACGAAGAGATTTGTCTGGGTATTTGAAAAACAACAACTCATTGACTTAATGACTAAATTATTACCAAAAAAACAATGAAATTTTGTTAAACACATATTTAATATATGGAAATTCAAAACTTTCATAGATGGAAGAGAAAGAGCGAAGGATGACCATGTGTGTATGCACACACACACACACACACACACGCGCGCACACACACACACGCACACACACACACGCACACACACACACACACACACACACACACAAACACACACACACTTAAGTGATTTGGGCCATTCTCACTGCCAATCCCGTCACTGGTAATAGACCTAGTGAGCATAGATGGGGAATTAGAATATGACTTTTTTTCAGCTGGACTCTGTTTTTATGAACCTTATAGAGAGTGAGTGTTTTGTCATTTTGGTGTTGAAAGGTTTTTTGCTTTTGTGGGTTTTTTTTTTTACGTGACCTATCTACTCCATTTTAAACTCACCTAAAGAAACAGATTTGTTGTAACTGTGGAGGAAATAGTGGCTCTATTGGACTTAACTGAGAGATGTGGGTTCCAACATGGTGCTGTCCTGAAAAATTTTCAGGAGTATTTTTAATCATTTGTGATTGTGTAAGTTTCGTTTTAGATGCATATAAGAGAAAACTCAAACAAGTGACTTAAGATAATTTCAAATCAAGATAATTTCAAATCAAGGAGCTAAGTGGCCCTATACATCGTCTAATCTATTTCCTATTGATGAAGGGTTCCCCTTCCTTATATCCTATCAGAGGGAATTCAGTCTTTCCTTGAACAATTGCAGTGGTCAGCAAGCTCACCACCGTGGAAGTCTGTTAAATCCATTGTAGAATAGCTCTATGTATTACAAAGTCTCTGGTCACATTGATTTCAACTCTATCTCCTTGAAACTTCTAGAGTATTTATTTATTGTCCTTAATTCTGTTCTGTGGGGTAACAAGAGGCAGGTCTGTTTTACTGAAGCTAGGTTTTCCAGAGGTGCCTCTTCTAAACATGTTCCATTTTGAACTGGTTGTGTTCCTTTAAAAGGCAAGGTGGGAAATGAGAACTTCAGCTCAGGTCTGGGAATAATGTTTCTCTTGCTCTGGACTTGGGCTTCTGTTTAGAAAGGGGGTTCAGACCCTGTCATTCCTGCTACCAGATCTCTCTTGTGGTTCCTGCTTCCTAGGTCCTCCAGGTTAAACAACCTATAGGGCTACTTAGCCCCATTTCTGAACTTGGCTTTGTAACCTTCCTGTCAACTTTCTGAGCAGAGATGATTTTCTAATAAATCCTTCTTTGTGTGTGTGTGTGTGGGTGGGTGTAAGTTAGCCAAAGTCAGTTTCTGTTATTTGCACCAAAAAACCCTGACTGGTACAGTTGTCATTCACATCGTATTATGAATAGATACGCATTGATTGCTCACACTGAGATTTTGGTCGTCCTTAACCTACTCCCCCACTGACTTTATTCCGAAGCTGTTTCTAAGATCTCTCACAGGATAATGTGCTTGTGAAGGGCATCTTTTATTTTTAATCTTTAATCAAACTCCACTAAACTTAATTTTGTTGGTTTGGTCAATTTATGTTGAGGTTATTTTTAATCTGGATGTCTGGCTTAATTGGGGTGTCCTGGAACCCAAATTTCCAATGTGTGTGTGTGTGGGGGGGGCAGTTTCGACACACCAACAAGCAATTCTCAGACACCCTGCTGATGACCAAGAATTCAATTCAATCCTGACACTATCTAAGCAGAAATAACATCAGATTCCACAGGTTAAGGGCTCAGTCCTATAAGACTGCCTCCCACTGCCCTTCAGATGCCAGTGTCAAGTCCAGGTTGCCACAGTGCTTCTGACCAAGTGGCTACAAACCAGGGATTCCCATAACCCCCTCCTCGGGTTCGATTGATTTGCTAGAGCAGCTCACAGAACTCTCGGAAACATTTTAGTTATATTAGATTACCAGGTGTTTCTTTCTTTCTTTTTTTTTTTTTTTTATATATAAAAGGATATAACTCAGGAACAGCCAGAGGGAAGAGATGCAGAGCACAAGGCATGGGGAAAGGGCTTGGAGCTTCCATGCCCTCTCCCAGTACCTCTGTGCTCACCAACACGAGGCTCTCTGAACTCTGTCCTTTTGCGTTCGTTGGGTTCAATGAAGGCTTCATTATATAGGCATGACTGATTAAATCATCAGCCATTGGGAATTGAGTCAACCTCCAGCTCCTCTCCCTTTCCCAGAAATCTGGGGGTAGGAATGAAAGTTCCAACCCTCTAATCACATGGTTGGTTCTCCTGGCAACCAGGCCCCATTCTTAGGTGTTGTCCAAAAGTCACCTCATTAATATAACAAAAGACACTTTTATTGTTCTCATCACTTAGGGTTTTAGGAGATCAGTGCCTGGAACAGAGTAGAAGACCAAATATATATTTATTATAAATCACAATATCACACTGACATTTGCATATCTCACTCATTTAAGTTTTGTGTTATTGTTACTGACTCTTTTAGGTCAGGGACTCAAACTATGGTCCTTCTGCCCAGTGCTGTTTGCACCAATAGAATGAGACTGAATTCGGTGAAGCACAGCAGAAAGTTTATATTTTGATCACGAAATGGAGAAGCTGAACTTATGCTCTAAAGGCACCTTCTCTCTGACTGGGGAGGAGCCTCCTATATTTATAGGCTGTGTTGTAGAGTGATTAAATTCCTTTAGACAGGCCGTTTTGCACACGGTCCTTTTTGCACGTGATGTCCCATCACCACCTTGGTTTTTGCACTCGGCACCTTGGTCTTTGCTGTTGGGAATCCTTTTCTAAGTCTTCACCCCAGCCACTGATAAAAGTCGGCAATTATTATAACAATTTAATTTTAATTATGGAATATTTCAAATGCATGGAGAGGTATAGAAAAAAATAACACAACACATCCATGTACCTACCATCCAGATTTTGCCGTACTTGCTTCTGAATTTAATAAATGTCAAGTGATAGTGAGAATGTGGGATGCTGGTGGGAGTATACACTACCACTTTGGAGAGAGATCATAGGCAATATGAATAGAGTTAAGGATGAAGACTACAACTGCGACATCTCACTTATAGTTATGTACCCTAAATAAAGTCTCTCACACACACATAGAGCTAAGTACTGTACATTGTAATAATAAAGCATTGGAAATGACTTAAACATCCATCGATGTAGAATATTCATAAAATGAATAGTTACTCAAATAAGTTAAGTAGGTAACTTATGGATAATCTCAAATATATAATGTTGGATGAAAAAAAAAAAGCAAGTTGTAAAAGGATACTTCCGATATGAAACCATTTGTATGAGTTTTAAAAAAGAAAGAAAAAAATGCTGTAGTTATTAAAGTGCTTGGTGCTGCAGATGACCTTGGGGTTGCACTGACCTGGGTGAAATTCTGGCGTTGAGCTTTACAACCACAGGTGAGTTTCATAAACTCCCTGGCCATCAGTTTCCTCATCTATTAAGTGGGGACAAAAATAATACCTATTTTACAGACTTGCTGTGAGGGTTGGATTATATTATGTACATAAATTTTTTAGCACAAACAATTGTTCTGTAATAAGTGCTGAATAAATATTGAATTTTAGTTCCTTTCCTCTTGCTCAGGCTAGTGAAACATAAGTAGAAACAAGTAATAGTAGGAAATGGTAGGCGGGGGAGGACAGGGAGGAAGCTACATCAGACTTGTATTCACAACTGGTGCTGGGAATAGCATCATGGGAAAGATGAACCCTACGACTAGAAAGTGCACACAAGCAGAAGGCGGGGAGAGAAACAGCTGGAAGCATTCAGGGAAAAACAACCCAGCCCAGCGGGTAACCCAATCCAGTGGAATGAGCTGGGAAGCGTGGCAAACTGGAGACTAAGAGAAGAAAACACATTTGCACTCTTGGAAGAAAATGCAAGTGGAAAAACAAATCCCCAGACTAGGAGTGAGCTGGCTCTGCATCTCTGTCTTGCCCTCGAGGCCTTCCCAGCCAACTGGGTCCACATTTTTTAGGTTCCATCTTTATTAACCCTCTTCAACTTTAGCCAAGTTATGGTCTGAACACCGATGGAATTTAATGGCCTATGCTTCTCTGGAATCCATCTTCACCTACCTTACCGGTCCTTTCAGGTAATGCATAAACTCTGATGACCTTGTAAAGTCTTATACTGATTTAAAAAATAAAACAAAACAAACCCTGAATGATGGTTTGAGAGATTTCAGAGATAAGCCATTGCTTCAGGTGGAGAAGAGCAAAACCAGTCAAGGTAAGTCTTAATACCTTGAATTCTACTCTCTAGTCTCCAAAACACTTTTTCCCTCCTCCTATCCCTTCCCACTCTAGTGACTTTCGGTTTTATTTTTCTGAAACAGAGTTCAAAATTTTATCATTCCTCTGCTCAATAACATTAAATGGTTTCCCCCTTTTCCCTCAAAATTTAAGACCAGTTCCTTTGTTCAACCTTCAAGAACCAAGATAATTTTATCTCAACCTATCTTTTCAACTTATTTTCTCTTGTTTTCATCCACCATTTCCAGGCCCTGCCTCCTATGCATTGTTTTTCCATCTTCATTTCTTTCATCATGCTGTTCCATCCACCCAGAAGGTTATTTTTCCTCATTCCTACATGTCCAACTTTTACCCATCTTCACAGTCTGCTTAATGCCATTTGTTTTCTAGATTCTTCCTGGATTCACTTTCATTCCAGACATAACTATTTAATTCAATTTTATTTAAGAAACTACTGACCTAGGTAAGTATGAGGGAGACAGAAAAGAATAACACACCATCCATCTCCTCCATCAGCTACCATCTATTCAGGAAGGCAGGTACATAAACCACAGACTCTAAACCAAGTGACAAATGAGACTTTAGCAATGTGATCAAGGGCCTGCAGGGCCACCAAGAGCCCCACCATCTCTTGCCTCTGAACTTGTCTCTCTGATTCTTCTCTTGACCACCCCTAACCTAACATTTCCTTCTCCACCTAGCAGTCAGAATGACCATCAAAAAAGTCCATCATGTATGTTTCTCTTCTATTTGAAATCCTCCAGAACCTTTCTGTTATACTTGGAATAAAATCCAAACTCATCACCCTGACATAAAGCCCTTCAAAATAGCCCCCTGCCCACATTTCTTACCGGTCGCTCCATTATCTGCTTCTCCCACTTTGCTACACTTCAATAATCTTTCTGTTCCTTAAAGAAACCAAATGTTCCCCTTCTTAAGACTTTGTACCAATTTTCCCCTTTCCTTCATCTACAATACTCCACCTTACTATTTCTTGTAATGTAATTTGTTTTTTTAATTTTTTATGACAATTCAGATTTATTTTCCTCATAGGTGATCAACAATTAACTAGATTACTTATAGATATTTAATCAGCAAATAAATAGATAAATAAATAAATAAATAAAGCCAACAACAGAGACATATTTCAACTAATTTCAAATATGGAGATGAAGCAGGACCTTTTCCTCCTTCCTCCAATATAGAAGGAAGACAAAAATCTACCTTGAACAGTTCAGGTGGCTCTTTCTTGAGTTCTAGCCTCCTACTTAGGCATACATAGCACTTCCATAACCAGTAAATAAAAACTCAGGAGTTCTTTCCTGTCACTGTAGCAGAAAGTGGACAGGCCTAAGTCTCAGCCAAAGGAAACACTCTCATCATTAGTTGACTCTAAGCTGGAATTCAGAGAACCTAAAGTCTCTACATAGAGACACACACATACACAAAATATTTTGTAGTGAGAGGACCAAAATTACAGAATGATAAAAATGATGATTCATTTGACACATTTAAAATTTATAAATGATTTTCTAGGTAAAGTAACAAAACAATTTATTTGAAGTTTTGATGATTTTCTGTTATGTATTAATCTGCTAAAATGCACAAGTAACAGAAAATGTCAAGACTTTACCTAAGATATAATTACAACAGTGTTTTCTTTATCTTTCACTATGTTCTCAAAAGGCATTCTGTGATTAATTTTGCTCACTACTATGTTTCTTTTATTCATCTACTGAGTTAATATTTATTGAATGGCATTAAATGCTAAGCATGATGTGAGGTGCAAATGAATTTTGTTAACATTTATTAATGCAGTCCTCTACATTTTTTTAATAAAAAAGTCTAAACACTGAATTTAAGATATTTGTGATATTGATATTATCTTTTTTCTCTTTCTTAAAAGTTAAATTTATTGGGGTGACAATGGTTAGTAAAATTACATAGATTTCAAGTGTATAATTCTATAATACATCATCTTGTAATATAATTTAGGTATCAGTTTTAATATCACCTGGTGAGTGAGAACTTTCCTGACACATCCAGCCTAAATCACCTCTCCAGCTACTCTCACACCTTATCACTGTCATTTCCCCTGTTTGGCTATTTGTCATCGCTTCTCCCACTAATATCAACTGCAAGAGGGCAGGAGTTGTGTCATGTTGTCCACAGCGCAGCCCCAAAGCCTAGAACAAGACCTGGCACAGAGTTGGCTCTCTGTAAAATTGAATAAATTAATGAATAAATGAATGAATAAATGAATTGAATAAATGAATGAATGAGTGAATGAACAGGTAGATTTCATGAAAGAATTGACAGTGAAAGTTCACTAGTGCAGGGAAAAGCATTTGGGTCAAAGGGACCAGCACCAGTAAAAAGGGATGATCAGGAGAGTGGTGAGACAGCCTTCTGTACTTCCCAGTTGTGGCAATTGGCTGTCTTCATTGGACTTGCTTGCCTGCTTGGCTGTTTTCCTCAAAAGTTGTAAGTTTCTGAGGGCAGGGGCCTTATATTGTTCACCACTGTATTTTCAGTGTCCCAGCCCATCGTGGATTCCAAAGAGTTATGGAATAAATGTTGAAAGGTCTAAAGGAAAAACATGGGATATGAGGCTCATTGTTAAGGGCCTTAGATGTTAAGCAAAAGAGTTTCTATTTTGTTTTGCAAAAATTGGGGGTCCATTGAAGGTTTATTTTGTGTTTTTTACTTTTTAAAAATGAATTATTTATCTATTTAATTGTTAACTTTTAATTTTGAAATAATTACAGATTTCCAGGAGGTTGCAAAGAAAGGTACAGGTAAATGCCGTGCACCTTTCCCCCAGGGTTCCTCAACACAACTATGGTTGTACAAGATAATAAACCATCGTACAGTAGCAAAACCAAGAAATTGACATTGGTACAATCCACGGAGCTTATTCAGACTTCATCAGTTTATATGCACTAAACTCTCTCTCTCTCTCTCTCTCTCTCTCTCTCTCTCTCTCTCTCTCTTTCTCTCTCTGGAGCTCTATGTAATTTTAGCACATGTGTAGTCTTGAGTAACCACTATCACAAGATACTCAATTGTATCATCACCACTAGACTCCCTTGTGTCATCCCTTTATAAGAACAGCCATCCCCTCATTCCTAATACTTAGCAACTGGATACTAGCCCCTTATCAGAGGCACTGTTTGCAAAAATCTTCTCCCATTCAGTTGGTTGCCTCTTTATGTTGTCGATGGTTTCTTTTGCTGTGCAGAAGCTTTTAAGTTTCATATAGTCCCATTTATTTATTTTAGCTTTTATTTCCATTGCCTTTGGAGTCAAATTCATGAAATGCTCTTTGAACCCAAGGTCCATAAGTTTAGTACCTATGTTTTCTTCTATACAGTTTATTGTTTCAGGTCTTATGCTTAAGTCTTTGATCCATTTTGAATTAATTTTGGTACATGGTGACAGATAGCAGTCCAGATTCATTCTTTTGCACGTGGCTATCCGATTCTCCCAGCACCATTTATTGAAGTGGCTGTCTTTCCCCCATTGTATATTTTTAGCTTCTTTGTAATAAATTATCTGTCCATATTTATGTGGTTTTATTTCTGGGTTCTCAATTCTATTCCATTGGTCTATGTGTCTGTTTTTCTGCCAATACCATGCTGTTTTGATTATTGTAGCCCTGTAGTACAAGCTAAAGTCAGGGAGTGTGATACCTCCATTATTGTTCTTTTTTCTTAAGATTGCTTTGGCTATTCGTGGTCTTTTGTGGTTCCAAACAAATCGGATGATTTTTTGTTCTATTTTTTTTAAAAATGCCATTGGCATTCTGATGGGGATTGCATTAAATCTGTATATTGCTTTGGGTTATATGGCCATTTTAACTATGTTGATTCTTCCAATCCATGAGCATGGAATGTCTTTCCATTTCTTTGTGTCTTCTTCAATTTCTATCAAAAATGTCTTATCATTTTCAGCATATAGGTCCTTCACATCCTTGGTTAAGTTTATTCCTAGGTATTTTATTCTTTTTGCTGCAATTGCAAAAGGAATTGTTTTTTGTATTTATTTTTCTGAGATTTCATTGTTAGTATATAGGAAGGCAATGGACTTTTGTATGTTGATTTTGTAGCCAGCAACTTTACTGTATTCATTGATTGTTTCTAATAGCTTTTTGGTGGAGTCTTTAGAGTTTTCTATATATAACATCATGTAATCTGCAAAGAGTGACAATTTAATTTCTTCATTCCAAATTTGGATGCCTTTTATTTCTTTCTCTTGCCTGATTGCTCTGGTGAGGACTTCCAACACTATATTGAAAAGCAGAGGTGATAGGGGACAGCCTTGTTGTGTTCCTGAATGTAGAGCAAAAGGCTCCAGTTTTTCACCATTAATTATGATAGTAGCTGAGGGTTTGTCATATATGGCCTTTATTATGTTGAGGTATTTTCCTTCTATATCTATTTTATTGAGTGTTTCAGTCATAAATGGATGTTGTATCTTGTCACATGCTTTTTCTGCATCAATAGATATAACCATATGATTTTTGTCCTTTATTTTGTTTATGTGATGCATCACATTGATGGATTTGCGCATGTTGAACCATCCTTGTGCCCCGGGGATGAACCCCACTTGGTCATGATGAATAATATTTTTAATGCATTGTTGTATTCGATTTGCTAGAATTTTTTTTAGGATTTTGGCATCTCTATTCATCAGAGGTATTGGTCTGTAGTTTTCTTTTTTTGTGCTGTCCTTACCAGGTTTTGGTATCAGGGTAAATTTGGCCTAATAAAATGAGTTAGGAAGTACTGTCTCTTTTTCAATTTTTCGGAAGAGTTGGAGCAGGATTGGTATTAGATCCTCTTTGAAGGTTTGGTAGAATTCACTAGTGAAGCTATCTGGTGCCGGACTTTTGCTTTTGGGAAGGTTTTCGATGACTGATTCAATTTTGTTACTGGTGATTGGTCTGTTTAGATTTTCCAGTTCTTCATGGTTCAGCCTAGGAAGGCTATATGTTTCTAAGAACTTGTCCATTCCTTCTAGGTTATTGAATTTGGTGTCATATAGTCCTTCACAGTATTCTTGGATGATCCTTTGTATTTCTGTGGCATCCGTTATAACTTCCCCTTTTTCATTTCTGATTTTATTAGTGTCTTCTCTCTTTTTATCTTAGTGAGTCTAGCCAAGGGTTTGTCAATTTTGTTAATCTTTTCGAAGAATCAGCTCTTTGTCATATTAATTTTTCCTATTGTGTTTTTGTTCTCTATTTCACTTAGCTCTGTTCTGATTTTTATTATTTCCTTCCCTCTGCTGACTTTGGGTTTTCTTTATTCTTTTTTTCTAGTTCTTTAAGGTGTAATGTGAGGTTATTTATTTGGGATTTTTCTTGTTTCTTGAGATAGGCCTGTAATGATATAAATTTCCCTCTTAAAACTGCTTTCGCTTCATCCCCAAAATTTTGGTAGGATGTATTTTCATTCTCATTTGTTTCTATGTATCTTTTGATCGCTTCTCTAATTTCTTCTTTGACCCAGTCATTCTTTAAAAGTATGTTGTTTAATCTCCACCTCTTTGTGGTTTTTCCTGCTTTTTGTAGCTGATATCCAATTTCAAAGCCTTGTGATTAGAGAATATGCTTGGTATGATTTCAATCTTCTTAAATTTGCTGAGGCTAGTTTTATGTCCCAAGATATGGTCTATCCTTGAGAATGTCCCATGTACACTAGAAAAAAATGTATAGTCTGATGTTTTAAGATGAAGTGCTCTATAAATGTCAATTATGTCCATTTCATCTAATGTGTCATTTAGGGCTGCTATTTCGTTATTTATTTTCTGTTTGAATGATCTATCCATAGCTGTCAATGATGTATTTAGGTCCCGTGGTATAATTGCATTTTGGTCAATTTCTCCCTTTAGTTCTGTTAGTAGTTGCTGGGTACATTTCGGTGCTCCCTGATTGGGGGCATAAATATTGATGACTGTTATGTCTTCTTGTTGTATTGTCCTCTTTTCCATTATGAAATGTCCATCTTTGTCTCTTGTTACCCTTTTCTCCCCAAAGTCTGTTTCATCTGATATCATTATGGCTATACCTGATTTTCTCTGGATACCATTTGCTTGGAGTTTCAATTTGCACCCTTTCCCTTTGAGTCTATGCTTGTCCTTGTAGCTGAGATGTGTCTCTTGAAGACAGCATATGGTTGGGTTTAGTTTTTTGATCCAATCTGCTACTCTGTGCCTTTTTATTGGTGAGTTCAGTCCATTTACATTTAGGGTGATTATTGATATGTGAGGATTTCCTGTCATTCTATCTTTAGTTTTCTGGTAAGGCTGTGTCTCCATTGTTTCTTTGCCTTTTTGTTGTTGTCTATTATTTCTGTGTGGTGGTATTCTATGATGTTTCCTCTGTTTCTTCTTTTGTTACAGTATATATTTCAGTTCTGGATTTATTTTGAGTGGTTACCCTTAAGTTTATGTAAAAGAAAGTTTGATATTTAGAGTATTCCATTTTCTTCAGCACGCTTACTTTCTCCATTCCCATATTCCGGTTCAGGCCTTTACTCTCCCCCTTTTTGAGTTTTGGTTGCCACAAATTGTCCCTGTTGATGGTGGTCGAATAGCCTCCTTTAGTATTTCTTGTAGTGCAGGTCGTGTATTAGAACATTCCCTCAGCTTCTGTATGTCTGGAAAGGTCTTTATTCCTCCTTCATATCTGAAGGATATCTTTGCTGGATATACTATTCTAGGCTCATAATTTCTCTCTTTCCGTAGTTTGAATATTTGATTGGACTCCCTCCTGGCTTGTAGAGTTTCTGTTGAAAAAAATCTGATGATAATCTAATAGGCTTTGTAGGTTACAGACTTTTTTTCCCTGGCTGCTTTCAGGATTCTTTCTTTGTCGTTGATTTTTGACAGCTTCAATACAATGTGCCTTAGAGAAGGCCTGTTGGGGTTGAGGTAATTAGGCATTCTATTTGCTTCTTGGATTTGAGGATCCATTTCTTTGCAAAGAGTCTTATCAACTCTTTGTTTGAATATACTCTCTGTTCCCTTCTCACTTTCTTCTCCTTCTGGTATGCCCATTATTCTTATATTGCTCTTTCTGATGGAATCAGAAAGTTCTTGTAGAGTTCTTTCATTTCTTTTAAGTCTCAAGTCTCTTTCTTCCTCCATCTGTGTCATTTCCAGATTTCTATCTTCCATGTCACTATTTTTAGCTCCATCTGGTCAACTCTACTACCTAAGCTGGCTATTTCATTCTTCATTTCTTCTACTGAGTTCTTAATCTCCAGAAATTCTATTTGGTTCTTTTTAAAAATTTCTATCTCTTTGGTAAAATGTTCATGTTGTTCTTTGATTGTGTTTCTGAGTTCATGAAAGTGCCTTTCTGTGTTTTCTTGCATCTCGTTGACTTTTTTCAGAACTGCAATCTTGAATTCTCTGTCATTTAATCACATATTTCCATATTTCTAAGTTCATTTTCTGGAGACTTTTCATTTTCTTTCTGAACTGTCTTGTTGCCTTGGTTATTCTTGGCAATGAATGATTTATTATTTCTCTTCCTAGACATCTATAGGAGTGGGTTTTGCAACAGGTTGTTAGGAAGAGGTCTTTCTTTTGTTTTCCAGTACGTGTTGGTAGAATGTTTATTTTCTCTCCAACTGCAGCCTTTTTTTCTCTCTCATACTGTAGTGTTATGTTTTTTCTGCACTATTTCAGCTTCTCACACAATGGGGGGATTCCCTGGAAGGTGGGCTTCTCCTCTGTTAACAGTTTTCCTGGGTCATAGGGCCCCACATCCGTTTGGGGATGTGGAGAGCTTCTGAAGTTCTGAAGCTCTTCCTGCACCAGATTCAGAGCCCGTGTGTTTCAGCAGTTCTGTTTAGTCCTGCAGGGATCTGCCCAGATAGGTGGGGCCAGGGGCGGGGTGGGTTGTGAGAGGTGGCCCAGAGCAATGGCAGCGACCACCACCATAGCCAGTTCTGCTTCCTCAGCTCCCTCCTTTGCCGGAATTAGTTGGGCTGCGAATCTTTGCAGACCACAGTTCTCAGAACTGCAAATATTCTATTATTTTGATCTGACACTGCTACCTTTCGGCTTCTAGCACTGGGCAGGTGGGGGTGGGGCAAGCTCTGTGAGGGGGGAGGGGGCAGCTAGTCTCAGTGTCTAAGGCTTCTGTTCTCTGTGGCAGTGAGGGCTTATGTGGGGACAGAGCCCCAGAGAGCAGTTTCCAGGCTCTCTGCCTCACGTGGAAAGGTGCTGGTTCAGGTAGTAAATGGCCATCAACTGTGATTGGATAGCCATCAGCTGTGGCTAGTTGGTCGTTAGCTGTAGCCATCAGCTTTAACCAGTGAGCCATTGGCCACTAATATAACTGCTGTGGACTAGCAAATGGGGACTAGCAAGAAGATGGTGGCTGAGCTAGCAAGAGGTGGACTGTGGATTGCGGATTGCAGAGAGGTGGATTGCAGCTAGCAAATGGGGAGTCGGTCGGTTGGCAGAAAAGCGGACAGCAGGTCGCACGTCGTGTGAATCCAGCCTCCAGTGAGACTATAGTGGTATGACTCCCCTATCTATGGCTCCGTGGGTGTTCCATTTTGGCCTCACCGTGTCCTGTGTTCTTATGTGGGGAACGGGAGCAGAGACCCTGCAGGCCGCGGCGCACAAGAGCTTAAACCACTGTTTTCAGCCTTTTTCCCTCAGTCTTTGCTCTGTGGTCTCTTCCATGAGCGTTGGGTTCAGCACTGTTATATGTGCCCCCTCAGTCCTGTGGGCCATAAGCGGAGCCCTAGCAGTCCGAGTTCTTCCCTGTCCCGCAGCTGCAGTACTTCCGGAATGCAGCCAGCTCAGAGCACTGAGCTAGGTCTGCATTCTGCGCCCGTGGGGCTCCGTCTCTGTGATTCTCCCTTCCCCCGTCCCCTGCTCGCACAATTGCCCACCTTTAGGTGAATTTGGTAGTGAGCCACTTCGTCTTGCCTCTGCTGTGCAGGAAGTCCTTTGTGGAGTTACAGTTGTTCAATTTGTTTTAAATTCCAGGAGAGATTTCCAGAGGCTCACCTCATGCCTCCATTTTGATGACGTCTTCATCAACTTCTTAATCTTTTTTTCTTTTTAAACTTAAGAATCATTTATTTCTGGAATTTTTCATTTTCAGACCAGAAGTAATGGAAAGTTCAGAAATGAAAAACTGTGGATAAGGGGGGACTACTCTAATGCTAATATGGAGATTCTATGTTCTTTTTAGAATCCTTTCCTTCACCTCCCTCCCTCGTTTCTTCTCTGCCTCCCTTCCTGCCTCCTTCCTTCTTCCTCCTTTCCTTTTCATTTTACTAGATTTGTAAAGATTAAAAGCATTATTTGATTTTTGTAGTACATTTGTCTAATAATGCAGTTATAAAAAGCAAAGGTTAATAAGCCCTTCATTACATACTCCAAATAATGATAATTCTCTCAGGTAACTATAGAGAACAGAGATTTTTATGTATGCATTGTTTTTCAAAAAAAATGGGATCACACTATATAGACTATTCTGTAGCTTGCTTTTTCTGTCAAACTATCTATGAAACCATATTAAAATACTAGGAACCCAAAATAAAAATTGCTTAAAATGCTAATGTTTTGGGCAGCTGGAGGGCTCAATTGGTTAGAGCGTGAACTCTCAACAACACGGTTGCTTGTTCAATTCCCACATGGGCCAGTGAGCTGTGCCATCACAACTAGATTGGAGCTGATGGGCCCTGGAGAAACACACTGCTCCCCAATATTCCTGAATAAATAAATAAATAAAAAAGCTAATGTTTTTATCTGTTCCTGTCATTTTCTTTTTAAAAAAATTTTTATTTAAAATATAGGTAACATACAATATTATATTAGTTTCAGATTTGCACAATAGTTATTCAACATTCATATACCTAAAGATATGATCACCATGGTAAGTACAGCAACCATCTTACATTGTACCATGTTATCACAATATTATTGAGTATATTCCCCATGTTGCATGTTACATCCCCATAATTTATTTGTTTTATTATCTGGAAATTTGAACCTCTTATTCCCCTTTACCTTCCCCTCCCCCTTTTTAATTTTTCAATTACATTTGACATTCAATATTATTTTATATTAATTTCAGGTGTACAGCATAGTGGTTAGACATTTATATATTTTAAAAAGTGATTCCTCTGAGTAGTCTAGTACCCACCTGGCACTATAAATAGCTATTACCATATTATTGACTATATTCTCTATGCTTTACTTTACAGCTCCATCACTATTTTGTAACTACCAGTTTCTACTTAATCCCTTCCCCTTTTCCATTCACCTTTCCAAACCCCTTCCATTTTGCAACCATGAAAGTGTCTTCTGTGTCTATGACTTTGTTTCTCTTTTGTTTGTTTATTTTGCTCTTTAGATTCCATATATAAGCTAAAGCACATTGCATCTGTCTTTCTCTGTCTGACATACTCCACTCAGTACAGCACCCTGTGGTCCATCCATTCCACCACAGATGGCAAGGACCCATTCCCTTCCATGGCCAAGTGATATTTCATTGTATATATGTACCACCTACTCTTTATTTATTCACCCCCCGACAGACACCCAGAGTGCCAACACATGTTGGCCATTGCAAACAATGCTGCAATGGCATATGGATGCACGTGTTCCCTTGAAGTAGCTTTTTGGATTTCTTTAAATAAGTACCCAGAAGTCAGATTACTGGGTCCTTCTTTGTCTCTTGTTATAGCCTTTATTTTAAAGTCTATTTTGTCTGGTAAAAGTATTGCCAACTCTGCTTTTGTTTGTTTGTTTCCATTTTCATGAAATATCTTTTTTCTATTCCTTTACTTTCAGTTTGTGTGTGTCTTTCGATCTGAGGTGATTCTCTTATAGGCAGCATATGTAAGGGTCTTGTTTTCTTATCCATTCAGCCCTCTACGTCTTTTGATTGGAGCATTTAATCCATTCACATTGAACGTAATTGTTGATAAATATGTACTTATTGCCATTTTATTATTCATATTTTTGATTTTTTTTTTTCTAAAAGAAATCCTTCTAACATTCCTTGTAATACTGGTTTGGTGGTGATGAACTCTTTTAGTTTTTTCTTGTCTGGGAAGCTTTTTATCTGTCCTTTTATTTTAAATGGTAGCCTTGCTGTGTAGAGTACTTTTGGTTATAGGTACTTGCTTTTTATCATTTTGGATATTTTGTACCAATCCCTCTTGGCCTGCAAATTTTCTGTTGAGACATCAGCTGACAATCCTATGGGAATTCCTTTATAAGTTACTATTTACCTTTCTCTTGCTACTTTTAGCATTCTCTTTTTGTCTTTAATACTTGCCATTTTAATTATAATGTGTCTTGGTGTGGGCCTGTTTCGATTCATCTTGTTTGGGACTGTGCTTTCTGGGCTTTTATGTCTATTTCCTTCACCAGGTTAGGAAATTTGCAGTCATATTTCTTCAAATATTTTTTCAATCCCTTCCTTTCTCCCTTCTCCTTTTGGTACCCCTATGATGTGAATGTTGTTGCTCTTGATATTGTCCCAGAGGTCTCTTAAACTAGCCTCATTTTTTAATATTCTTTTTTTCTTTTTGCTGTTCTAATTCAGTGTTTTCTATTTTCTCATCTTCCAAGTCACTGATTCGATCCTCTACTTCATCTAATTTGCTAATGATTTCTTCTAGTCCATTCTACATTTCAGTTATTGTATTCTTCACTTCTGACTGGTTCTTTTTTATGGTTTCTATTTCCCTTTTTATGCTTGCTTTCTCTTTGTTGAAGTTTTCACTAAATTCCTTTAGAATCCTTATAACCATTGTTTTGAACTCTATATCTGGTAGGTTGCTTGCCTCCATATCGGTTAGTTATTTTTCTGGAGTTTTCTCCTGTTCTTTCATTTGGGATGTATTTCTTTTTTTCCCTCATTTTGGCTGCTTCTCTGTTTTTGTTTCTACATGTTAGGTAGATCTGCTATGTCTCCCAATCTTGGCCAGGTGGCCTAATGTAGTAGTTGCCCTGTGGGGACCTGGCATGGTCTCCCTTGTCACCTGCGCTGGGTGCTCCAGGAGTGTTCCTTGTATGAATTGTATGTGCCCTCCTGTTATAGTTGAGCTTTGACTGTTCATGGCATATAAGTGGGTGGTATTGTCCCTCAGGCTGACTTGCAGTTGGGTTTGGCCACATCTACAGCTTATAGGCTGCTGTGTAGGAGGCTTACCCCACTGAATGGGATTCACTCCAGCAGGCTCTGGTACCTGTTGAGACTGCCCTTTGTGTGTGCTGCTTGTGGGGCAAATTGGGTGGTGCTATGTTGTGGTCTGAAGCCAACCTCTAAGTATGTTTATTTTGGGGCCGGGCCTCTTGGGAGGGGCTCTGGTGCAGGCCCAGGTCACCCACTGTCTGTAATTGGCCATGGACTACCTGGTAAGAGCTACAAAGCAATCTGCAATTGTTTACTGCCTGTGCTATACCTGGAGGTGTGTTAGAGAGGCCACACTGAGAACTGAATATAGCTGCTACCAGTACTGGGCCTGGGGTAGCTCTGTTAAAAGCCAGGATATCTTGAAGCCTGCTGCCACCTGCTAGCTCCCTTAAGGTTCAGTGGCCGAGAAAGCCTCGTGCTGCATACAAGTTGGGTGAGACGGGGTCTCAGGGAGTCACCAGAGTGGGACAAGTTGTCCTCACCAGGTTAATATATATTCTGGTTTGGTGCCAGTGTTGAGCCTGGATCTACTCAGCAAAAGTCTCAGAGTACATTGTGGTCAGTTGCTGCCTGCCTGGGACCCATGGACCTCGATAGTTTTCCAAGAAAGAGTGAAATGTGGGCTGGGTTGGCTCCTTGCCAAGAAAGTGCCCCCAGTGCTGGGGGAATTGCTTGGGACAGGGCCTCAAGGAGTCAGCACGGTGGAGCAGCAGAGCTCACCAGACCAATTCAGATTTAGATTTGGCTGTGTGTGTGTGGGGGCCCAACACAGGAAATTTGGTGCCCGAGTGCCAGCTACACAGGAATAGGACCCCACACATGGAAAACAGTGATTGTTCCTCCAGTCCTCAACCTGAAGCCACACAAGTCTCCTCCTGTAGGTCTCCAACGCCCCCTGAGTCACTGTCCCTCCCACTAGAACCCAGGGTGTGTCTACCAATGAGTGAGTCTATGAGCAGGACCTTTAAGAGGACATCTGGGTTTCCCACAGCCTTCTGTCCCACCTGACAGAATTCCCACTGTTTTTCACAGCCAGATGTTGTGGGGGCTCCTTTTCCAGGCACCAGTACTCCTGCTGGGGAGCCTGGTGTGAGGTTGGGGTCCCTTGCTGCTCCGGGGGGAACCTCCATGGCTGAGCTATCCCTTCTGATTCCCAACTGCCACACAGATGTGTGGGACCAGTCCCTTCTGCATCTCTGCCCCTCCTACAAGTCTCAATGTGGCTTCTTCTTTATATCCTTAGTTGTAAAATTTCTGTTCAGCTAGACTTCAGATGATTCTCCAGGTTGATCTATAATTTAGTTGTAATTTTATTGTGCTCACAGAAGGGGGCAGGTACAGCATTTATCTACTTCACCATCTTGGATCTCTGTGCAACCCTAGTTCTTTATAATACCAGTCACCAACTGACACAGTATAATATATTTGCCTTTTGTCTATTTTCTCTTGGTAAGATATAAACTCCAGGCAGACAAGGGGTTATCTCTTATTCACTCTATATCTCTGGCATTTAGCACAGTGCTTGACACATAGTAGGGCTCAGTTAATATTTATTGAATGGATAAAAGAATAAATGAGGAGGAGCAAAATGACTGGTGAACATTATGGAGGACCTAGCTGAATTTGGAAGTAATCTCTCCTGATGTGGCCCCCTCACCTGCACTTGTCTCTTGCTGCCTTGCATCTGGGTTGTTTATGGTCACATCTCGCCTCCCATTTGCAGTGAACATCCTCAGTGTCAAATCTGCAACTACTTTATTTTGGTGTGTGCACAACATTGTAGGTATTAAAAAATTATTGGCTGAATGAATGGATATGTGAATGGAATGCTAAGCAGCTTTGGTTGTTACAAAGGTCCTTTTCCCATTGTGTTAAAATCCAGTTTTTGTGTGACTTCTATACATTGGTTGACATTTTGCAGTTTGGATTAAATAAAACCTGTTTCTTCTTCCTGTAGACAGCTCTTCAAATATGTGAATGGTTGTGGTGTCTCCCCACACTCCCTCCAGGGTAAGGGCACATGATTCTTATGACTGTCCCTCATACGATTGGTTTCCAAACCCCCTGACATTCTGGTCTCCCTGGCATGGGAACTCCCTGGCCCCCAGGGGTTGTTTAGATATCATCAGACTATGCCTCCCTGGGGAACCCAGGCATCCATTGTATAGAACATATAGGTGTGGCCTGAAACCCTGTTTTTTTTCATCCTTGCTCAAAGTTTTAATGTCAATCTCTGTGTGAGGTCCAGTAACTCTTAAATTAGGAGCAAGGCTGTCATTGGAGCTTACTTCTGTGCTAACAACGGGGGATACCTCCCTGCCCAGCATGCCTGGTGACCCTGCGCCTGTTAAACCAGCTGTACTCTGCAAAGAGTCGTACTTCATTCCTTTTGGACAGCAGTGGGAGGTGACTGGCAAGTGCCTCTGAGTTTTAACAGATGAAGATAATAAATAAGGGGTCATTTTACCCCTGGGGTGAGGACAGAGAGAAGCAGCCTTTTACTCACAATTATGCAGAATGGGCTTTTTGTTGAAATTGTTTTGTTGAAATTCTTCATTACCTTCACCACTTAAGGCCAGGCTATTTAGGGAATTCATTAGCTCAGACCTCAGGTTTCTGTCAGAGGGGAAGAAACTGGCCTCCAAAGGGCAAAGCCATAATCCTTGTAATGAACCCAAGAGGGTCCATTTAAAAATAATTTATTGAGGTATATTAACATACAATAAAATACACAGATCTTAAGAGTTCAGTTAGAAGAGTTTTGACAGTTTTAGACATCCATCCTGGTGTGTGCACTGCTCAAAACAAGAGAGAGAACGTTTCCATTAACCTTGCAAATTTTCCCTGTGCCTCTTCCCAATCACTTCCTAACAACTTCCTGATTTCTGTCACTATAAATTCACATGTTCTATTCTTGGATGCCATATAAATGGAATCATACAGCATGTACTCTTTTGTGCCTGCCTTCTTTTGCTCAACGTAATTTTTTTTCTACTGTGTTGTTGTATGAGTCAGTAGTTTATTTCTTTTTAGTGCTGAATAGTACCCACCTGTCACTATAGATAGTTACTACCATATTATTGACTATATTCCATTTCATGAATATATCATAATTTATTTATCCATTTTCCTATCAGTGATCACTTAGGTTGTTTAATGGTTTGGGCTACTGTGAATAAAAGCTGTAATGAATGTTTATGTATATGTCTTTGTGTTGGTTTTTCACTCCAATTAGGTAAATATCTAGAGTGAATGCATGTTTAACTTTACAAGAAATAGATAGTTTCCAAAGTGGTTGCACCATTTTATACCTGCCTCCATCAATGTATGTAAGTTCCATGTACTCCATATCTTTTAGTGATGTCAGTCTTTTAAATTTTAACCATTCTAGTGGGTATGTGGGTATCCATCTCATTGCGGTTTTTATTTGCCTTTTATGATTATTGATGTTGAGAACTTTTTCACATGCTTATTAACAGTTTGCATATCTCCTTTAGTGAAGTATCTTTTCAGGTCTTTTGCCCATTTTATAATTTTTATTGTTTGTCTTTTTAGTCTTGATTTGTAGGATTTCTTTATATACGCATATTCTGGATTTATCAGATATGTGCTGTGTATATTTTTTTCCCAGTCTGTGGACTGTCTATTCATTTTCTTTTTTTTCACTTTATTTATTACTTTGACATTCAATATTAGTTTATATTAATTTTAGGTGTACAGCATAATGGTTAGACATTTATATGATTTAAGAAGGGATCCCCCTGACTAGTCTAGTACCCACCTGTCACTATACATAGTTATTACCATATTATTGACTATATTCTCTATGCTTTACTTTACATCCCATGACTATTTCATAACTACCAATTTGTACTTCTTCACCTTTGCCACCCTGCCTCCCAACCCCCTCCCATTTATATCCCCAATAAATCTACTACCACCTAACACCATACATAGTTATTTCAATATTATTGACTATATTCCTTATGTTATATGCTACATCCTCATCAATACTTTGTAACAACAAATTTGTACTCCTTAATCCCTTCCCATTTTTCACTCACCTGCAAACACCCTCCCATCTGTCTACCATCAAATTGTTCTCTGTACTTATGAGTTTGTTTCTGTTTTGTTTATTTGTTTTGTTCTTTAGATTCCACATATAAGCTAAATCACATTACATCTGTCTTTCTCTGTCTGACATACTCCACTCAGCACCATACACTCCAGGAGCATGCATGCTGCTGCAGATGGCAAGAACCCCCTCCCATGCAAGGCTGAGCAATATTCCATTGTGTATATGTACCACCTACTCTTTATTCACTCATCCGTGGTCAGAAACCCAGGCTTCATCCTCTTCTTGGCCATTATAAACAATGCTGCAATGAACATATGGATGCACAATCCCCTTGAGTAACATTTTGGGTTTCCTCAGATAAATAGCCAGAAATAGGATTACTAGGTCCTTCTTTGTCTTTTGTTATAGCTTTTGTTTTAAATTCTATTTTGTCTGGTATAAGTATTGCTGCCTCAGCTTTTTGTTTGTTTGTTTGTTTCCATTTTCATGAAATATATTTTTCTATATCGTCACTTTTAGTCTATGTTTGCCTTTTGTTCTGAAGTGAGTCTCGTGTAGGCAACATATGTAAGGGTCTTTTTTTCTATCCATTCAGCCACCCTTTTTTTTTTTTTTTTTTAATTTTATTAAATTTATTGGGGTGACAATTGTTAGTAAAATTACATAGATTTCAGGTGTACAATTCTGTATTACATCATCTATAAATCCCATTGTGTGTTCATCACCCAGAGTCAGTTCTCCTTCCATCACCATATATTCGATCCCCCTTACCCTCATCTCCCACCCCCCACCCCCCGCCCCCGTTACACCCTTTCTTTTAATTGGAGCATTTATTCCATTTACATTTAAAGTAGTTGTTGACACATAGATAGTTATTGCCATGTTATTTTCTTTCTTTCTTTCTTTCTTTCTTTCTTTCTTTCTTTCTTTCTTTCTTTCTTTCTTTCTTTCTTCTCTTCCTTCCTTCCTTCTCTTTCTTCTTTCCTCCCTCTCTCCCTCCCTCCCTCCCTCCCTCCCTCTCTCTCTCTCTTTCTCTCTCTCTTTCTTTCTTTCTTTTTTTTTTTTTGTCTTAAAGAACTCCCTCTAAGATTCCCTGTAATACTGGTTTGGTGGTGATGAAATCTTTTGGCTTTTTCTTGTCTGGGAAGATCTTTATCTGGCCTTCGATTTTAAATTATACCTATGGTGGGTGGAGTAATCTGGGCTGTATGTCCTCACTTTTCATCACTGAATATTTTGTGCCAGTCCCTTCTGGCCTGCAAAGTTTCTGTTGAGAAATTAGCAGACAGTCTTATGGAAGTTTTTCTCTTGCTGCTTTTGCAATGCCTTCTTACCTTTTGCACTTTAATTATGATGTGTATTGGTGTGGGCCTCTTTGGGTTCATCTATTTTGGGATTATCTGCATTTCTTGGGCTGGTATGTCTATCTCCTTTGCCAGGTTAGGGAAGTTTTCTGTCATTATTCCTTTAAATATGTTTTCAATTTTTTGTTCTCTCCCTTCTCCTTCTGGTACCCCATTGATGCAAATGTTGTTACACTTGACATTGTCCCAGAGGTCTCTTAAATTCTCCTCATTTTGTTCGTATTCTTTTTTCTTTTGTTGTTCTGATTAGGTGTTTTCTGGTACCTTCTCTTCTACATTGCTGATTCAATCCACTGCTTCATCTAATCTACTGTTGATTCTCTCTAATGTATGAGGTGTGATCAGCATATATGGTGAATGTTTAAATAAAAAAAATATTACAGTAAAAAACATATTGCCATTAATTCCCTCAAAATACTTTCCCTCACTTCAAACCACACTTATCCATCTGAAAGTTCTTTCCACTTTCAGAAGGACTTCTGGAATTCCTCTTTCATGAGGGTGTTTACTTGTGCTGTTGTGGCTGCCTTGATGTCTTGAATTGATTGAAATGTTCACCTTTTATGGTTGTTTTGACTTTGGGGAAGAGCCAGAAGTCACACAGTGCCAGATTCAGTGAATAAGGTGGATAAGGACACACTGTAATGTTTTTATTTGACAGAAGTTGCCATACCAGAAACGATATGTGACGTGGTGCTTTTCCATTGTGATCACAAAATATGGTGAATGCTGCTGCTAAGTGCCATCCCACGGAAAGTCAGGGCTCTTCAATATGGGAAGTAGTGTGTCAAACCTTAGTAACAGTGTGTGACAAGTTTCAACTTGTTTGGTGCAGTCAGTCAGGTGTTAACTACGATTGAGAGAAGGTGTGTTTTAAAGTGTGCTCCATCATGACAAGAATTTGTGTCACACAGCACTTCCGGCATATGGCAATTTCTGTCAAACAAAAATATTATGGTGTGTCCTCATCCACCTTATTCACCAGATCTGCCACCGTGTGACTTCTGGCTCTTCTCAAAGTCAAAATGATTCAGGACATTGAGGCAGCCACAACAGCACAACTAAAGACACTCACAAAAGAGGACTTCCAGAATTGCTTCAGAAAGTGTCAAGAGCAATGGGATAAGTATGTTTGAAGTGAGGGAGAGTATTTTGAGGGGGATTAATGGCAATGTGTCTTTTACTGTAATAATTTTTTTTAAACATTCACTGTATTTTTTATCACACCTTGTATTTTGCATTTCCATTATTATATTATTTATTTATGACTGCTTTTTAAAAAATTTTTCTATATCCATTTTTATATTTCCTATCTCTTTGTTGAAGTTCTCCCTGAGATCTTTGAACATCCTTTTAACCTGTGTTTGGAACTCTGTATCTGGTAGATTGCTTGTCTCCATTTTATTTAGTTCTTTTTCTGGAACTTTGTTCTATTCTTTTATTTGGGACATGTTTCTTTGTCTCCCCATTTTGACTGCCTCCCTGTGTTTGTTTATATGTAGGGTTTCTATACCTCTTGGTCTTAGTAGAGTGGCCTTATGTAGAAGGTATCTTGTGGGACCCAGTGGTGCAGTCTCCCTGGTCACCAGAGCCAGGTGCTCCAGGTGTGTCTATTGAGTGTGTTGTGTGTTCCCTCATTTTGTAATTGAGCCTTGGTTGCTGTTTGCACATCAATGGGAGGGACTGACCCTCAGGCTGATTGGTTGTGAGGACTGGCTGTGACTACAGTGGAGGAGCTGTGGTTCAAGGGCTGACCATATAGAGCAGGATTTGCTTTAGCAGGGTTCTGTTCCCTGACCAGCCAGCTCTATGAGTGTGTCATCTTTGAAGGTGTCCAGGTGATGCTCTAGCTTGGTCCAAAGCTGGCCACTGAGTGTGCCAGCCCTGGGGCCTCCTGGGAGGGACTCCACCAGATGCCAAGTTTAGCTGCAGCCTGTGCCCTGGCCAAAGTCATCTGATAAGAGCCACAAAACATCTGCAGATGGCTGCCACTCAAAATGGGGTTGGAGGTGCCTCAAGAGTCCAATCTCTAAGCCAAGGCTAGCTGTTTCTAGAGCCAGGCTTAGGGTTGCTTAGCCAGAAGTATAGGACATGCTGAAGCTAGATGCTTCTTGTTTGGGTTTTGTGAACCTTTTGGTGATTTTATGAAAGTCCACTGCATGAACTAAGACAAGTTATTTGTAGGGAAAAGCCACTGGAAGCAGCTTGGGTGTGCCCTAAAGTTGAGTGGAGCTGGGTCTCGGAATCACTAGGGTGGGGCAGATGAAAGGTGATAGCCCATTTGATGGAGACTCAGATAAGATGTCTGCACTTAAGGGAGGGAAGGGCTCAACAAAAATATAATGGGTTCCACCAGCTCCTCCCTCCAGGAGAAAGCTGCTTCTCTAGCCCTTGCCCTGCAGCCAGACAACTCAGTTCCTTCCTGTGTGTCCCTGGCACCTTTTGAGCTGCTATCCCAGTGCTGGAGCTCATAGAGGGTGAGTTTGTCGGTGAGTAAGTCCACACACAGGATCTTTAATAGGAGCAACTGTAACTGCAGACCCCTTCAGCTCATTCAGCTACAATATCTGCTGGTTTTCACAGCCAGAAGTTATGGGGAGTTCTCTTTCCGGCACTGGAACTCTGGGCTGGTGAGCCTGGTGTAGGGCTGGGACCGCTTGCTCCTTTGGGGGGGACCTCTGCAGCCGAGATATCCCTCCTGATTTTTAATGGTCACACTCTATTTTAATGGTCACACCGGTGTTGGACCAGCCCGTTCTATGTCTCTGCCTTTACCAGTTTCAAGGTGGCTTCTTCGTAGTTGTAGGGCTTCAGTTCAGCTCGATTTCAGATGATTCTCAATGATGGTTATTCTGTAATTTAGTTGTAACTGATGTGGTCCTGATAGGAGGTGAGAATAGTGCTTACCTATTCCACCATCTTGACTGGAAATCTATCTATTCATTTTCTTAAAGGTATCTTTTGATGAGGAGAAATATTTATTTTTGATGACATCAACTTTTTTCTTTTATTGTTAGTGCTGGGTGGTCTAATTTTCATGTGAGTGGTTGTTTTCAGCCACGAGACATAGGTCTAGAAGCTCAAGAGGAATCTGGGATAATTGGGAGTGGGGTGGGAGCAGGAGGACCCTCACCTTTTAAGTGTATGACAGTCCTGGTGCTTTGAAAAGGCACAAGGTTAGTGAGGAGATCGATCTAGATTCAAGCCCTGGCTCAGGCATTTACTAATTGAGTAACCAATTTACTCATCTGCAAAATGGAGGTAATCATGCTTACTCATGACATCATAATGGGCCTTGAATAATGGGATTTGAATAAACTCTCAAAGCCATAAAGTACTCAACAAGTGATCATGAATATTACAATGTCAATAACTACTACTATTATTATCATCAGCGCTTATTATCCTGCTTATGTTATCTTATCCCTCCTCTTCCCCCAACCCTCACTCCTGAGCATCTCACTGCTCAAGAGCATCTTTTTGGAGGATAGTTTGAAATAAAAGATTGTAAATCTCAAATCTATCTCATTATTTGTTTGTGTTTCCAGGAGAAGTCCTTGTAGTGTATGTTGGGACTGCGTGCTGGGCACTGAGCTCTGTGCAGTGAGAGGGCCACATGAGAGTCTAAGGTTGATATCCTCTGATCAGGATTCCCACAGAACAAACCCTGAGCAAGCTGCCAAAGTTGTCTTACCTTGTCACCTCTAATGGCCTCTTTCATTATTTTCCCTTTTCATATCCCGATTTTTAACATAGCTTTTTAGCAAAAGAAAAAAAAAAAAAAAACCCTAAAAGTGCTCATTTATGTAATTGTAAGTAGTTTATTTTGTCAAGAGACAGCACTTATTTTTCCATAAGTTAATATACTAAATTCATGATTACAACTAAAAGTCAAGAATGGTGTTGATATTGTCATTAACCTGTACAGTTTTATAATTGGCTTTTTTTATTGTTGAAAATTGTGTGGGTATCTCCATTCCTACATCTGACAGTCCCAAACAGAGACCCCTGATGGGAGGTTCCCAATGTCTTTGAGAAGAGCTATGTGGAGGGCAATTTTTTTTTCTTGCTTCAAAGCCCAGTCCTCCTTCTTGGAAGAAGCAAAGGAAGCAAACCAGGTACCGCTTTATGAAGTAAATTGTCAACTTGTGATGGGAATGGTCTGCTTTCAAAGTGTAGGATACTTGGAAAACACCTACTCTAATGCATCTGCTGAGCTGGCAGCTTAGGGCTCTTGAGACTCAGAAGTGTCAAGCTGGGCCGTTCATGCCATCGCTCATCATGCAGCCACCCACTGGTCAAACCTGGGGGGCCCACCAGACTGTGGTAACCCAGAAGCTTCCCCACAGATGGAAAATGTTGTCTGTTCTGGTCTCAGCCTGATAGCACAGAGCTCTTTGTTATCCTCCACCAGAAAGAAGCTTACAAATTATAAAAACTGTCTAAGAAAGTCAAGAGTCTTGTTTTTCATATCTCCCGAGTTTATGGAGGAGCCAAAAAACTCCAGACCAAATATTCAAATCTAGGCCCTGTCCCCACTCTGAGAAGGGTCCTCCAGGGCCTATGAGAGATTGGTGGCCGCCTGAGTAAGACACTTTACAACTGGGATAGGGAGAAAATGAATGCAGGATAGAGGCAGGGAGTTGAGGACTGGTTTATAGTCTTTGCCTGGCTATAGCATCATTCAACAACGAGTCCAGTAAACAGACGGTGTTAAGGAAAATGACATGATCCTTAAGGCTTCAAAGCAGGAGTGGTCTCTGTTCTCTGTGTGGATCTGAGAGAGGAGAGTTGGGAGGTGGGGGAAGGCAGCAAAGATAAGAAGCCAGCGGCTGGGTGTCACATTACAAAGCTAAAGGAAGATGTGGAGAAACCAAGAACAGGCAAAAGAAAGATCAGAGAGAACCATTATTATGCAATATGCCCATTGCAGACAGACAGGCGGCACTGGCCCTTCATCTTTCTTAACCTCAGATTCCGAGAAAGCCTTTGTTGTAGCCTGGTCAGTCACACAAAGGCACAGGCTGGGGTGAACATTAAAGTCCCTGCAAATCCCACTCTGGACAGGAAGGTGAACTTGGGAAACATCTGAGACGTTTTCAGGTTAAGGAACTGACCCACTCAGGCCTCATCCCAGTTATCAGCTCAAACTTAGCTCCCTTCTGTTGTCCCCACCCTCCAAACCAAGCACTTCAGACTACTAAAAGATAGTGAGAAAATGGGGCTGCTGCCAGCACCACAAACAGCAACATGTGCAGGGTCCCAACCTGCCCACATACTTGGCAGGCACCACCCTAGACTCATGCCAACTGGAGCTGGGTGGAGAGTGAAAACCCAATCCTTCAAACAGTTGTTTTGTCTACATGACACCTAACCAACCAGTTGTTTACATTGGTGCCACATGGCACCAAGAGCTGTTTTGACTGAAACCAGCTACTCTGACATTGTGAGCAGCTGTAGCCTGCATTTGACACTATGTGGAGGGAAGGTAGGGCCCTACGTCAGAGAACTCCTCAGACCCAGATTGGGTCAAATACAACTGAGCTGACTGAGACTGGGAACTGTGTTTGTGTGCCCCTCTCTTAAAGGACTAAGTGTTGTTTTGTCCATTACCACAGGTCTGAGTATATGTGTGTGTGTGTGTGTATGTATATATATATATATACACACACACACACATATACATATATATGAGTATATATACGTATACACACACACACACACACACACACACACACACACATATATATACATTCAGAATATATACATATACACATACATATATATATGTATTGCATCAGTGGGTGGCCCTGAATGGGAAGTGTTGCCAAGGGAAGGAAGCTGAAAGAACATGGCCCTGTGCTTGCAACCATCGGGATTAGAAACCAGACCTGAACAGAAACAGATCCTCAGCTAAGAGAGTGTTGGACATTTGAGAAATGTTTTAGGGAAGCTAGTCAGTCTTTGGGTCACGACCTGGATTTGGCTTAACCCAGTTGTGTGGTCTAAGCGAGCCTTGAATAACCAGCTTCTCTGGTAGGCAAATGCCAGGGATTAACGGCCCATGGAGAGAGCAGTGGGAAATACCCTGCCACATCCTAACTGTGGAACCTGCACCAGATGTGGCCCTCTCTGAGGGTCATTTGAGGTTGGTCTGTTGATTTCTGAGGTCACATCAAATGGCTCTGATTCTAGACAATATTCTTAATCTTTTAACAAAACCTAGAGAACAACAGAAGGAAAAAACACCACAAAATACCTAAGACATCACATTAATTTTCCCTCACCTGCATACACATAACAGCGTTTTCAACTTTTTGACGGTTTTTCCCATTCATTGCATTGCCAGGAACGCTCTTGTCCTAGATATCCACAAATCTTACCGTCTTCCTCCCCTCACTTCCTTCAACTCTTCACCCAACTGTGCCTTCTACAGGGTATTCCCTGGACACCTGATCTAAAACTGTACGTCCCCCCCACCCCACCCCCACTTCTCCTGCCACTTCCATCTAACTTCCTGCTTTATTTTGTCCTTTGCACTTACCCTCATCTAATACAAAAATACCTCAGAGATATTGGAAGTTTGGTTCCAGACCACAGCAACAAAGCAAGTATCACAATAAAGTAAATTGTAATCTTTTTGCTGATAGAGGGTTTTGCCTTCAATTTGTGAAAAACTCAACATTTGTGAAGCACAATAAAGTGAAGTGCAATAAAACGAGGTATGTCTGCACACTAAATATTTTCTCATTTGTCTTATTTATTGTCTGCCTTCCCCAATAGAATGTAAACCCTACACTAGGGCAGGGAGAGTTTCAGGGTTCACTGCTCATTCACTGTTGTATCCATCCAGGACAACACCTAGTGCATTTCAATACATATTTGTTGAATGAGTTAGTAATTGTTTCCTGTCCTTTAAGTAGAGCAGATATCTTCATTTTATAAATGAGGATATTAAAGGAAGTGTTTCTATGCTCATGACCTATTGCATTTTGGGAAAAAAAACCACCCAAACATTTCTAATGACTAGGTGTCTGTTTTTGTTTTTCTCTTCCTCAGTTGTGACAGGAAGGCTAGAGTGGGATGGAGTTGAGCATAACCCTTTCCCCAGGTTGGTTAGACTCTGGTAAAACAGTTTTCCTTGCTAAAAACAGAATGCTCTGGACATATGTCAAAATGGCTGGGCATATTTCTGTCCTTGTTGGATACATGAGGTGATCTTTTTCTGATCTTCACTGTGAGAACCTTGTAGGGCTTCTGGAGGTAACACGCACAAAAGTATAGTGGCCCCGAAGACTGGGCACGTTGGAGTCTTTCACTCTCAGCCTTGTCCACAATGAGCCTCCAGCAACCCCTCAGTTTTAAAATTACAGTCTCAGTTTTCGTCTCCTGACCGATTCCCACAAAGGTTTCTGCTTCTGGGCTTGTGCTCTGGTAAACTGTGATTCTCTGTATCCACTTGTCTAGCTCTCTAATTTTGGGTGCAGCAGTTTTCCCTGTGACCTCCATTCTCTGATGGATCTGAGTTGTCAACTTTGTTTGTTCAGCTTTCTTCATGGTGTGAAGATGGAAGTGATGACTTCCAAGCAACTTAGATGCCACACCAGACTATTAAAAAAAAAAAATGTTTACTGTGGAGTTTTGAGACTTCTTCATTGATACTCTCTAGACTAGTCCTCTGTCACACAGGTGCTTGCAAATATTTTCGCCCAGTCTGTAGCTTCACATCCCCTTCACGTGTTCTTTCACAGAAAAAAAGTTTTTATTTCTGATGTCGTCCAATTTATCATTATTTTCCTTTTATAAATCACACTTTTAGTGTCAAATTTAAGAATTTTATGCCTAACCATAGCTCTTAAAGGTCTTCATCTATTTTTGCCTAAAGATTTTATAGTTTAAAAAATATGCACTTTAACGTTGTAGTGTAACATTTTTAACCCAATTTACATTATAGTTTAACATTTACATCTGCTTTGAATTCATTTTTGTATAAGGTATGAGGTTTAAGTTGAGGTTCTGTTTTTGCCTTTAGGTATCCAAATGCTTCATCCATCACTGTTTGTAGAAAAGGCTGCCCTACATTCACTGAATTTCTTTTGCACCTTTGTCAATAATTAGTTGCTCATATTTGTGTGGGTCTGCTTCTGGGTTCTCTGTTCTGTTCCATTGATCTATTTGTCTCTCTCTCCACCAATACCACACTGTCTTGATTTCTGTAATTGTATAGTAAGTCTTAATATCGGATAGAGTGATTCCTGCCACCTTGTATTTCTTTGTCAAGATTTTCAGCTATTCTATGGCCAGTGCCTTTCCATATATGCATATTTATAGAGGAAGCTTGTCCATCTACAAAAATCCTTTCTGAGATTTTGGTTGGAATTGTATTAAACCTATATGTCAATTTGAGAAGAGTTAACATCTTTACCAATCTGTGAATACTGCATACTTCTACATTTATTTAGGTTTTATTTGATTTCTTTCATCAGAATTTTATCAACGTTTTGTAATTTTCAGAATACATTTCCTAAACATTTTTTCTTAAATTTATATCTAAGCATTTTATTTTCTTTGGAGTAATTATAAATAGTATTTGTTTTTAATTTTATTTTCTGCATGTTTACAGCATATACAAATACAAATGATTTTTGTGTGTTGATCTTGTATCCTGTGACTGCTAAATCACAAAAATCGCTAAATTCAGTTTTGGTTCTAAAAGTTTTTTTGTTGTTGTTGTTTTTTAGATTTCTTGGGAGTTTCTATGTCTTTTGCAAATGTTTAACCACCCTGCATACTTAGAAAATAATTCCACTTGGTCATATTGTGCAATTCTTTTTATACATTGTTGGATTTCGTTTGCTACTCTTTTTTTTTTGGTGGTTGAGAATTTTGACATCGAAGTTCATGAGAGACACTGTTCTGTTTTTGTACTGTCTCTGTTTGCCTTTTTTTTTTTTTTTTCATCAGCATAATATTGGCCTCACAACATGAGTTGGAAGTGTTTCTTCTTTTTCTATTTTCTGGAAGACATGCAAAATTGGTGTTAATGTTTCTTTAAATGTTTGTTAGAAGTCTCCAGTGAAACCATATCAACCTAGAGATTTTTCTTTAGAAGATTTTAAATGATCAATTCATGTTATTTAATGATTATAGGACTGTTCTGATTATCTATTTCATCTTAGTTGAGGTTTGGTAATTTGTGATTTTTGAGAAATTGTTCCATTTCTTTTAAGTTGCAAAAGGATAAGTGTAAAAATTATTTGTAGTTTCTTATTATCCTCTTAATGGTTGCAGGATCTATAATGATATCCTGTTTTATTCCTGATATTTGTGATTTGTGTTTTTTTCCCATCAGTTTTGATAGAGTTTTGTCAATTTTATTAATTTTTTCAATGAACCAACCTTTTGTTTTATTGATTTTCTCTATTATTTTCCTATATTCAATTTTATAGATTTTTGCTGTAATCATTCCTTCCTTCTTCTGCTTGCTTTGGGTTTATTTTGCTCTTTTCTAGTTTCTTAAGGTAGGAAGTTAATATATTGATGTGAGATCTTTCTTCTTTTTTAATGTAAGCATTGTCATAAATTTTTCCCTCAACAATGCTTTAGCAGTATCCCACATATTTTGGTGTGTTGTTTTTAATTTAGTTCTATGATAAAAAAACAAACAAAGAAAACTTCTTTTGAAAGTTCCTCTTCAATGGATTATTTAGAAGTGTTGTTTGGTTTCCAAGGGTTTGAAGATTTTCCTGCTACCTTTCTATTACTGATTTCTAGTTTGATTGCATTGTGGTTAGAAAACATACTCTGTATGATTTCAATTCTTTTAAAATGTTGATTTTTGTTTTATGGCCCAGGATATGGTCTATCTTGGTTTACGTTCCATGGGCAATTGAAGAGAATATGTATATTTTTCTTGTTGGGTGGAGTGTTCCACAAATGCCAATTATATCCTTTTGGTTCATGATATTGATAAGTTCTATATCATTGCTGTTTTTCTGTCTAGTTCTATTAATTGTTGAGAGAGAAGTGTTGAAATCTTCAACTATAATTGTGATTTAGCTTATTTTTCCTTTCAGTTATGTCATTTTTTAAAATTTACATATTTTGAAGCTTTGCTGTTTGTGCATACACATTTAGAGTTGTTATATCTTCTTGGTGGTTTGAGCCTTTTATTGTTATATAATGTCCATTTCTGTCTCTGGTAATTTTCTTTGATCTGAAGTTTACCATATTTAATTTTAATATAACCACTCCTGCTTTCTTTTGGCTAATGTTTGCATGGTACATCCTTGTACTTTCTACCTGCTTATGTTATTGAATTTGAAGTGAGTTTCTTGTATAATAGATAAGATATAATTAGGTAGGTTTTATTTTTAAGTCCATTGTCAATCTTTGTTTTTTGATTTGTGTATGTAGATCATTTATATTTAAGGTAATTCTTGATATGTTGGAATTTAATTATGCCATTTTATTCTTTGTTTTCTATTTGTTTTCTCTGGTCTTTTTTCCTGTCCCTCTTTTTTGGTTTTCTGTGGGTTATTTAAATATATATTTTTAGGGTTCTATCTTAACTTAATTATGGTGTTTTGGACAGATGTACTATCCAAATATGAAGTATCTATAGTTGCTCTGAGTTTTATAATATATGAGGACTGACAATTAAGTTCACGAACTTGTTGCACCGATGTTACTAACCTTTTTTGAAATCAGAGGGATTCTTCATTATGAATTCGTACCAACTGGACAAACAGTTAACCGAGTTTACTATTTGGAAGTGCTGAAAATGCTGCATGAACGAGTCAGACAACCTGAAATTTTCACCAACAATGCATGGCTCTTGCATCACGACAATGCACCAGCTCACAGGACACTGTCTGTGAGGGAGTTTGTAGTCAGTAAACAAATAACTGGAACACCCTCCCTACTCTTCTGATCTGGCCCCAATGACTTCTTTCTTTACCCAAAGATAAAGGAAATATTGAAAGGAAGACATTTTGATGACATTCAGGACATCAAGGGTTATATGATGACAGCTCTGATGGCCATTCCAGAAAAAGAGTTCCAAAATTGCTATGAAGGCGCTGGCATCAGTGCATAGCTTCCCAAGGGGAGTACTCCAAAGGTGACCGTAGTGATATTCAGCAATGAGGTATGTAGTACTTTTTCTAGGATGAGTTCACAAACTTGATTGTTGAACTGTACATATGTATCTTATCACATTCTATTGGTATGAACATTTACCACTTCAAGTGGTGTATGAAAATCTCATTTCCATTTAGAGCCCTTTGTTTTTTCTACTTTTAAATTATCATTGTCTTGAGTATCAATTGTTTCAAGCATCAAATATGACATATAACTCATGAGAAATATGGTGTATCATCATGTACTCTTATTTTTACTTTCTGTTGTCCTTCCTTCCTTCCTGATGTTCCAGATATCCTTCTTTTAGCATTTACTTTCAGTTTAAAGAATTTCCTTTAGCGAGTCTTCAAGAGTATGTCTGCTAGTGACAAATTCTTAAAAGTTTTCATTCATCTGAGAATGTTCTAATTTCCCCTTCATTCATGGATAGTTTCACTGGACATACGAGGTCTTCCAATTAAGTTCGCGAACTCAACTTAGAAAAAGTGCTACACACCTTGTTGCTCAGTATCATTCCCTTTGGGAAGCTGGGCAGTAATGCCAGTGCTTAGTCCAACCTTCAAAGCAAATTTGGAACTCTTTTTCTGGAATGGCCATCAGAGCTCTCGTCGTATTACCCTGAATGTCACAAAAATGTCTTCCTTTCAATATTTCATTTATCTTTGGATAAAGAAAGAAGTCATTGGGGCCAGATCAGGTGAGTAGGGTGGGTGTTCCAATACAGCTACTTGTTTACTGGCTAAAAACTCCCTCACAGACAGTGCTGTGTGAGCTGGTACATTGTGGTGATGCAAGAGCCATGAATTGTTGGCAAAAAGTTCAGGTTGTTTTCATCTAACTTATGCATGCAGGCTTTTCAGCACTTCCAAATAGAAAACTTGGTTAACTATTTGTCCTGTTGGTACACATTCATAATGAATGATACCTCTGATATCAAAAAAGTTTAGCAACATCCTTTTGACTCGTGATTTGGACTGATGGACTTTTTTGGTTGTGGAGAATTGGCTAACTTCTATTGTGCACTTTGATGCTTCATTTCAGGGCCTTATTGGTACACCCATGTTTCATCACCAGTGATAACATGGCACAAAACATCATCTTGCCTCTCCAGAAGGTCTTGGCAAACTTTGACTCTCCTTTGCTTTTTTTCATCAGTGAGCTCCTTCGGGACCATTTTTCCATACACCTTTCTCATGCCAAGATTTTCAGTTCAGATTTTCCTGTTTCTCCATCAATGTTTACTTGGTTTACTATGCTTCTTACAGTCAGCAAGTAATTTTGACGCATAATTCGACAGATTTTTGCTATGGTTTCGTCAGTTCTGCTTATTACTGGCCTCCCTGACCTCTCTTCATCAGTGACGCCTTCTCTCCCCTCAGAAAAACATTTAATCCACTTGTACACTGCCGTTTTCTTCATGGCATTGTCCCCATAAACTTGGACTAAAATGTCCCTGATTTCACTTCCACTCTTCCCAAGTTTAAATTTAAGAAATTTAATGTTTGTTGCTCTAATTCAAGCTCAGACAGTCTCGTGATGGCACACAAAAACACACAACAATAATGAAGGCCACTCAGCAGGACACCACCACACGTTGACACGAACACAGTGTGAAACACTGATATACCAAGGTTATGAAATCTTACCGAGCTGTTTGTACAGTGCTGCCAATGTAAGCGCTCGGTGGCAAGTTCTCGAATGTAATTGTCAGATGTAGAATTCTGATTTGACAGTTCCGTTAGCACTTGGAAAATGTGCCACTTTCTTCTGGGATCCATGGTTTCAGTTGATAAATCCTATTATTTAAATTGTTTTTCCCTTTTAGGTAAGGTGTCATTTCTGTCTAATTTCAAAAACATTTTTTTTTGTCTTTAGTTTCCAAACGTTTAATTATAATGTGTCTTTCTTTGCATTTATCAAGGGTTTTACTCAGCTTCTTAAATGTGGGTTGTGTTTTTCATTAAATTTGGGAAGTTTTCAGCCTGTTTTTCTGAATACTGTTTCAGCCTTACCTTCTTTCTCTCCTCTGGAACTCTGATATGAAGTTAGAAATTTTGTTATAGTATCACAGGTCCCTGAGACTCTGTTCATTCTCTTTTTTTCAGTCTGTATTCTCTGTGTGGACTGTATAAATTCTATTTATTGGTCCTCAAGTTAACTGATTGTATCTCCATCATCTCTACTCTGCTATGGAGTCTACACAATGAGTTTTTCAATCTGCTATTGTATTTTTCAGTTCTATAAATTTCGTTTGGCTCTTTTGTATAACTTCTATTTCTTTGCTAAGATTTTTTTTTTCAAGATAATTTGTGTTTGGTTGTTGACACATTTTTAAGATGTCTGTTTTAAAATCATCCTGTTAGTGTCAGTTGTCTTTTCTCATTAAAGTTGTGATTTTCCTGGTTTGTGGGGTGACAGGTGATTTTCAATTGTATCCTGGATATTTTGTCTATTGTTAGGAGACTCTGGGTCCTAGTTAAATCTTTTATTTTAGTAGGCAGTCACCTTGTTTAGCTTTAGCACAGGGGTCCTGGACTATATTTGAGGGTTGTGGGCCCAATGAAAGCTTAATTTTCAGAGGCTTTGTGGTGCAATTTTGATCTGTTCTCTACTGAAGAAACCTCTCTGTCCCACAGCTTGAGACTGCCCCGGCTGGGTGCTTTTCGTGGTGGGAATCATTCCTGTTCATGCTATGTGGCCATCCCAGTGTCTTTTGGTGGGTGAAGAAAGTCTGCTTTGGTGGGTGAAGAAAGTCTGAAGGCCTGCTGGGGCAAAGATGCTTCCCAGGCTGAGCTGCTAGTTTCAGACTTCCCAGGCTGAAAGTCCCTCTTTCTGTTGCCTGGCCACTCTCCTATCTCCCAGAGAGGGAGGGTAGTCTCAGACCTAGCAAGAAAAAGTAATTCTGCCCCTGGCCACTTACTATTAGTGGGGCACTCTATCCCTCTTGCTGGTGGTGCCTGGCTTACCCAATGGTGTCAGGGCTTTCCAGTTGATGGGGTGGGGGGTATGAGCATATCTGGGCTGCCTCCTGTTACTAGGTTGGGAAAGATCAGGCTTTGGTCACCTTCTTTTATTGGGTGAGGGGAAGTAAGATGCCCTGCTGCTGTGTTGTTTCTCCAGTCCTAGTGTTCTGAACCAATACACCTTTCTCTCACCAACATTTAGGTTTCTTTTTTTGTTGTCTTTTGCATTATTTTGAAGATTTATGGTTATACTTAACCATATGGTTATACTCAGTGATAGGGGGTGGGGGGAGCAGGGAGACAAAAGTTTATACCATTTTGTCTGGACCAAATTTTCAGTCCAATTATTTTTACATTTATTATAGCTTTCAGAATTATTTCTGATACTAAATTATTTCCTTAAATTGGAGATATCTAGCCAAGACACAATAACTTGGTTAGTTTGGATTGACTTCCTATGTATAACTTGTGTTTGTTTTATTATGGAGGAAATATTATTATAATCCCTATTTTAAGGTGAAAGGGTAAAAAAGAGAGCCTGGGGTCAGAATGAGGTTCTAGCTGAATATACCCACTACGTAGGGCTAATTGTGATCATTAAATGAAAAAACATATATAATGCATAGATTCCCCAGTGCATGCAGGCAACAATTAAGTGCCTAATAAATGTAACCATTCCCTTTCTTCTACACAGCCAAATTTTTCCCCTTAGTTGTTTAAAGTCCCTGAGGACAGAAATGATTTTTTTTTTTTTTTTTACCTTGTATCCCTAGCATCTAGAACAGTACCTGGTAATAAAAATGAAACTGTCTGAATAGCATTTATATCCTTTGTAACAACTCCATCAACTCCCAGTCATGCTCTTTCTCTCTTCAAATTTCTTTGACCTCCTTGTGATTCTGTTTCTTGCTTGAATTAACTCATCTTTGGCTTTCCTCTCCTCTATTCCTTTGCTGTGCCTTTAAGCAATAAGCTTCTCTGTGCTCATGTGTTTTGATGATTCTCTGTTTTTCAGGCATCCCATTCTTGGGCAAAGATATATAATGTTTCTTTTCCTCCTGAGTTTTAGGCAGTAACAATCACAGCCCCTGTGACATGGCAGAGAAAGAGTATTTCTTTATAGCATCCATTTTATTTGCTTAGAGTAATAGGCTTACCTCAAAAATACAGGCTTTTTGCCAATTTATTCACTGCTCATAGCAGATCAAGAAGCTGCAAGGAGAAGTTCTAAATTTAATTCCAAGTTAATGTAATATAAAATCAAACCTAGATGAAAACAATTAGCATTTAATGTCTCCCAAATCTGCATCATATATTGCCATGTAAAATCAAAACTCCAGAAAACACATTTACTGTGATTTAACAAACTAAATAGGTTAGAAAACTACTTTGAACTATCTGAAAATTGTATGTGTGTTCTGGTGCTACACAATGAGAACAAGCACCATACAAATTAAGGAACAATATACATCTAATATCATCCTCTGTGTACATTTCTTTGGGACTTCAAAATAAAAATTTCCAAACTATACCCCAGAATCTTCTGTCAATTTTACCACACATCTGATGACATTATGCAGAAGTGAAACTGAAGGAGTTTATTGCATTTAAAGAAACAAAACTATACAAATGAAAGATTTATACTTACAGGTGTCTCAGAAACAGCACAGAACTCAATAGTATTCTTCCTTTCAGCAGAACATTTAGCTTATAAGATACCCTCATAACTAGGATAGATATTAAAGAAAGTTAACATTTTATTTAACTTTATTATTTAGCTTTTCCTTTGTATTGAAATAAGCTACTTGCAAAGACTTCCTCTCAAGTCATTAAACATGACCAGGTAGGAAAAGATACGTTAAACACTTAGTACCATAATTTGGATTAAGATACATAATATTCTTAAGAGTTTCTTTTCAACAAACAAAATATACCATTGGTTCCAAGAAAAATTAGATATTTTCAATTTAATGTCATGCTATGAAAAGCAGAAAAACACAATGTGAGATAATTTCTTGAATCCAGTGTTTTTAGTGAGGCAGGATAGGTAGCCTAGGAAATTGACAACCCTCTCCAGGGTACAATGTGAGTGCATCACTCATTACACAAGTAACAAGTGATTGTATCCAGCACCTGCAGCTGGAGAAAACCAAGAACCGGTTTTATAAGGCTAATCCCTATGATTGGGGAATCTGACCTTTAGTTAATTTTAATGTCATTATAATGTCATTTGCATTGTGGTTACTATGACTCCCATCATGCATCTGACACCATGACAGTTCCTGAGGAACCAAATAAGGAAAAGCAGGAAATGGAGGGTCCCGCCCAGGGGCAGATGAATGAACCATGTCAATGGGATGTCAGTAATTCCAGCCCTGGAAGGGATAAATACCCCTGATCGTGACTTCCTTGGTGTGACTCATTCTCTGAGTTCACCCACACTTTCCTTTCAAGTGTGTACTTGCGTTTTCAATATATAATTTTCACTTTCCTGCATCTGTCTTGCTCTCGAATTCTTACTTGTGCGGAGACAAGAACATGGTCACTACTGCTCTGGATTGAGTCCTCTCTTGGACATCCCCATGAGCCTCTGGCGACATTAGTAGATTAAGACTTTTTCAAAAGTAAAATTATCTTTGTATTTCGGTAAAAAAAATTTTTTTAAAGATTTTATTAGGGAAGGGGAACAGGACTTTATTGGGGAACAGTGTGTACTTCCAGGACTTTTTTCCAAGTCAAGTTGTTGTCCTTTCAATCTTAGCTGTGGAGGGCGCAGCTCAGCTCCAGGTCCAGTTGCCATTGCTAGTGGCAGGGGGCGCAGCCCACCATCCCTTGTGGGAGTCCAACCGGCAACCTTGTGGTTGAGAGGACGCGCTCCAACCGAGCCATCCCATCTGGGAGCTCAGTGGCAGCTCAGCTCAAGGTGCCGTGTTCAATCTTTGTTGCAGGGGGCAGAGCCCACCATTCCTTGCAGGACTCGAGGAGTTGAAGTGGCAACCTTGTGGTTGAGAGCCCACTGGCCCATGTGGGAATTGAACTGGCAGCCTTCGGAGTTAGGAGCATGGAGCTCTAACTGCCTGAGCCACCAGGCCGGCCTATTTCTGTAAAATTTAAGGAGAAATTAACATCAGTGTATGTGTACACTGACCAAATCTAATCAGTGACATTTCTGATAGTGGGGTTATGATCTTCACTGCTCAGAGAAGAATAATTTGTCTGTATTAAGGTAGTACGTATTTTTGAATGTCTTTGAAATGGTGGTTAAGCATACACAGAGCAAATGTCAATGAACTCTGAGAAGGTAAAGATGCAGTAGTCATGAGAAACCAGTAATATTTAGTAAGTTTATATGACCTGAGAATTACTGATATTTGGGTATGTGCCTGAGGTCAATGGGGTACTCTGGTCAGAATGGCTCAAATTTAGATAAGAAAATCTCACACAATCAATTAAACTGAGTTGATGGTTCTTTTGATATGAGAATGTAGACTATATCTGATTCTAGGAGCACAATGAAAACATAATGCCTAAAATAAAGAAGACTGTGTCTAAAGCATGACTTGTTTAATAAATGAGAAGTTAGAAAAATGTAAAATAAAAAAAAATCTCTTTTTCTAGAAAGACTGACCGTGGCCTATGACTAAAAGTTCAAAGTTCTATTTCTACATTAATTACAATTTATGAAATTTCCAATGTTAAGCAGACATTGAGCTCATTAAATAAAACAATTCTACAAAAGGAAATATTACTCTGGTGAGATTCGTAACTCTGGAGAATGGTATTTTATTTAATAGACAGCATGGAGTTCATACATATCCATTATCAGTGCCTTGAAAACCAAACAACTTTAAAAGTTAGCAGCAGTTTCTGCAAGTACAAAAATACACATTTATTACATAACATATGGTAGTAAAATTTGTCAAGATATATTATACAAACTCAAAGCATTTTAGATAAAGCATCAGTCTAATATATTATAGATTAACAGAGCATAATAAAATGACATGTAGTCTGTTTTCAAATCATACAATATAATACTTTACAGCAATATTAACAAACTATTCACATTAAGTATTACAGGAGTAGTATCTAAGGGAACACAAAGAGTAGGAATGGTTATTTAAGAACCTCAACATCTATTTTCTTCTATGCTTCAAATTGGGTGGGTGATTTTCTACTCGTCAATATGGAAAAAAAAAAAAAAAAGAAAGGCTATAACTATTATTTTGTTAAGTAGAGAAGAAAGTTCTTCCAGAAAGACACTCCAAGCTGTAAGAGCTTCATTCACATCTTGCAGTTCTGACAGTAGTATTGCCCGAAGGGTAAGGGGAATCCCTGTTGCCTTTATATATTATACCACAAAAGATGCTTATGGACACTTAGGAGTCTAAATATAGGAATGGTTGGTTACAAGGTGAAATCTACTTCACAACTGTGACTGAGATGGCCAGTGTCATGAAGGAGTTCTTTGGACCCAGAGTTCTAAAAGCTAATTATACTGCTTAGGGCAAACAGGGCCATGTACCCGGGAGGTAGGCAGCACCTATAGCTAATACTGAAAGGACTTCTTCTATCTTACAGAAAACATTATTTTTTTTTCTATAACTGAAAAATGTAACCTTTAGCACAACAGGGTAAGAATATTTGACATGAAAGTTTAGTGGTGGCTCAGAAAAAGAATTTGGAATAAGCTAGTTTGTGGGAGAGAGGACCATTTGATGGTGGACTAAAGAGACCTGATGGGTCCTAAGCAACTTCTTACAAGTAATTAAAATGAAGGAAGATACACATCCATTCTTGATTCTATCCCTTTATACTGGCTGGCAAGGCCTAATAACCCATGGAGATAATCCTAGAGATGTACCAGTGTAAGGCAAGAGAGAGGAGACATGTCCATGGATATGAAATAAACCAATGGGATAAAAACCATCTGTAAACCATGAATCAAATGTATGTAAGAACTTCGGGAGATAAGGAAATCCAAAGCCAACAAATGTCTGAGAAGAAGGCCTGACAACCACTTTGGTAGGTATTCTACTCTGTGACTATAACCTACCAACCTCTAAATTGTTCTTTCCACTCCAATTGATAATCAGAAAAAGGATGATTTATCCGTAACTTTTTCAGGGCTGCAGAAAAACGTTTTGGAGCCAGGCTTTGATCACATGTTGGCAATAGCATTCATGCAATAGGGAAGGACTGTTGCAGTCTTCCTCCACACTCAGAGTGAATGCTGTCAGAAGTCACCTTCTAGTAGGAAAGGTTCCTTTTCTGGAGAATGTTCCTAGCTAGCACAGGTACCTTTGGAAAGGACATTGAGATGAGCAACGATTTACTTCTTTTTCTTCACAGCTCTGTTTTCTAGAGCCTTTGCAGAGCAATGCAACAATAATGGAAAAACAAATCAACACAACCAAGAAAAAACGTACCATGGTACTTATGGCTCTTGAATCGCTAGTTTTTTCCAGTCTAGCGACATCAGTGGACTGGTTCCTGGAATGATCCTATGGGGGCATGTGACTATAAGATGTCACAGAAATGGCCACTGGCTTGGATTCAGGGAAACACTTCACATGATTTCTTTCATTATTGGGTATGCTTTTCTTCCTAATGCTTTGATTAGTGGCATTTTCCTTGCCTACTTATTAAAAATACTCCATGGAATGTGGATGGTTCTCTGTACCCGGCCCCCCAATCCACAGTCCTTATTCTTCACATATGGTATCCTGACCTTCTCAGGGTACTAGTCTTATAGCAGGCATGTTTCCTCTACAGAAGATGCTTTCTCTAACCCTCTGCTAGTATCTCTAAAAACATACGACAGGACCAACCCCATTCTCTAATAAGGAAAAGCCTCCCAAACACTTAGGTGATGAAATTGTTTAAACTTTTTGCCAAATGGTCTCAATAAAGAGATTTGTTTTGTTGTCCTAAGTATTAGTGATGATTATCTTTATGCTACCCATCCCAGGTATTTTATACAAAGGTGTCATAATAATTTTTGTCTTTATGTCATTATTAGCCCAGTTTCTGTTCTTGGAGACATCAGATTCTTATTGTGATTATACGTCTTTGGTTGTATGTCTGTCTCCAACATCACACATTACTGTAGGCCCTGAGTCTGGGCTGGACACGTCATCCACAGTCAAAGAGCTGGGTGAGGATGTCACACAAGGCAGAGTACCAGGAGAGCACTGCCCACTGTTCTCTCCTTCCTCGTGTGACTTCATACGAAGCTTGAGCCTGTCTTCCACTAGGCTGAAGGGAGAGCTGCAGTGCTTCTCTGAGTCCTGACTGGGATGAGAGCCACGCCACTGCTCTGTGTGCACAGCTTCCAGTCCTTCAGCTGCCCTTGGGGGCACGTCTTTCTGTTTCTCTTGCAGTAAGTTGGCTTCTGGAAGATCGGAAGTGAGTGGGGGTAGCTGCGTGGGTCCTTTCAGAGAACCGATTTTCTTTTCCTCTGGTTTAGATGCCCTTGCTTTGTTTTTGAGGGACCAGTTTTTCAAACTGGCCACACCATTTCTCAACCATGTGCTGGGGTGAAGAGTTACAGAATGCATTTGTGAATGCCACTTTATGGGGTCCTTTTTTGTATAAGCCAGGTGATTACTGGCCTGCCCAGGTGAGGGACCGGGCAATCCAGAAATGAGGCTAGAACCACAGAAGTCAGGAGAAAGTTCTTCCTGTTTTATTTGAGCCTGAAAAGTGCAATCTATTGGAGAGGAAGTTTCAGTGGGTGTAAACACGGAGTGCTCAGAAATCTGAGAAAAAGCACTGTCTTGGGAGCTCACTGATGAGCCAGATGGGGAAGTGCCTGGGGAAGACAAGCTGGAATAGCTAGTTCTGGGGCAGATGTTTAATCTTGAGGGTATAAACTTCTCAGTGCTTGGGTTTGTGGCACTACTTTTGCCCACCTCGATCCCCAGGACCAAACTCTGATTAATGAGCTTCTGCCCCTCCATCTGCAAAGACTTGTGCCGCTTGAGATAATCCTCCTCTGCATGCACGTGGCTGGCTTCATAGCTGGCTTTGTGTTGTTTCTTTGAATAAAGTCCCCTGAGATAGCTCAGTCTGCAGTGCTGGTCATCCATACTAGGCTCTGAGCAGCGCCGGTGCCGCCTGGAGCTCTTGCCAGCCTCCGCTATGTGTGGCGGGGAGTAGCCTGACGCATCTGAGGCAAAGGGCGGGTTCCTGGGATGATCATGTGAGGACATGTGACTGAAAGATGCCACAGAAATGGCCACTGGCTTAGATTTAGGGAAAAGTTTTCCATGATTGCCTTCACTACCAGACAAGCTTTTCTTCTTAATGTTTTTATTAGTGGCATTTTTCTTGGTATCAGTGCCTGTGACTAAACTCTGCTTAAAACAGGTCTTGCCCTCTTCCTGTAGGGGTTGATTCTGCTTCAGATAGTCCTCATCTTTTTGTGAGAGAATTGCATCACAGCTGGACTTGCGTAGCTTTTTCTGGTAAAACTCCCTGAGATAGGAAAGCTTAGAGTCTAGGTAGTCAATGCTGGGCTCTGAGCAGCGCCGGTGTCGCCTCAGGCTTTTTGGAGCCTCTGTTGCAGCTGTGGACAGGTAGCGGGGTGTGTTCGAGGCAGATGGGGCCCTGGTGTGGTCCTGCAGTGCAGCCTTTCTATACAGTTCTGTAACGGTCCCCGCCTTGGATTCCAGAGGCCGTGCCATTTGAATATCTTCATGTTTAGAACAGTCCAAGTCAAAGTCGCTCAAGGTTAAAAGACCTTCCACCTCAGGTTGGTCAAGGTCATAGTCACTAAGGGTTAAGACAGAGTCCATGCTCCTGCTCCCCTGACCAAGTTTCTTTACCAGGTCACTACACGGGGCATCAACGTCCTCATTCAGCTCATTTTCCAAGCTGTCATAGGAGGAGTCATTCATTTGGAAGCAAGAGAGATCTGTCAAAATAATCAAACCATGATTAACATTGGTTACCACAAATATATGCTGCCTTAAAAACAAACAACAAACAAACAAAACCTATGGTGCTTATTTTAATTCTCTTCTCACGTAAATGGTTCAATTTCCTACTCTGAACAAAAAAAGGATCTTTCACAATCTTCCCAATTGTTACTGCAGAATGTAAAATAAAATTGTTGGGGTATACTAGATTTATCTTATTTCATGAAGAAATGGGCTTTCCTAAAGTAAGATTTCCTCAAAGCAAGGAGACATGTCATAATACCAAGAAACGTTTAAAATACTCACACACACACACACACACACACACACACACACACACACACACATATCAGTGTGCCAGCTATACCTAGGTTCTGAATAAGATACCTTCCAATATGGATTGCCAGTGGGTACACATAATTAACTCTAGTCTCAGGGAAACCATTTACTAACCATATCAATTTCTCTTTCACAAAGTTCTTTAATATCCATTACAGTGGTACCTTGGGTTTTCGAACGTAATCCGTTCTGGAAGACCATTGAGTTCTGAAACGTTAGAAAACCGAGGTGCGGTTTCCCCATAGAAAGTAATGCAAAATGGATTAATCCATTCCAGACCTTTAAAATCAACCTCTAAAACTGCAAATTTAGCATGAAGTTTATTATCTAATGATACCATAGATCCATAAAATTTATGGCGTTCGTAAGCCGAAATGTTCATCAACAGAGACGTTTGAAAACCGAGGTACTATTGTATTTATTTAATCTTTAAAACAATCATAAAAGTTAGACACTGTGGTTATCCATATTTCACAGATGCAGAATTGATGTTTGCTGGCATAGAATAATTGGCCAAAGATTCATATGCTGGAAGGCTGAATGTCTTCAAGTCCTCCCTACCCCCACCATGATACTAATTGTTTCTAAACTATTTCATAGTGCACTAGAATTCCGAGGTGTCTCAGGGACCACCAAGAGGAAGGAGAGGAGGGAAAAGACCAGGCCTGCCTCTCCTGCCTCTGGACCTTCAACTCCAGTTTTAAGTACAGTCATTCTACTATATATATTTATTAGCATTCCTTGTGAAGTTTTTTTTTTTTTAAAGGTTAAAACCATCATACCGTATCATGCCGCCACTAACAAGTTCTTGAAGTTTGGGGGTCTACTCTTACCCATTTCCAACTGGACCACAGTGTTAATTAAGAGCAGCAGGCCTTCTAAGGAAGGAGCCCTAGGCCCCCAACCCAGGTCAGAGTCCCCCCTTCACCTGAGCTGCTGTGGCCCCAGGACAACCAATGTCCCAGCATCTTCACAGACACATGTCTGTTTCTCACAGAAAACAATCCAATTGTTCACAATACCTGAGGCATTCCCTCCAGTATCACATCTCACTGAAACCTCTCCTAAGAGGGACGCGATTTCTTCTCCAAATATTCTACAGCAATTTTCAATCAGAAATTGAATAAGCAGAGAAACCTGTACATAAAAGGACAAAAATGAAGTGCTACTTTTCATATAGCATGTCTATAAACCACATTTTATATATGAATCCTGATTGTAACAAAAGAAAATGCAAAAGACTCCTGTGGAAAATTCACATCCACTTTAAAATATACAAAACTATGATACTGTCAGAATAATTTGGATATAGAGATTAATTTTAATCAGAGGACTAAAGTTATTATTTGTGGCCTTGGCCTAATGCTAACATTTTTATACCAATGGCTCTTTCTTTAAAATTAGGGTAGTTTTAAATATTCTCTGTAGGGTGTTTGGGTGTTAGTAAAATCCATAAAGCATCATTAAAAAAAGACTTACAAAATGTATTTCTTATGTAAAGGGCAGGTGTCATAAGCTTGGGAAGAGGGCATCCTCTGTGGGTTTATTGTGAAGGAGAGAGACAGCTGGAGAGAAGACTTGCATTGTGCCTGGCTGGTCTCTACCTATGCATTTCTTTCTCTTAGGCTCCCTAACTGGAGGTCTCTTGGCAAAGAGGTTAAGATTTCACTAGGGAGCTTGGTACCTCCACTGAGATGTACTGGAATCTCTGGGGTAGTTTTCCTGCCCCAGTAGCTGAGGCAAAGGAGCAGGCAGAATGATGGGAGCAAAGGGATCTAACATCCTCATACCCTGTATTATGCGCCAGGCACAACAGGAGTGTGATTTCAAGTTAACCACTGTATGAGCTAGGTATTACCACTACCTCCACATGAGGAAACTGGATCACTGTAACTAATTTTGCCCAAGATTGTACATCTGGCAAATGGTGGGGCGGAGAATTGAACCTTGGCTCATCTAACTCCAAAGTCCTTGTTTCTTAAAATCATATCAACTGCTTTCTTATCATTCTATGGTATGAGTCATAGTGTTTTGCCTCTTTAAAGAGGCAAACCCAACAGCTAGCACTTTTCTGCTTAAGAAATCACTTTTCTATAGTCTACCAGGATAGAACACTTAATGAACTCAAATGTGTAAGTTATTTAGGAAAACGTATTTTAGAATCAATACCGAATTTTAGGTTCAAAATGGGGATTCAGTCCCCCAGGGCATAAAAATGAAAAGCTTCATTACCTTTTTTGTGAATTCATTTTCTAGTTCTGGGCTGGAGGAAGTAGGAGGCCAAAGAATGCTTGGAGCGATACACACTGCTAAATTATATGCAGTCATCTGATTGGATGAGGAATGTTGCTCAATGTTGTGTAATACCCCAAAAAGATACCTTAGGAGAACAACATTGGCTCTCGGAAGCTGGTCTAACAGCCTAAAGACAGAAAAATGTGCTCTTTAAGCAAGACATTTCATAAAAAATTTGTATAAACAGGCAAACCTCGCTTTGCATGGGTTATCCGTGCAAAACAAGAACACAGTCCAGGTATGCAAGATAACATGCATGTTACTATTTCAGTTAACATGATACCATGCAAAGCGAGGACGGCCTTTATATAAAGAGAGAAAATAAGCACCAGGGATTTATTTATTTATTTTGTACACTGTATTCACAACCCAATGAAAATGTAAAAGAATGCAGAAAAATGGCTTGTAAAACAAATGCTACCCAAAATACTTATCTGAAACTAGTACAATGTATTTTAACTAAGGCAAATCCTGTAACATTTCAGAATATTCTTACCCAAAATTCCCAAAAGCTTTCTGATGAAATTAACCAACCATTAAACTTCAAGTCCTCCTTTATTTCCAAGTAGCAACATAGGAATTCTGTCTGCCTCTTGGTGGGAACCCAAACTTGAACTACTAAGACTTCCAGGTCCACTCTGAGAGCTTATGCTCTACTGCACCAGCTTCCAAGGTCAATTTTGTCCCAAATCTCTTTCTTAACTCACTGGTATCACTTTCACATACAAGTCAAGCTTATCATAGCACATTTCCTACTGTTCCTAATTTGTAATTGATAAAAGATTTTTAAATTCACTGAAAATGATTTTTTACTATCATCCAGAAAACAAATATATATGGTGATATTCATGGTTGCTTTTTCAACAAGAATCTGCAACGTAGGGGAGAAAATCAGGTAGTCCGATTTCTGTTGCATAAGTAGCAGAAACGTATTTCTTCAGTACAAAGAAATGACAATGAGTCCAGTTTCGTAGGGACAAATTATGAAAGATATTGAAATGGGCCAAAAGATTACAGGTATTCAATGGAAAGTAAGGCATTATCTAGCACACTCTTCTGGGTTATCTGATTTTATGGAGGTCTTAAGCCTTTGAGCTAATTTTACAGCTCTGTAAGTTGTAGATAACTGATAGCAATGCACCTAACACTTATCCATTGAATTGAAAATTCTGTCCGCTGGAGATAAATGATTTATATGCGCCCTTCCCCCAACCCCCTACGCCCCAGTAGAAAAACCCAGTTTTGCATTTATTTGTAAATTCATTTCAGCATTGCTGACTCAACTACATAAGTTGTGGTAGTTTGAAATCTCCTTTGAATGGCTTGCAACATCTTATTAGTTCTCATCAATTAATGATTTAAATAAAATCTTTCACGTGTTCATTTTCTTTTGTATGAGAGTCATAATTTTATCTTTTTAAAAAATATATGATTCTTTAACAGTAGGAGATAAAGTTTTAGACAATGGGCATCAAACATAGAATCTGATGTTCACTATCTCTGAATGGTTTCCACCAAACCATAATGGAAGTGGATATAGTATTTTGTTACATGGCTTTGATTTTTGGTGTCTTCAAGAGTTGTGCTGCCCTGTTTCCCTGAAAATAAGACCTAGCTAGACAATCAGCTCTAATGTGTCTGTTGGAGCAAAATTTAATATAAGACCTGGTTTTACTTTAGTATAAGACCGGGTCTTTAACATAATAATATAATATAATATAATATAATATAATATAATATAATATAATATAATATAATATAATATAATATAATATAATATAATATAATATAATATAATATAATATAATATAATATAATATATCAGACCGGGTCTTATGTTAATTTTTGCTCCAACAGATGCATTAGAGCTCATTGTCTGGCTAGGTATTAGTTTCGGGAAAACACGGTATGTTCTTCTACGGATAAGAGACGTCTGTCAGTAGCAGTGTGTAGATAATAATTCATACTTGAAAGTTGCTCAAGAAGAAACTGCACTAAACAAGCATATGCAAAAAAATAATGTTGGGATTTTGGGTTTTCAAAGAACTGTAAGTATTACTTTTTGTTAATGGACACTTCTTTCTTATGCTCTTGTAATTCAGGAAACATTGAGGAATGGGGGTGGGTAAACTCTGCCAGCAAATTCTCTTTCCATGAGTGGAGGACAATGCATTCTTTGTGATCAGACAAACTTTGCAACTCCCTATTTCCTTGACACTTTTTTAGAGTTAACTGCCTCTGCAATGCTCCCACAACCCCTCTCCCTCATCTCTCTTTTATAGCACTGATTATACTGCACTGTAATTGTAATTCTTGCTTAATCTCTGTACTCTACCAGACTGTGGGTTACTTGAGGAAGAAAATTTTCTCTGTATGGATTTAGTTGCTGAATGAGATATATAAGGAGTTGTCTGTTTAGTTAAATATTTACCAAATTAAGATCATAAATTATAGATTGGATTTACAGTATTAGCTATTGGTCTAATGGGTTTCAGCTCCTTTCAGATTTAGATATACAGAAGGTGTACAAAGGTCACGTATACCGTGTTAATAAAATAAGGGAGAAAACAGTAACAATGACAGCAGCTAGCATAAATTTATTTTTAAACTGGTCCCCATGGATATGATTTTGATAGTCATCATTACTTTAATAGACAGCTTACAAAATTTAAGCTTTGTTAAAGACTATTTTTGAGACAGGATCAAATTAGAATAATTACCTTTGAATTGTGTTTATTTTCTCTTCATCATTTCCTTGATCCATTACACAGACCCACTGATCATAGAGATCTGATGAAAAAATACTTCCTGGAATATTTCGTAGAAAATCCTTACATAGAGGGAAAAATAAATATTGTAAATCATTATTTTCATTCTAAATATGTATTGGAGAAATGAGAAAGGAAACATTTTGTTGAAAAGTTAAGTCTTCTGTTCTTTGGAATACACAGACCTCTGTGCCAGCTCTCCACTGATATGCACACGTAGAAACACATGCTTTTATTTTTTTCTAACAAAAACCAGAGGGATCATTGGAGTCTGGGCCATAGTGGGAAAGATAAAGGACAACCTGTTTGGGCTGAAACCTCCTGTATGTGTACATTTTAACAAACCAGTAAATTGTGACAAGGCCTAGCAAATTATCCTAAATCCTTTTCCCCCCGTCAAATCACTAGTTCAAACAAATGCATGAAGATATTTGTTAGGTTCATAATATTGTAATCAGTTATCCAATCATTCCATACATATTTATTCATATGTGCCAGGCACCACTTGAGGTTCTAGAGACAAAGCAGTGAATAAAAAAGAGTCCCGGTTATTTTCAAACTGTATTCCAGTGGTATTGGTGAACAATCCCATCTAACTTAAGAGTTTCTCTCTGTGTCTCTGTCTTCCCCATAAAAGGGCTCTCACGTATTTGGGGGGAGAAAGCATTCCAGGAAATGGCTGGGCTCTGGGAGCCTGGGGAAGTACTCCCATGCCTGATATACACTAAATAACGTGTCCCCAGCCATTATCCTTCCTGGCTTTCCAAACCCTATTCTGTGGAGAACACTGGTTGGGCTGTGTGGTAAGACCCGACAATGATACAAGTAGTACATGGCCAAATGTGTTTGTTGTTTGACCTTTGTTTATGAAAAACTTAAAAAATAAGTTAAATTTGATTCTGGTCCTATGTTCATTTCTGTTCTAAGCCAACTCTCCCTGTTGCTTTTGGCATAATATTAACAACAAGGCTAAGCGTGCAGTCTGATCTCCACCTCAGTAAACTGCAGGAAGAGACAACTCAATTTCACGTCTAAGCAATGATTGGCTATCATCTTCCAAGTTCCTGCTTATACCATGGAGATACGTCAACGTTTGCAAATGAGCAATTGTAACTCTTGCTGGAAAACCAAGTCAGCAACTTTAGTTATGTGCTTTACAAAAAGCAACACACAACTTGTTACTTACATGTCATGGTTACGTTACTAATATGAAAGCAGGGAGTCCTTATTGTTACAGTTAGCTGATTACATGTGTATCTCCCCCACTCGTTTATGAGCTCCTCTTTCTTCTACATTTCAATGCCAAGCACAGTCCCAGACACAGTAGTGGTCATTACTGAACTGTTGCTATTTATCATATGGACGAATATTAGTGAAGGACAAGGGAAGGCCAACTAACTGTAATTGAGATTCTAAGATAATTTTAAAAACATCTTGGTAGTCATCTCACCTATCATGATACATTTTTTTAAAAGAGTGGTTAATAAGTAGGAAGATGATTGATTTAAAGTTTTTCTCTGTTCTATTATATCTTCCCGTAGAAATGTACCTGGATACTTGTGATTCAGATGTGTCTTCACAAAAGTTACATCTTTTTTGGGTAAAGCTATTGAATTTTCATAATTCCAAACTAATTTTAGTCAATGTACTATTTTAAAAGTCAGATTTAGAAGAGGCACAATCTGTTATTTCAAAGTGGGGCAGTGACAATAGCTCTCTTTTTAAATCTCAGTGGAAAACATACTTATGATCTGTCTTGAAGAAAAACATCATTAAATCTTAAACCTACACTTGAAAGATAATAACTCGTAACATCTCAATGAACTCTCCACAGCTGGAATAACAAGTTATGAAATGCAAGCACCATCACAGCTGAGAAAGGATGGGAGAGCTGGTTCTGAATTATAATCACCAACTCACAGCACTCAAAGTTGAAAGTCTCCTCCCTTCTAAAACCAGAGTCCGTCATCAGCAGAGCTCCCAAGTTCATTTGAGATGAGATTCCTGCAGGATTAAGAATGAACTTTTCCTCAAAGGTCGGAGGGATCAAAGTTACAGTGTCTCAAGCAATTTTCTTCCAATTATAGTTTCAAGGGTTGAGCTTACATTTAAGCGCAACCAGTACAAGTGAAAAATTAAAGGAAAACTTAACTACCCCTTCTACTCTTAAAAACAAGAAACAAAACAAAAGCTCAAAAACTTTTGGCAAAAAGTATCTCCTTTCCTGCAACCACTTGGAAGAAATGGGAATAAAACCCAGTTACGTGATTATAAAACTTCAACTACTCGGACCCCATTTAAGGAGGCTTTTCAATCATTTGTATTGGTTTTAGTCTTTTGCTTATTTTTATACAAGTAATATTTCTGCAACTTGAAATGCAATTGAACTCTTCCAGAATCTTACTTCTTTGTAACAGCCTCCACAATTTAGCACAAAAGTTTAAGAAGTGTGGTGCTGTGAAGAGCAACATAGTAAGGAAAAATTTTCTAAAACACAGGCTTTAACTTCTTAAATTAAGAGATGGGAGAAAGCCTAATTATATAATAAAAAAAGAAAAATTCATCATGCATACATTCCTGACATACATCTGGCTAAGCACACCGAACATATCTTTATTGTATTCTAGGACTGAAGATGAATCACAAACTGTGCAAAATAGCTTAGATGACCCCAGCTCCAGCTCTGCAGTTCTTTTGAGTGATACTTTATTGTGAAAGCCTAGAGCAGGGTTTTTTTCTTTTCTTTTGCTTTTTTTTAAGAGCAGACATGGACTATTAACCAAGAAACGTCTGACTGTGCACAAAATCATGAAGTAAGATTCTGTAAGCAGTAGACCACCCAGCAGAAGTAGGGGTACGCAAGAGTCTTCACCAAGTTTTCCTTAATTTGGTTTTTATGCTCCACGCCAGGGGATGCAGGAGGGGGCCTTGTCTCTGCCCCTGGCATGGTGCATTCCCACCCTGCTGTGGGCCTGGAGCAGGTCGGCAGAAGCTATTGCTGGGGTCAAAAGCTCTGCTAAAAGCTGGTTTTCCAAAAATGTGAGGCATTTTCAAGAGGATGCGGAAGAAAGCATTTTAGACGAGTTCTAACTCAACCATAGATGTGACTTAGGTAATCATCGGGTCAAGGGTAAGAACTGTAAAGAATGTCAAAAGTGGGAAGTTGTTTCATAAAAGAAGGCTCAGAGGTGGGGGGTCACTCCTACTCCACTTTTACTTGAGAATGGGCCCTTAGCTGACAGGGGAAGGTATGGTGATTGTATAAATGAATGGAAGTTTCGGTGGTCTTAACAAGCAATTGTTTTGTTTCAGTTGTTAGGCAAATGTTTGTTTACTATGGATTTCTTTTCCAAAGTTTAATAAAGTTTATTTTTGAAAATTTGCCTTTATTAGGAAGGCAGTGAGATTGTGAGGAAGTCATAATCAGGATGTTTATTTTGGTAAACATGCTGCATGCTTTGATTATTTTTAATTTTACTTAATCAGTTTTGCATGTGGTTGCAGAAGTGAAGGTGAGGAGAATGGTGTGGGATGATGACATTTAGAAAAGATGTCTGACACACCGTGTATCATTGGCAGTGGCTTTTAAAGGCCAATGTTGACTTTGTGAAGTTTTTTTTTAACACTTTTTAGATTCTAAATCTATTATGGTTCTTTGCAGATAGGAATAACGTCATAACGAAAGAAACCAGTGGCTTTTCTCTGGAGCTATACCATGCAGTGGATGAAGGGAGAACTTTTCCTACCTTTAAGACAGATGCTATTACAAAAATAGATTCACAGTCTAGGTGTGCTTCAACTCCAGAAGTCAGTTTCTCTTTCAGCTCTCTGCAAGATTTCATATTGGCTGATTGTCTGAAGATGCCTTTTGTGAAGGGTCCTTTTTGATTAAGAAAGCTAAGCATATCCTATGGGGAAGCAAAGGAAAAAGAAATGGCACCTTACACACGCAAACAATCCCTGGGCTGCCAGAGGCTAAGGTTTATGGGGATGGGGTGGGAGTGTGGGGGGTGGGGAGGGTTGGGGGTGGGGGTGGAAGCACTGAAGGATTTGGGCTGGATGGACTGCTAGATGAATCAAAGTCAATTTGTTTTTTCGTGTCTCTAAATCTCTTTTCTCCTATTCATTCAACATCTAAAACATTTTACTTTAAACACTTTAATGAGATTGTCTTTTTCCATGAAACAAAAGCATTTAAAATCAAATTTCTCTGACTGCTTCAAGGTCTCTGGTAACCAGTCTCTCTCCTGTCTCACTATTCTTTTCCCATTATTCTCTAGAGCAAACTCTTCTCCCCAAATAAGGAAACAGTACTGTCAAACTCATTCTCCCCTTGCTTTGTCTTTCTTTTTGTGCATCTTCATATTTCATTCTACTTCCTATATTTACTTCCTTTTTAAAAAATCAGGCTCAAAAATGTCTCCAGGAAGCTTTCTCCATTCCATTCCATTCTGATCAACCTTAGTTTGCCTTTCTTTCTAGCTGTATGTCCTCTGCTTTCAGTGTAGGAAAAGAATGGGTGTTGGACACAAGCAACCCGTGGGATATGAAACCTAGTTATAGCACATATTTACTGTGTAATCTTAGGTAATTCTGAGGCTTTTAAAAAATTTTGTGATGTAGGAATGATGATGATGATGATGACGATGATGATGATAACTAGTCCCTAAATCTGTTGTGAAGGACAACCAAGTAGCCAAGCAAGTGCCTGGCACTTACTTATAGCGATAGAGGGCCACACATCTAGCGTAGTACTTGGAGGACAGTGGTCACTTAAAGAATCTTGCTTAACAGTGATCATTTAATGTATCAGTTGGAGACAAGACAAACTAAGTGGCTTTCATCTGATCCATTCTATGCAAGAAAGGTAAACTAAATGCCAGAGGATGTAACTTCATGCATATACACTTGAAATACAAATAAAACACAAGTAAGATTTTCAAAAATATGTAAGATTGAGTAGTCTCTGCTGCTACAGTGATTAGAGACTTTCAGGACAATGTAGGGTTTAAGAAAGGAGATGAGGAAATGTGAGGGATACTGTGACTTCTCTGTCTACCAAGCAACTTCTAATATCTCAGCAGGCTTATGTGGTGGCTCTTTCCTGAAACCAGTAGGCTAAATGATCTCTTCCTATTATGTCTTCCTGATGATTCTACAATTGCTTGATCAGATTTTTATTCTTTGAAGCAATAATAATAAGGATTCTCAGCCAAAGCCACGCGTGTCTGTAATATTTCCATTTGGGGACAGGCCTCTCTCCCTTCCTAAATCTCCTTTCCCATTGGTGATACAGGTCAGAGTGAGACTTACCAAGACAGGTCTGGGAAGATTGTCGTTCTCACAAATATTTGGCAGAGACACTCCAAAGAGCTGTCCTGGCCCAGGAGATGTTGGTGATATGGACAAGTTATCCAGGTGAGTGCTAGAACCCCGCCAAAAGGCCCAGTTTATGATAGATCTTCTCCTTTTAAATGTCTTCTGACCCGAATCTAAGGAAGAAGAGAGATTAGGAAAACTACTTTAATTCACTTAACCTTATTTCTACAGTTTCCATTTTACAGTATGTTTATTACTATGGCTCCAAGAGGAAAAGTGCTTATAGATATCCTTGGGTACTGTTAATTCAATCTATGAAATTTCAGTATATTTATAAATTAAGAAAAAATTCGATGTTTGGGTTATTCATCCTCCTGTCCAGTTTTGGAACATCACTGGTCTGTTTACTTGAGTTTTGGCCCTGAATTTTCAAAGGTGAAAGAAAGGCTCCCTTACTGTACTGTAACAACTTAAAGCGAAAAGTGTTTCATACTAACATATATTGTCCCATTTTAAAGATGAGACCAGGCACACAAAAAAGTTGAAGATTAAATTAGACCACAATTAAATAGTAAGAAAAAGAATGAAAGACAGGAGGGGTGAGTGGGAGGAGGAGGAGAGTTGTTTCTACTGGGATGGTTCTGGAAACAAAGAATGCTTTATTGCCTGATGTTCCACTCTCCTACTGAGAACAGACAGGAAGCTAATGTTCTACATCTCCCCCCGCCCCTTCTTTCCAGCTGCAAAGACTTTCATGTATCTTTTCAGTTCCCAACTTAAAAACACGTGTTTAAGGCAGCATGGATGGATGCACAAAGGAGGGAGACTTGCCCTTGCCATGGTGAAGTTTATAATCTAATGGGGGCTAGACTGGTGGTGGAGGGGAGAAGCAGCAAGTATATTACTAAATAAAATGTCACAGGGAGGAACAAAGTACCAAAGACATTCAGAAGATCAATAAAGCACACCTACCCATTATGAGGGAGGGTGTGATCCTGGAGGCATTTACATTTGATTTGGATTTCGAAGGAACAAGATTTCAACAGAGCATCCAGCATTGTGTCTTGCATTTACAGAGTAAGCACTCAAATCATTCTTGAACAATAATTGAATTAAGGAGAGATTTAGGTGGAAAAATATAAAAAGACAAAATGAACAAAATAAGCAGACGAGGTCAACAGTGAATCATGACTTTGTGATATCATAGTGCTAGAACATTTTTGATGTCATCTGTCTCTAATTGTAATATGACGATGGATGTGCACAGGATTTGATATTTCAAAAGACAGCTCTAAAGGTTCCTTTCAGGCCTCTCTGACACCTTCCCTTGCTCCACAGCCCCAATACATACACACAGATAACAACTATAAACCCTGGACAAAAATAATCACAAAAAAGCCTACCTGAAGGCACTACAGAGGGATCAAAAGAAGGTAAATGCTTGAGGTAAAAGTTTGACACTTGGAAGTGATGGAGAAACTGACCTAAAATGGTTCACTGCCACATGGAACTGACCTAAAATGGTGGCCCCAGAGGAGAGAGAAGTCGCCAGCCTAAGCCCCAGCCCACTTCTGCATAGCCCCCTCCAAGCCATACCCCAAGCCAATCACCAGACAACACCTACCCCTGCCCCAACTCAAGGAAGTCCCCAACCCATAAAAACCTGCTCAAAACCTTGCTAGGGACTCAGTATTTTGGGAAGGATCCGTCTGAGCCCGCCAGTGTAATAAAGCTGACTCTCCTAACTCTCTGAGTGCCGCTTGGGTTCTTTCCAGTCCTGGTATCCGTAACAGGAGAAGGGAATGGTGTGGCACTGGGTAAGTTTCCTATTCTTACAGCTTTTAAGTCTGAGGATGGTGGGTGGTGGGGTGACTGAAATTTGAAGAGAAACCTGTACTCTTACTGGCTTGAAGAATTGGAGAATGGAGATGGAGGTAACCACAGCAGCTGGAAAGTGAGGAGGGGAAATCCTAGGAGAAAACTGAACAGAGGGGATCCCAAATACAGCGTATAAATTCTGCCCAAATCTCTACAGACCCTGAAGCATGCAAGCCTGGAGCAGAGATTTGGGGAGCCAGACGCTCAGGTGGCACTCGCATAGGGTCTGACTCCATTTTCCAGGGAGAGTGCCTGGGACTTGGCCATTAAACTCTGGCTGTGGGGCACTGACACCCAAGCAAGCTACCAGAGATGATGTTTAGCTCCTCAGCATTCCCTGACAATGGAACACTGAAGGAGATGGTCTTTCAGGGGGGACCTGGTCACAGTGTCAAATGCAAATTTCAAAGAAATGTTTTGTATTGTTTGGCTATAATGTACTGTAGCATTTTATTTCCTCAGAATAACCAAATTAAACCAAATACTGAAAAAAGCCAAGTTGTGGGAGGATAAACAAATAAATAACATTTTACTGAATGGCCTGCACACTATCCTCCACACGTGGCTTCCTCCAGATACAGTAAGTGCATGACCGGTGTGCACACACTAGGTGTAATGAATGGTCTTTGGCTCTGGAGTCAGGAGCCCAGTTACACCCCTGGCTCAGATACTTATTTGGGTAAGTTAGTTAACTTCTTTACTCAACTTTGCAATGATATTACCTACCTCTCCAAGGCTTATTGAGAGGGTTACGGAGGATAATACATGACAAGTACTGTTTCGCTGAGGGCATGGGTCACAGTAATCTTGATTAAAGCTGCTAAAACACCAATCTCCTCCCCACAGAGGACGTCCTCCCCACACCCACTGTCCATCTGCTGTAACAGCCTTCGCAAAGTATGCAGGCAGGAAAGAATACCAGACTCTGCTTAACTAGAGCACTTTGTTCCTGCCCTGACCTTCCCAACCTATACCATTTTGAAAAAACAGAAAAGGAAACTAAACCCATTCTTAAACCCAGGAGGGGTTTCCACAATGCCTAGCAATGTCAATCTGTGCAAATGTTTGTTTAATATGTATGTTTATATATGTTGAGTAGTTGTACTTCGTCTAGTTTCCTCACATTTAATCTGGATTCATTATTTCTAAAACTCAAATTTATTTGATGTTTTAGCTTTCACACACTTCTTAGGAAGAATGATTTATCATAAAGTTATATACCCAGCTATCCTATGAGTGTAGACAGAGGATAAAGTAGAAATTGAGTCCTGTACTGTATTATAAATACTTTCAGCTGTAGCCATGCCTTTTGTTATGTACAACATTCAATTTTAGAGTTCATGTTCCCTCTGGGACTGAGAGGAAAAAAATTTCATTAAAGTTTACTTTCTTGAAGAGCTTTTAACGCATAGCTCTTACTTTCTAAATGTCAAAGGCTGATGAAAATCATGCTATTGCTATTAAAAATATAGGGGTGATGTAAATGTAGAGAAAACTAAATTCATGTAAATCTGACTTTCCTAAACAGTCCTGGCCAGATTCAGCTAGTGTTTCTTCATGCTTAAATTAGGGTCTTGAATATTAAAAGTTATAATTCTTTAAAGTTTGTTCTTGTAAAATAATAATCACAACAATGAATCCTTACTTAGAAATTCTATTCTAGCCCCATAACTCCCCAAATTAAGAATAGCTTCCCCCCTACCCCCAGGGTAGGAAATACATCTGGGAGAATACTAGAATGACAGGGCAAACCGGTAGAAGCAAAAGTTACGTCCCATAGTTTACCATCTATCATGAAAATTCAGTCCCCATGAGCCCTGGGTCTGGAGCAGACGTGGAAGGTGAGCCTGCTGTGGGTACAGAACTGGGAATTCAATTCAGGCTAGAAGCTTTGGAGCTACTTTGCACCATTCCCAGAACGATCCCACTTCAACCCCAGAACTCTTCTGCTCCACTGCAGTTTTCCATACTGGGTGTGACTAAGCCATTGAATCTTCCATTTAACTTCCCTGTTCCATACACTACTACGAGTTCCCAGGCTTTAAGCAAGCTCACAGTCTAATGAGACATGCAAACAAATCAGCATAATGTACTTTTTTTATGTGGTACATTAGAGATACGTATAAAGTGCTCTGGAGACACAGTGAAGGGGGCAACTACCTGCCTGAAGGAACACAGATCTCTTGGAAGTGATATTTGAGTTGGGTCTTGAGGGCAGGTCTTTAATGTCTATATCTGGAACCCCCAATTAACACTAGAGCTGTCTCAATGGGGACCAACCACCCCAAGGCGGAGTTATAGGGATCTAAATCACAGGGGCAGCCTTCTGAGAGCTCTATTGCTACTCCCTTTCCAGAGTGATACTACAGCATGTAATAGATCTTCCTCACACTGAGGCAGACATTTCAAAAACAGATTTGGGATGATATTCCCTCCCAAAGTTATTTTGGATAACTGAGATATTTTCCTTAACCTAACTAGAGAAAGCCTCCCTGAGATACGGAGTTATATCTTTATTCTAGTTGTGGCTTATTTCATGACATGGGGCACAGAGGGTGGGAAAGAAGGTGACAGAGTGTGGACTTTAAAAGCACATTAGTGCAAAATATAGATAATGTATTATAGAATTGTACACTTGGAACCTATATAATTTTACTAACCAATGTCACCCCAATGAATTGAATACAATTAAAAAATTAGAAAAGAATAAAAGCACATTAAATTTTGATACTCGATCATACGGTAATATTTTGTATATCACAATGAGGCTATTAAAACAAAATCAAGAGCAGTATCAGAAGCAGTGGGGATTAACAGTAAGACAAACAGTAACTATATAAAATGGTCTCCATTTTATGAAGAGAGTTAGTGTTCACATGTGCACCCCTCATGGCAGTGAGGTCAAGTGACAAGAGCAAGATTAAGGACGAAGACCTAGTTTTGGTTTCAGCTCTGCTGTTACATGCTTCGTGATCCTGAACATACTCTGAATCTGCTTATTTGTAAGTTGGGATAATAATATTAGCTTACATGATTGTTTCGGAGCTTAAAAGCAAGTATTTTATAAACTTAAATTCTACACAGAGATTACTTGTTAACATTATGAAGAGTGTCATCATCCAGTGGTCAATAACTCCACTTTTAGAATTTCTAGACTCTACAATTATTCAGTCTTTCTACATTCCTTCTGGCTTTTCTACCTCTAATTAAAACTCTACAAAGATGTAACAGGAAAGGCATGGAGACAAGTCAAATGAGATAGTTCTATTACTTGGGTGAAGTGCTGGTATAAAGTTTGGTAGAAGACTTCAGTGAAAATGTTTCTGATTAAATGTGCATTTCAGTCATCTAAATCGGAGGGCAGCAAACTATGCTCTGCAGGCCAAATTTGGCCTGCTACCTTTCTTTGGATAGCATGTGAGCTAAGAAAGGTTTTCACCATTTTTAAAAGGTTGAAAAAAAATCAAAAGAATAATAATATTTAGTTACAAATAATAATTATAGGAAATTAAAATTTTACTGTCCATAGTTTTATTGGAACACAGCCACACTCATTTGTTTATGTATTGTCCGTGGCTGCTTTCGCTTCATAAGCAATGTACAGCTGAATCGTTGTGACACACACTATACGAACAGGTGGTGCTCTCACTGCTTTGCACTGCTTCTCAGTGCGACAAATTGCAGTGACACATTTATATCTTGACAGTGTTTTCAGTGCCACGTGAATAATGATATTGCAACATTTAATATTTTTATTACCCATCATGTCTAAACAAGAAGACAAGATAAAAGTGAACTTCTAATGTTGAGCTTTCAAGGTACAGTGAAGTACGGATGACTTTGTTATTGAATTAAATGGCAAAGTATTTTGCTAATTGTGCAATGACATAAGAGCTGTGATAAAAGAATACAAAATATGTCACTTTACCAGACTAAGCACTCATTCCCAACTCAAGGAAAGCAGTGATCAGAAAAATTTAGAACATTTAAAATGAAATATCTCAACACTGCAGCATTTCTTCACAAAGATAAAAAATCAAAACGACCCTGGAAAAAATGTTAAGTTTCTGAGTGGCTCATTTGTTAGCCATGCAAAGAAAGTCATTTACCAATGGTGAGTTGACTAAATCTTGTGTGCTTGCAGTAGCTGAAGAAATTTGTACAGAGAAATTAGATTTGAGATTGTTTGCCTTTTCGTGAGAACAGCTGCTTGAATAGTTGAGGATATTAGGAGTAATATCAATAGAAAACTAAAAAACAAGGCAAAGCATTTCTAGTGACTTTCTTTAGTTCTTGATTGGTTAACAGATGTTATCAATATTGCTTGGTTGTCTATTCTGGAAGTCACTGCTTTGAAGTGACTGAAGAATGTGCCTTGAATAGTCTGTGTGGAACAACCACAGGTGAAAATATTTTCAAAGAAGTTGAGAAAACAGTAATTCAGTACAACATGAAGCAGAATCTGCTAAAATATGTTATATATGATGGTAGTAAAAGTGTGTGCAGCAGAAAAAAGTATAATTTATATAAAAGTATAAATTTACAATACTTGCGAAAATGTAAAGTATTTAATGCTTATGGTTATTCATTGTATTATTCATCAGTGGTACTGTGTGGAAAATATTTGACTCTATCAGCTGTTACTGGATCAGTAGTGTTATCAATGAACTTCATTCACTCTTGTGGACTTAACCATTGTCAGTCTGTGACTTTCTGTTAGAAACAGTAGCCAAATAGTCTGACTTGTACTATTACACAGGAATTCAATGGCTTAGCAGTGAAGTTATATTTGAACTTAGGGCTAAGACTGAAATTTTTGTGAAGAATTGCCCTCAACCATTATTACTAAATACTGAATGGCTTTGGAAATCAGTTTTTGCTGCAAATTTATGATGTTTCTTAATGAATCAACCTAAATGACAAGGAAAAACAGTGTTTGTATACAAAATTTTTGTAAGTTTCATTTAGAAAACAACTAACATTTGATAACAAGTAATGCCAAGCACTTTTATACTCTTTTCATGCTGTCAAAAGTTAAAACAAGAAGCAAGACCTCCATTCCCATACAAATTTGTAGCAGCATATTTTCTGAGCTCAAACTACAGTTCCAGACGTATTTTACTGAGCTTAGTGCAAGTGCAAAGCAAATGTCCATGTATCAAAACCCATTTAACTGTGCAATTGAAGAGCTTCTACCTAACCTTCAATGGGAAGTGATTTATCTGCAATGAAATGACATGCTAAAAGGCAAATATCAAAAGAAGAACCTAACAAAATTCTACAAATGTCTTTGAAGAGAGGAGTATACTCAATTAAAATTATGTGCTTGTAGAATTATTTCAGCATTTGGCAGTACCTAATTGTGTGAATAAATATTTTAAAAGATGAAATATATAAAATCTCATTACCGATCAGAACATTTGCAATCAATTTTGATGACTCGAACACTAACTTTGAACCTCAATTAAGCAAAATGGTATCCCCCCAAAATAATTCAATTTTTCTCATTAGTAGACATGTATGACAGAAAATTGTACTCAGTTATTATTATTATACATTGCATATCATCGATACAAAAGTGTGGAAATTTGTTCTCTCTCTTGTTACATATGTACCTAAATAATAGCCTTGATTTTGTCTCTTAACCTGCAAATTTTACTATCTCGCCTTTTATAGAAAATGGTTGCTCATGATCCCTGATCTACATTAGTGGTTTCCAAAGCAGTTGTTCATTAAAATTTTCTGTATTTAAAAATGCAGAACTAGTTCACTTGTAATGTTTTAGCTGCACAGGCGATTCTGGTGCCCACCAAGGTTGGCACCAGTGGTCTATAGTTCCTTCAGCCTTGATCGCATTTACCATGAGTCACCAATAGCTGCAAATAATAATATCCTAACTTATAGTTGGGAGAAACAGTAATAAGCCCTGTTTAGAAGAGGATGCCTACAATTTAATTAAGCAAGTCATTGGCAAAATTGGGTAAAACTGTTAAGATTCTTGACCTCTGCTTATCGGTCAAATTAATTAAAATAAAATTGACAAGGGACCCAGAGAAATCATTTTGAAAAACCTGGGTATAAAGGTAGACGGGTAAAATACTATTCTTCTCAGCTTAGTTATGAAGGCAATGTTCCCTTTGTATTTTTAATCAGTAGTAACAAGACATTAATAAATTCATTCATTCAAACATACTTATTGATTTATTTATACATGTCAGGCACGGTTCCAGGTGCTGGGAATACAGCAGTGAACAAAACAGACCAAAGTCTCTGCCTTCACGGAACTCACATTTTAGTGGATGGGAAATTACAACCATCTCTAATACCCCTTCAAAATAGCCCAAAGATGTGAGTAAACAGCCCCAGAGTCCAAAAACTCAATTTACCATTACAGGAGAGAAGATGACTAGTGCAAATGCAAGCAAAGTTTTTACAGCTGGTGTTGGCCAGATGACTTGAATAAAGGAAAAAGTTGGATGTGCATGTGTGTGTGGGTGTGTGTATAAAATAGTTGCCACTGTTCACTGAGTCGCCCAGTTGGTTCAAATTCACAAAGGCAGCTACAGAAATTCACTATCAATTTTATCACTATCTCACATTTGTTGGTATCCTTTTTCTTCTATTTCTTATACAATCTTACTTTCAGAGTGAAGGCTTAAAGCTCAGACTTGGGTTAGGGTACATGCTGGTCCCCTGTGTTGAAGATCACTTTTATCATTTTTTTATTATGGGGTGGGTAAGAGCTGGCTATGGTAACAGGGAATTCAGATTAGATTAGTAGACTAAGGAGGGATTTCTGTGGAAATCACCTCAGTCTTCATATACTTATCAGTACCAGGATCCAGGTAGGGCACCGCAGCCTCCTGCCAACCACCAGTGACAGCCTCCTTTTTGTAACGTGACTAGCAGAACACACAGTGCAATGTGTTACAGTACAAAGAAGGCATTGAAGCCCCTGCAGCACTGTCAGTGCCTCTGACTCTGCAGTGGGCCAGGAGTTAAAGCGGAAGGAATAGTGAAGAAAGAAGGAACAGACTGCACTGCTCCTGGCTGATGATTACAAGTCAGTCACACCTACTGCTGATTTATAAAACTATCTTCCAAAACTCCACCTTTCCTATCAAAACCCCTAGCAAATTCAAGTGAAAAAATACCTCGTTTGGCTGGAAGTCTGGGTCTTTGCCTTTGGACTAACGTTTCCAGGAATGAAAACTTTTGCTAAAAAAGGGCTCAATGAAGGAGGAGAATCAACTCACCGCTCAGTTGCTGCTGGGCTGCAGCCAGGCGGCTGGGCTTCAGGATGAACTGGCACTGCATCTCTCGGGGCAGCTGATCCATGAGGAAGGGCTCTTGGAGGTTGGAAGGGCTGGTGGGGTCCTCTGATAACTGTGTCAGGAGGGCAGTGTCTCGAAGATGGCTCATTTTGATTCCATAGGGATACTCATGCCCTACACAGAGAAAAATCTGAATGTAGACTGTAGGCCGACTGGTACTGTGAGCATGTGTGCTACATACTGGAATGTACTGCAGTTTGCTCCTGGGATTTTGGTATAAAGAATCCTTTTGTTGACTGAATGATCATCACGCACATTCTTACAGTTGGAGACCACTGCACTATGCAGGTGGCCCTACCAGAGTAGTTTTAAGCGGGTGGGGGAGAGGGACAAAAAGCCAGACTTTAAAGAATATCTTGTTTGCAATGGACAGATTAGTTTGTGAGTGGCACAGTGTGATGTTTCCCGTGTTCACATCTAAGAATACTTAAGGGTATTCTAATTTTTCCTTTGACATTAACTATATCTGCAAATCCTTCACCTCTCAGCTCAAATCCATGATTTAAAATATTTACCTTACCCATCACACAGTATTATAAGGATCAAATAAGTAAATGTTAGTGGTGAATCGTACTTAAATAATAAAGGCAAAGTACTATATATTTCAAGCATCACTCATTACTATTATTCAACGCAAGATGTCTGTCTGAAAAAGATTACTTTTTTTAGTTACATAGTCAGTTACTCAAGAGCATCAGGACTGGTTTGTTTGTTTTATGCTTCCCTCCCACTGTTGTCCTCTGAGATTGGTGTTCATAGGCAATCATCAGAAAGGAGACTGCAGGGTATTATAATAGAAACAGAAACAAGATGCAACAAGGAATCTGTAAACTAGAAAAACTAAACGCTGGGCATCTGACTGCAATATGAGTTTTTGCTCTTTAGTACTCTTAAGTAATTGTATTTTCTTAATTGAATCCTCAAGCACCATTGTGCTGTAGATTTGTTTTGCTTACATTTTGACCTATTTGCATTACTTATGTATTTTTAAAATAATTTTTATTTTTCAATTCTAGTTGACATACAATATTATATTAGTTTCAGGTATACAACATAGTGATTAGACATTTATATAACTTATGAAGTGATCACCCCAATAAGTCTAGGACCCATCTGACACCATATACAGTTATTACCATATTATTGACTATATTCCCTATGCCGTACTTTACATCTCCATAACTATTTTTAAAAACTACCAATTTATACTTCTTAATCCCTTCCCCTTTTACACCTACCCCCACACTCCCTCTCCTCTGGCAATCATCAAAATGTTCTCTGTATCTATGAGTTTGTTTCTGTTTTGTTTATTCATTTATTTTGTCTTTGAAGTACAGAGAGTAAGTTCTCTTCTATTCCTGATTTATCACTGAACGTAACTCAGTGAACTCTCCCTCCATCTGGCACACAGTGTCAGTGTTACATTGATATCATGTACTGCAGCAGCTTCCAGGGATTAAGGCAAAAAAAAAAAAAAAAAAGGACTACTATGACAGCAATAAAACAAACTCAGCTTATCAAAATAGCAAGCAGCTAATCTACAAGTGAAGTGTGCAAGGCATGTTAAAATAAATATAAATGAAGAATTGCTGTGAAATAACAATCGTGTCCTGTGTCCCGTGGTTTTTTAGTGAGAATTAGAGATACAGCTTGAGGCAGTTTTAAGCCTTAAAGTTACATAGTTTTAATTAAATTAATATATTTCATTAAAATTATTTTAAGTGTTTATTTGATTTTTAAGCACAATTTTAATTGTTGTTCATTGATATTTACAAAAATTATCACATCAAAAAAGAAATGGGAAATGCAGTGAATTTTGTCCTCAGTTACACACATGATGGCTGGTTTTATTTTAAATCTGAGAATACACATTTTGTAGAAAAATTTGGTTTTAGATTATTAAGATCACTTGAAGAATTCTCAACTACACAGTAGTGACCTGACAGGTAAATGAAAGGATTACATGAGGTAATGCAAATGATATGCTTTGCACAATGCCTGGCGATGGTAAGCATTTACAAATTAACAGATATCGTCATCATCATCAGCATTACTGTCATTATCTCAAGATTTGCTATAGATACTTTCCCTTATTTTAATTGCTCTATTTGTTAACAACACTGAACGAACTTAACTGAACAAAAAATATTTTTTAGCTAAATGATTTAAATAAGGTGAGATGTAACTATTTACCAATAATTCCTTAAAACAAATGCTGAGAAATTTGGCTAGAGAAATAGCAAAGTAAATTAGTGAAGTACTAGCTAGTTGGTAAGTCAGTGAAGATTTTTCGGAATCTAAATGGGTTAATCTTATTTTCTTTATGATGTCTGTGAGATTAAGAGCCATGATTGCATTCTAGATGGTCTTCCATAGAGGCAATGTATTAGGTAGAAAAGGGAGCAGGTAATTCAATAACTGAATATGAAAAATAAATATTAGGAGAAAAGAAATACCAGTACATATTGCTTTCTCCTAGAAAAAAACTTCAAAAGGCTTGGCAAGATAGCTCTCTTTGTAAAGTGTAAAAGAAGAGAGGAAAATTTCCATTTCTCTTCCCAACTATACCATCAGCTGCTTGAGTGAAGAGATGTTATTTGTCTAGCATATAGAGAATGCTTGATAGATATTTATTAAATGAATAAATGAATTTATGGGATTTAATATTTAATAGTAATTAAGCTTAGGACCATATGACCATTTGACATTTAGAATTATAATGAAAATACAATCAATCCTATCTTAGATTTTCACAGAAACTTACCAATAAGTGGATATGGGGCCGCTTCTTTGCCAGAATTGACCCATAATTGGTAATCTCTCTCAGAGCCCTGGAAATAAAAGAATTAACAATAATTCTTTCAAGTTTGGTAATTGAAGGAGGAGACATTTTTTGATGTTTTTATGTTTTGCAAAAATATTAAAATGGGGACAATATAAATGCCTTCAGATTCATGCGGCATTATAGTTTTTGAAGACGCCAGTGCTAATTCCTACAAGCCTTCTCCCCTTCTCCAATCCCTAACAGTACTCAGGAGTCTTCAGGAATCCTGTCTTTTCATAATGATTGCCAGGGATCCAAGAACTGCAGTGGAACTACTCATTATTATGGGTAGCCCACAGAATGTGAAATCATATACATGTCCTTTCACAAAGGGAGAGAAAGTTCCTTGTGTTCTAAAAGACTAATCTTTTCTTTAGAACCCTGACTTATGCTATGTCTTCAGACTTCTCAGGGAATATTGGACTTATCTCCAACATGCCCCTGCAAAGACAACCTTGTTATTCAGGAAGCCACAAACACTGCTATGTCTGTGATGAAAAAGCAAAATCACAAAGGCTGACTATGAGCTCAGCTGTTTCTGAGGGAAAGGAGATAGGTAACTGGCACAGTCATTGGCTTCCTTTTGGGCAAATCCAATCTTGGGGACAGAAAGGACAAGAATTCTGCCTAGAGAATAGGTCCAGTGACATAACCCCCCTCCCAAAAAAACTCAAAAAACGGAATTGTTCACTAGCAGAATTACTGTGTTTCCCCGAAAATAATACCTAGCCGACAATCAGCTCTAATGCATCTTTTGGTTTTCTGTGGGTTAAATATTTTTTTTTTTTAGGGTTCTATCTTGACTTATATGGTGTTTTGGAGAGATGTACTATCCAAATATGAAGTGTCTATAGTTGCTCTGAGTTTTATAATATGCGAGGTCTGACAACTAAGTTCATGAACTTGTTCAAATGATGTAGCTAACCTATTTTGATATCAGAAGGATTATTCATTATGAATTCGTACCAACTGGACAAACAGTTAACCAAGTTTACTATTTAGAAGTGCTGAAAAGATTGCGTGAAAAGTCAGACAACCTGAACTTTTCACCAACAATTCATGGCGCTTACATCACGACAATGCACCAGCTCACAAGCACTGTGTGTGAGGGAGTTTGTAGCCAGTAAACAAATAACTGTATTGGAACACCCTCCCTACTCTCCTGATCTGTGCCCCAGTGACTTCTTTACCTGAAGATAAAGAAATATTGAAAGGAAGACATTTTGATGACATTCAGGAGATCAAGGGTTATATGACGACAGCTCTGATAGCCATTCCAGAAAAAGAGCTCCAAAATTTCTATGAAGGTGCTGGTGTTGGTGCATAGCTTCCCCAGGGGAGTACTTCGAAAGTGACCGTAGTGATATTCAGCAATGAGGTATATAGCACTTTTTCTAGGATGAGTTCGTGAACTTAATTGTCCAAACTCGTATGTTACCTCATAGTAACACCATGTTTGCATATTTATAGAGAATCTCACTCAAGAAATGGTGTTGTCCAAGTGTTTCCTTTAGTTTCTATCCTTCTGAATGTCACTCCTCTATGCCAGTAGGGAGGAGAATTTTCTAATTCTCTTTACCCTACGTCATCCTCAAATATTCCAATCTTGTCCATTAATAACATTTAAAAAACTTGTCTTTAAAAGAAGCAGAAGCTAAAAGCAAAACAGGGGAAAATGTGGTGTGCACACTAAAACTCTTTAAATCCATGACCTAATTCAAAGCTTGTTTTTTAATTAGCCAATTCATTAGAGGCACCAGCCCTCTCATCCTCTGGACCAGCAGTCGTGAATATGGTTTCTAGCTATGTGTTCTTTATTTAAAAATTCTACTATAGAGCAAATCCTTCAGAATTCATCATCCTAAGACTTACTGAATCTTGGGATAATAAGAGAATAATTAGGTAAGGGAGAAGAACCAGGAGAGGATATGGGGAAAGAATAGTCATATAGTGACAAGTGGGAAAGGAGGAGGTTGAAACTTTCTTATTAAGAATCTTATACCAAAAAAAAAAAAAAAAGAAAAGAAAAGAAAAAGAAAAAGGAGAAAAACCCTCCCCAACTATATATGTATAGAGCATATACAATAAAAATACATATTGTTTTATTACCACTCTAAAATTAGAGTCTAATCTTATGCTTTTCAGTTCACACAGGTTTTTAAAATGGGAGTAAAAGAATAGTACCCAATATTAAGATAATAAGAATTTACTGTCCTTATTTTCTACATTTTTGGGAACAAAGTATGACTGATATCTCTAGCTGTCTTATGATGGAAGGGATAATATTTACATGAATCTAAAGTATCAAAGATTGTTAATTAAGAATATCTAGCAGAGTCACTTACAGTTATTCCTAGCATTGGTAGTGACATGTTGATAACTTTATTTGCTGTATCTGAATTTGTTATTGTTATAGTTTTAGACTGTAGTAAAAAAGAAAGAAGAAATACAGCTATGAATAAAGAATTTTAAAACAGGAGAACAAGTGATTATTGTCAAATGATTATCTAAAGCAAATCTGATTTCAAGTGCTGACAGGGTAAAGCATCTGACTTAATTAGAACAGAAACCTTTGATTATAATTTACTTTCATTTCATTATACATGCCTCTTAATAAACCATCTATTTCTCTTAAAATAAAGAACATGTGGCTCACTGAGGCAAGAAAGAAAAAAAGTAAATATATTTCAAGAAAAGTACATGGACCACCCTCCCAACCAAAAAGAAATCAGTAAGGTTGATCCTTTGCATCATTTCCATAATGCAACATGGAATAAAAGAGGGAGAGAGCTATTTCTGTTTCTTCCTGAATACTGTTTTCACAGTGTGGGTTTTTATTTCTTTGCATGGTAAAAAGTCAGTTCAGGTAAAATCAGAATAAGAACTGGTTATAAAAGACATTTCAAGTTTAGAATTTTTAGAAACCACTGTTTATTGAGCACTTTCTATATGTCAGGCACTGTGGCAACTGAGATTTTCGTTGTTGAAATCTGTAGAGGCCTTAAAACCAGTGAGTCTAGCAAGGAGGACTGAAAATTTTAGAAAGCTCAATTCTGTTACCAACTCTGCCATTGCATAGGGTATCTCTAATAGCTCTGTGCTAAACTACATTGAGAAATTACTACTTAAAAACAGTTCACAATAAACAAAGGGATTAACAAGATTCTGAGATAGTTATAGAGTTCACTGAATTCCAACACATTGTTTAAATATAAGAAAATGTTATATCATCAGAAAAGAAATATTTACTATGCACATCGGTTTTACATATTATAATTATCAGATAAATCAGGAATTAAGGCTGTATCCCTGATACGGCTTACATGGCACAAATAAGTAGCATAAATGAAAGCAAAATGATATAAAACAAAAAATGATATAAAAATAAGCTAAGTGAAGTCCATTGATGATTCATCACTTATTCTTCCATTATAGTGTTATTTCACTACAAGCTAATTACTTGACACGACAAATTGCCTCTTAAGGTTGTTTGTTAACTGATTTCGAATTGTGCTCCTTGTAGCTCTAAGGATTGGGCAAAAGTGTCTTAGAACCCAACAGGGAGGGCACGGAGTACCCAACCAACCCAGTGTTTGTCTTCTACTAGAGTGGCAAAGATGTTTTAAATACTCGGCTTTAACTTGAGATAAAATTTCATGAAAGGCTTCTGCCATTTTTTTTTTTTTTGAAGTCTGTACACCCTGCCATTTAATTTAAAGAAACTCTCTCATGAAATCTTTTGTAAAGTAAAGAATCTATGCTGTAATACTATTAATCACTCCAAATGTACCTGGTTTCTAAGACAACTTTTCTTAATATTTGGCATATATGTTCAAAACAGTAATTGCAGGACGTGTATTTTTCCCCGCATGCCTCTCTGGCAGACAAAACAAATAAATTTCATCAAATACTGCTCTTTGGCTAGTAAACAAATAGAACAAACAGACGAAACTGAAAATGTGTTTTTTTTTTTTTTCCATATTAGCAGAATTCACTGACAGGGTGCAGACCTAAAGGTCAAGGATAAAGAATGCTTCCCCATACATGAACTCTTACTTGCGGGCAATCACTCTTTCTGTAAGCAGGGCTCCCTGAAAGGAGACTCTTGCTACAAAGCAGCTTAAGGGAGCGAAGGACAGTGTGTCATATCATTGTTGAATTAAGCAGGGTACCAGTGATAAAAACACAGCACCCAACTATATTGCATGTCTCCTCTTCCAAAATGAGAATGAGACACCAGTCCTCTTTCAAGCACACATGTTCCATCCACTGAAAGTGTTAAAAAAAAAAAGTTCAAGGGACTTTCTATGAAAATCCTCAATGTAACCGTCACAACAACAGAATCAAAGCCAGCAGCAGAAAAACAGTGGTGGTTGGTTGGCTATGTATGTATGTATGTATGTATGTATGTACTGTGTTTCCCCGAAAATAAGGCCTAGCTGGACAATCAGCTCTAATGAATCTTTAGGAGCAAAAATTAATATAATACCTGATCATATTTTACTATAAGTAAAATAAGACTGGGTCTATATAATATTATAATATAATATAATATAACATAATATAATATAATATAATACCGGGTCTTATATTAATTTTTGCTCCAAAAGACGCATTAGAGCTGATTGTCTGGCTAGGTGTTATTTTTGTGGAAACATGGTATGTGTGTTTGTGTGTATGTATGTATGTAGGCTACTTTGCTACAGGAGATCTCTGTAGTCTTCATACCATAAAAATTTGAGTTTTTCCTTCAAGCAGTGACATCTGGCACTCATGTCAGAATGTTTGCATAACTTTTGCTTTTGGCCAAAAAGCAACTGTTTGTACTACATGTTTTTCCACACACAAAACTATTCTGTGTGATCTAGAGCTGCTGTGAAGTGTGACAATTCATAGCAAAAATTAAAATATTCATTAGTTTTCATTTTGTTCATCATTGATAATATCTTGGCACTTGCACTATATTTCAGTCATCAAGTTACACATACTAACTAGACTTAGACTTCATTTTTATTTGACCAATATGATACAAACTGTGAGGTAGAAACATGCTGAACCCTTAAAAATGTCACCTCTCTCAGCTCATCCATTTATTAACCTGAGGGATTCAATCCCCAAAAACTTGAAGAATGAAGAACTTCCCAAAACTACTTTCTACTTAAGAAGTGAATAATTGGAAATAATTGCTTAATATTAATAGGAAATACCTCCTTGTGGAAATGGCTTTAGTGGAAACCTCTGCAGCTGCTATTGAAAGGATCTAGAGAAACATTAATGCCAGGGGGAAGAAAGAGACATCTGACAGCAATATTCCTTCCACGTGTAAATATTAAACACCACAGTTAATATGAATTCTCTTGCTTCATTTTCTTTACGGTTCACTTTCCATATATACAAAGACACACACATACCCAGGAAAATGCGTTTTGCCATAGTGGTATTTCTAAATGCCTACCTGCACAGCACACACACAGTGTGTCTGTCTGTCTGTCTGTCTACCTGCCTGGTGTTCTGCCTGATGCAGGGACTTGGAATTTAATTTTCTGGCTTAGAAACACTTACATAGGCACAATTCCCAATGTCCTTGGCGAAGATTTTGAGGGGAATGCTCTTCGGATAGTCCTTCTCTTTCTCTAGATTGATGTATCTAATCAAATGCAACAACAGCCCAAAACAACACTGAGTCAGATGGATTTTGCTAAATTGCTTATTTTTAAATCAACCTATTTTGCTAATATTTTCAATATACTTATAGGTTATTTTAAAAAAGACAGATGGAAGGACTCAGCAAAGCCAAATTACATTATGGGTTGGAAGAAGAAAAAAAAATTCTCAGGACATTAGGCATGGGCACAAAAAGAATGGGGGATGCATTTCAAGTGACGTTTGAGAAGCACAGCCAGGTCTAGTTACGTCTAGGTGATGTTTTGTCCTCAAAGCTTCCCTACCTTCTCTGGACAGGCCCAGGACCTTACTTGGGCACAGGAGCACATCTAATACTTCACTAGACCAAACTAAAACAATGGCCTTTTACTTCTCATTTAGCTCTCCAGTGGAGTGTAAATCTTGGTTGTCCCACTGCTTGGGTAAGCAGAGAGGAAAAAATGGAGGGCAGAACTATGGCAGTAAGAGATGAACCTAATTTCACCATTTTAGTTTATATGCTCAAAGGTAGGTAATAATGATTGATTTTTGAGGTACTCAGCCAAAAACCCTTCACATATGAAAACTTAATACATGCTTTGAGAAAATTGTAACTCCAAATGGAAGATTGGAGACAGGAAACGAGATGGCAGAGATTATTGACTAATTTCTGTCTGAAATAATCTAACCAGACCTCAATGTTCTCCTTCCTAGAAAGTAATAAATACATGTAATGAGAGAACATTACTTACAGTACGTAGTGGCTAGTGTACAGTCTAAACAACAGCCTATTTTGAGGACAAATGAACAATTTCTATTGAGGAGAAGGGGAGCAGTTTGGGGCACATCTTCGTAGAGAACAATTTAATTCATTGAACTATAGATTAAAGATTAAAATATGTATACTGAAAAAATACCTCTGAAGGAGAGAGAGCCATTTGTCCTTCTGTTCGGGAGAACTGCAATCAAACAAAATGGGAGAGAAAAATTAAACCACATAAAACACTTATGTTAACATATTTAAGATTGTCAATGAAATATCAACAGTCTGTTGCTACTGATGTAGCCACACACTACTACAACCTGGCATAACTGTTCTGGAGAACTCTGAGATGAAACTCCTCATTAGGAAAAACTGTACAGTCAAGTATAGCTTTACTAAAACCTCTTGGTTGGATACAAGAGAGACCCACTTTCTTACTTTACAACTCTAATACAAGTGGTACTTTTATAGTGGAAAGAGTACTTAATTTGGAATCCAAACACCTGGTTTCAAGGATATATGAAAACTATATGAACATGTGAAAATCACTTAATATTTCTAAGCTTCAGTTTCCACATCTGTGAAACTGGGCTAATTATCTCAGAGTGTTTTTGTAACTTTAAGTGCCATACAAACAGAAAGTATGCTTAATTTGAGATTGAAGACATTAAAGACAAATTTGTTATATCAATGGAAATATCATGGCCTAGAAACAAGTTTGTTGTCAGGAAAAGTACCATTTACCTCTTTTTTTTTTTTTTTACTTAAAGTTTATTGGGGTGACAATTGTTAGTAAAGTCACATAGATTTCAGGTGTACAATTCTGTATTACATCATCTATAAATCCCATTGTGTGTCAGTTCTCTTTCCCTCACCATATATTTGATCCCTTTTACCCCAATCTACTACTCCCCTCTCCCCTTGCCCTCTGGTAACCACTAAACTATTGTCTGTGTCTATGATTTTTGTTTCTCATGTTTGTCTTGTTCTTTTGTTGTTTTTGGTTTACATACGACATATCAGTGAAATCATATGGTTCTCCGCTTTTTCTTCTGACTTATTTCGCTTAGTATTATAATCTCAAGATCCATCCATGTTGTCACAAATGGTCCTATTTCATCTTTTCTCACCTCCGAATCGTATTCCATTGTATGTATATACCACAACTTCTTTATCCATTCATCCATCGAAGGACATTTTGGTTGTTTCCATGTCTTGGCCACTGTAAATAAAGCTGCAATGAACATTGGAGCACACTTGTCTTTATGGATAAATGTTTTTAGATTTTTTGGGTAGATACCCAAGAGAGGGATTATTGGGTCATATGGTAATTCTATTCATAATTTTTTGAGGAACCTCCACGCTGCCTTCCACAGCGGCTGCACCAGTCTGCATTCCCACCAACAGTGTATGAGGGTTCCTTTTTCTCCACAGCCTCTCCAACACTTGTTACTATTTGTCTTGTTGATAATAGCCATTCTGACTGGGGTGAGGTGATATCTCATTGTGGTTTTGATTTGCATTTCTCTGATGATTAGTGATGTTGAGCATTTTTTCATATGTCTATTTGCCATTTGTATGTCCTCTTTGGAGAAATGTCTCTTCAGGTCCTCTGCCCATTTTTCAATTGGGTTTATTTTTTTGTTGTTGAGTTGCATGAGTTCCTTGTATATTTTGGATATTAGCCCCTTATCAGAGGCACTGTTTGCAAAAATCTTCTCCCATTCAGTTGGTTGCCTCTTTATTTTGTCGATGGTTTCTTTTGCTGTGCAGAAGCTTTTAAGTTTCATATAGTCCCATTCATTTATTTTAGCTTTTACTTCCCTTGCCTTTGGAGTCAAATTCATAAAATGCTCTTTGAACCCAAGGTCCATAAGTTTAGTACCTATGTTTTCTTCTATGCAGTTTATTGTGTCAGGTCTTATGCTTAAGTCTTTGATCCATTTTGAATTAATTTTGGTACATGGTGACAGATAGCAGTCCAGTTTCATTCTTTTGCACGTGGCTTTCCAATTCTCCCAGCACCATTTATTGAAGAGGCTGTCTTTCTCCATTGTATGCTTTTTGCTTCTTTGTCAAAAATTATCTGTCCATATTTATGGGGGTTTATTTCTGGGTTCTCAATTCTATTCCATTGGTCTACGTGTGTGTTTTTCTGCCAATACTATGCTGTTTTGATTATTGTAGCCCTGTAGTACAAGCTAAAGTCAGGGAGTGTGATACCTCCATTATTGTTCTTTTTTCTTAAGAGTGCTTTGGCTATTCGGGGTATTCTGTGGTTCCAAAAAAATCTGATGATTTTTTGTTCTATTTTTTTAAAAATTCCATTGGGATGTTGATGGGGATTGCAATATATATACATATTGCATTGGGTAATATGGCCATTTTAACTATGTTGATTCTTCCAATCCATGAGCATGGAATGTTTTTCCATTTCTTTGTGTCTTCTTCAATTTCTTTTAAAAATGTCTTATACTTTTCAGCATATAGAACTTTCACATCCTTGGTTAAGTTTATTCCTAGGTATTTTATTCCTTTTGGTGCAATTCCAAAAGGAATTTTTTTAAATTTCTTTTTCTGAGATTTCGTTGTTAGTATATAGGAAAGCAATGGACTTTTGTACGTTGATTTTGTAGTCAGCAACTTTACTGTATTCGTTGATTCTTTCTAATAGCTTTTTGGTGGAGTCTTTAGGGTTTTCTATATATAGCATCATGTCATCTGCAAAGAGTGACAATTTAACTTCTTCCTTTCCAATTTGGATGCCTTTAATTTCTTTCTCTTGCCTGACTGCTCTGGCAAGGACTTCCAACACTATGTTGAAAAGCAGAGGTGATAGGGGACAGCCCTGTCATGTTCCTGAACGTAGAGCAAAGGGCTTCAGTTTTTCAACATTAATTATGAGATTAGCTGAGGGTTTGTCATATATAGCCTTTATTATGTTAAGGTATTTTCCTTCTATACCTATTTTATTAAGTGTTTTAATCATAAATGGATGTTGTATCTTGTCAAATGCTTTTTCTGCATCAATTGATATAATCATATGATTTTTGTCCTTTATTTTGTTTATGTGATGTATCACATTGATGGATTTGCATATGTTGAACCATCCTTGTGCCCCTGGGATGAACCCCACTTGGTCGTGATGAATAATCTTTTTAATGCATTGTTGTATTCGATTTGCTAGAATTTTGTTTAGGATTTTTGCATCTGTATTCATCAGAGATATTGGTCTGTAGTTTTCTTTTTTGTGTTGTCCTTACCAGGTTTTGGTATCAGGGTAATGTTGGCCTCATAAAATGAGTTAGGGAGTACTGTCTCTTCTTCAATTTTTTGGAAGAGTTTGAGCAGGATTGGTATTAGATCCTCTTTGAAGGTTTGGTAGAATTCACTAGTGAAGCCATCTGGTCCCGGACTTTTGCTTTTGGGAAGGTTTTGGATGACTGATTCAATTTCATTACTGGTGATCGGTCTGTTTAGATTTTCCAGTTCTTCATGGTTCAGCCTAGGAAGGCTATATGTTTCTAAGAACTTGTCCATTTCTTCTAGGTTATTGAATTTGGTGGCATATAGTCCTTCATAGTATTCTTGGATGATCCTTTGTATTTCTGTGGTGTCCATGATAACTTCCCCGTTTTCATTTCTGATTTTGTTTATTAATGCCTTCTCTCTTTTTATCTTAGTGAGTCTAGCCAAGGGTTTGTCAATTTTGTTAATCTTTACAAAGAGCCAGCTCTTTGTCACGTTAATTTTTTTCTATTGTCTTTTTGTTCTCTATTTCATTTAGTTCTGCTCTGATTTTTGTTATTTCCTTTCTTCTGCTGACCTTGGGTTTCATTTGTTCTTCCTTTTCTAGTTCTTTAAGGTGTAACATGAGGTTATTTATTTGGGATTTTCTTGTTTCTTGAGATAGGCCTGTAACGATATACATTTCCCTCTTAAAACTGTTTTGCTGCATCCCCAAAATTTTGGTAGGATGTATTTTCATTGTCATTTGTTTCTATGTATCTTTTGATCTCTCCTCTAATTTCTTCTTTGACCCAGTTGTTCTTTAAAAGTATGTTGTTTAATCTCCATGAATTTGTGTTTTTTTCTTGCTTTCTTTTTGCAGTTGATATCCAATTTCAAAGCCTTGTGATCAGAGAATATGCTTGGTATGATTTCAATCTTCTTAAATTTGCTGAGGCTGATTTTATGTCCCAATATATGGTCTATCCTTGAGAATGTTCCATGTACACTAGAAAAAAATGTATAGTCTGATGTTTTAGGATGAAGTGCTCTATAAATGTCAATTATGTCCATTTCATCTAATGTGTCATTTAGGGCTGCTATTTCATTATTTATTTTCTGTTTGGATGATCTATCCATAGCTGTCAATGATGTATTTAAGTCCCCTAGTATAATTGTGTTTTGGTCAATTTCTCCCTTTAGTTCTGTTAGTAGTTGCTTGGTATATTTGAGTGCTCCCTGATTGGGGGCATAAATATTGATGACTGTTATGTCTTCTTGTTGTATAGTCCCCTTTACCATTATGAAATGTCCATCTTTGTCTCTTGTTATCTTTTTCACCCTGAAGTCTGTTTCATCTGATATCAGTATGGCTACACCTGATTTTCTCTGGATACCATTTGCTTGGAATGTGAATTTCCACCCTTTCACTTTGAGTCCATACTTGTTCTTGTAGCTGAGATGTGTCTCTTAGAGACAGCATATGGTTCGGTTTAGTTTTTTGATCCAATCTGCTACTCTGTGCCTTTTTATTGGTGAGTTCAGTCCATTTACATTTAGGGTGATTATTGATATGTGAGGATTTCCTATCATTCTATCTTGAGTTTTCTGGTAAGACTGTCTCCATTGTTTCTTCGCCTTTTTGTTGTTGTCTATTATTTCTGTGTGGTGGTATTCTATGATTTTTCTATTTCTTTATACATACAGCAGAATTGTAATTTAGTAAATTACTTCATAGAAACCTTACTCTTGTTTTGATAACTTTTTATTTTTCAATTACAGTTGACATACGATATTATATTAGTTTCATACTGATTTGGTATATAACATAGTGACTGGACATTTACATAACATACAAAGTGATCACCTGATAAATCTAGTACCCATCTGAAACCATACAGTTATTACAATATTATTGACTATATTCCTTATGCTATACCCTACATTCCCATGACTACTTTGCAACAACCAATTTGTATTTCTTAATCCCTTCCCCTTTTTCACCCCTCAACACCCTCCAATTTTGCAACCATCAAACTGTTGTCTGTATTTATGAGTTTGTTTCTTTTGTTTGTTTTTGTTCTTTAGATTCCACATATAAGTGAAATCATATGGCATTTGTCTGTCTGAATTACTCCACTCAGCAGAATACCCTCTAGGTCCATCCATATTGTTGAAGATGTCAAGATATCATTCATTTTTATTGCTGAGTAATATTCCAAAATATATATTTACTAACTCTTCTTTATCCATTCATGCATTGATGGACATACAGGCTGCTTCCATATCTTGGCTATTGTAAATAATGCTGCAATATATGCACACATCCTTTTGAAGTAGTGTTTTGGGATTCTTCCGATAAATATTCAGAAGTGGGATTACTGGGTCTTTATGGGGGCTCCCTTGTATAATAGTTAACTGTTTTTCTCTTGCTGTTTTTAAGATTCTCTCTTTGTATTTAACCTTTGGCATTTTAATTATGATGTGTCTTGGTGTGGGCCTCTTTAGGCTCATCTTGTTTGGGACTCTCAGAGCTTCCTGAGCTTGTATGTCTATTTCCTTCACCAGGTTAGAGACATTTTCCATTTTTTCAAATAGGTTTTCAATTCCTTGTTTTCTCTTTTCTCCTTCTGGTATTCCTATGATGCAAATGTCATTACTCTTGATGTTGTCCCAGAGGCCCTCAACTATCCTCATTTTTTTGGATTCTTGTTTCTTTTTGCTGTTCTGATTGGGTGTTGTCTGGTACCGTATCACTGATTTGATCCTCAGCTTCATCTAATCTACTGTTGAGTCCTTTTAATGTATTCTTCATTTCAAGTATTATATTCTTGATTTCTAACTGGTTCTTTTTTATGTTTCCTATCTCCATTTTTATGTCTCCTATCTCTTTGTTGAAATTCTCCCTGAGATCACTGAGCATCCTTATAACCAGTGTTTTGCTCTGCATCTGGTATATTCCTTGTCTCCATTTCGTTCAGTTCTTTTTCTGAAACTTTTTGTTCTTTCATTTGGGACAAGATTCTTTGTTTCCCTGTATTGGCTGCCTCTTTGTGTTTGTTTCTATATATTAGGTAGAATTGCTATGCATCCTGGTCTTAGTAGAGTGGCCTTATGTAGTAGGTGTCCTTTGGGGCCCAGTGGACAGTTTCCCTGGTCACCTGATCCAGGTGCTCCTGGTGTGTCCCTAATGTGTGGGTTATGTGTGCCCTCCTGATGCAGGTGAGTCTTGATTGCCGTTTGCAAGTCAATGGGACTGAATAGTAGTGATGACTGGCCGTGACTACAGTGGAGGAGATGTTGTGCAGGGGCTGACCCCATGGAGCAGGATTTTCTTTAGCAGGGTTCTGGTTCCTGCTCAGTGTGCCCTTTGGGTGTGTTGGCCACAGAGGCAGCTGGGTGGTGTTCCAGCTTGGTCCAAAGCCAGCCACCAGCTGTGCTGCCGTGGGGCATCCTGGTAGGGGACCTGCTGCAGGCCAAGTTCCACTGCAGCCTGTGCCTTGCCCTGAGCCACCTGGCATGAGCCACAAAACAATCCGCAGATGGTCACAACCTGCCATGGGCTTGGAGGTACCTCGAGAGGCCAAGCCATGAACAGAGGTCAGCAGTCACGAATGCTGGGCTTGGGGATGCTCAGCAAGAGGTATGGGGCATGTCAAGACCAAACACTGCTTGTTTGGGGTTTGTGAACCTTTGAGAGATTTTAAGAATGACTCAAGACAGGCTGTTTGTATGGAAAAGCCACTGGAAGTGGCTTTGGTGGGTCCAAAAGTTGGGTGGGGAAGGATGTCAGGGAATCACCATGGTGGGATGACTGGTATTAGCCAAACTGATGGAGACTCAGATATGGCGGCCAACTGTGTCTGCACCCTGGGAGGGTAGAGGGCTCAACAAAGAAACAATGGCTTCTGCCAGCACTTCTATCTGGGAGAAAGCCGCCAGCCCTCAGCCTGCAGCCAAACAATTCAGTTTCTCCCTATGTCCCTGGTGCCTTTTGAGCTGTTTCCCCAGTACTTGAGCTCAGACCCAGGGAGTCTGTCAGCGAGTAAGTCGATGTGCAGGACCTTTAAGAGGAGCACCTGGGATTCCAGCCACGTTCTGTCTCACCCAGCCACAATCTCCGCTGGTTTTCACAGCCAGAAGTTGTGGGGACTTCTCTACCTGGCACTGGAACTCTTGGCTGGGGACCCTGGTGTGGGACTGGGACCCATTATTCCTCTAGGGGGTCCTCTGAAGCTAAGATATCCCTTCCGAGTTTTAACCACCATACGTAGGTGTGGGACGATCCCGTTCTGCATCTCTGCCCCTCATATCAGTCTTGGGGTGGCTTCTTCTCTATATGTCCTTAGTTATAGGACTTTTGTTCAGCTAGACTTCAGGAGATTCTTAATGATGGATATTCTGTAGTTTAGTTGTAATTTTAATGTGGTTGTGAGAAGAGGCTAGCACAGCGTTTATCTACTTTGCCGTCTTGACTGGAAAAAAATCAAAACTTCTTAATTATTATAATCTCCTGGTTAAGATCCATTCAGTTACAACAAAAGTAGTATTGATTAATTTTTCTGAAGTCACTGCTATATTTAATTCTTAAAGTTAAAAATACTTTAAAGTTTATTTCTATATGGTCTTGTTAGTCAGAACTTCTTAAAGAAGATGGAAACCCTACTTAGTTTCTTGTTCCAGAAAAATACACTTAACACATATTTGTAGTTTGTTTCTAACTTTGTTGCTTAGCAATTTTCTCCATAAGTCATCTTCCAGGATTGGTCATCAGAAAGTGTATTATATTTATTTTACTAATGACCACACAATTTTCATGTTAAACAATTCCTTACAGGTTTTTGATATACTCTTCCTTCCTAAACATATTTTCTTAGTTCATTTATGTAAAATCTTGAATTTATTTAGCAAAAATCTATGTTGAAAAATAGGTGACTTTTCTTTTGACCTGTTAATTTTTTTCAAAGCAGTTAAAGAAAATTGCCACTTTAACACAGTAGTTTTTTAGCTTTTAACTTTTTATTGACACAAGATACATGGAGAAAACTGTACAATGATTAAGTGTACAGCTTGGAGAATTTTCACAAACTGAACACACCCATGTGACCAGCACCCAGATTAGGAAACAGAAAACCACCTTGGAATGTCTTTTGTGCTTCTTTTCTGGCACTGGTTCCGAGTATCCTGACTTCTATTATAAATGAATAATTTTTCTTGTTGGATACTTTATAAAATTTAACCATACAGTATGTACTATTGTGTGTCTGGTTTCTTTCATTCAACATTATGTTTGTGAGACTTATCCATATTACTGCATGTGGCTTTAGATTGTTCATTCTCATTGCTGTCTAGTGTTCCTTTGTTTGAATATACAGCATACATTACTTTAAAAAAGAAACAGATTAAGAAATATGGCAGGTTAATTCATTGAGATTGATTTGTGTAGTCTTCTTGTATTTTCCCCTTTCTGTTGCTCTATGAATACAAAACTTCGCTTCCTTAGTAATTCTTAATCTCAGGCATTTTTATAGAACTGAAAACAGAAGTACTCCAAAATCAAGGTTACCCTTAGTTTCATAAGCATCTAAGCTCATTTGATAAGAGCCAGGAGGGCAGGCAGTAGTGGTGGGGTGGGGAAAAAGTATATCTCAGAGAAAGAAAAAGGGCAAGGCAGATTGGAAAGATTCCCTCAAATTTGGGAGGGGATAGAGGCTGTCATCCCTGACAGTGAGCTGGGAATCATATGTCACTCAGTTGAGGTGCCTTAAGGAAACAGAAAGACCCCAGAGGAAATGGTTGTAAAGAGCAATTAGGGAGGTTTGTTCCTAGGCATCAAAGTTTTCATAACAGCAAAGACACCTGCACCCGACATGTGGCAAGGAATGAGCATCTCTGGATATAAAAGCACAACTCTGGGCATAGAAAAAGATAATGTCAGCAGTTACCACAATAAACTGAATCAGAAGCTTTTCAGCTGTTTTGGAGACAGAGAATTCTGTTGTATTCTGGTTCTACTCTAGGAAGACGGGGGTTCCAATAAAGAAGTAAATTTGATTTCCTAACGGCCTTGCAAAATGTGGTCTCAAGGTAGGTTCTAATTTGATCTATAAATAAACAGGCTTTTATTGGATACTTGTTTGTAGACTATGATTCATACCAGGTACTTAAGTCACAATATTTTTCTGATTCCTCTTGTAGATAAATCATTGTCAGATTTAAATATTTCCTGTGTCTTTTGAAAAATGTTCCCATTTTACTATACAGTAGGTCCTCGAAAATTGTTGTTTTATTCAACATCATTTCATTGTAATGTTGATGAGAGAAAAAAATTGATTCCCAGTTGGGGCTACTGTGTGTGGACTTTGTATGTTCTCCCCATGTCTACATGGGTTTTTCTCTGTGTACTCTGGTTTCCTCCCATGTCCCAAAGATGTGTACAATTGGTGTGTCTAAATTGTCCCTGTATGATTGAATGTGTGTATGTGTGTGAGTGTTCCCTGTGATGGAATGTCATCCAGTCCATCTTCACCTTATAACCTGACTGCTGGGATAGGCTCCAGCCATCCATGACCCTCAAATGGAATAAGCAGGTTGGAAAATAATTATCTTACTTGTTTTTATTAATTTTGTATGTATAGTTCAGATTTATTTCAATGTTTAATACTAGAAGTGTTTTGGGTCTTTATTTGGAAGTTTGATGATGTTTTTGTGACCAGAAATATGCTATAGGAACTTAACTCTTGTGTTTATGTTAATTAGCCTATGGTAAAATTAGTTTTCTTATATGTTGTTTCACTTAAAGTCATAGTTTCCAAGTTCCTCTCAATGATGTTAAATGAGCACTTAAATGTATAGTTATCTGTAAAATCAAAGTGCAGTGATTATTTTTTCTAGTAGATATAGATTTTAGGTTTGTGAATCAAGATACAAGCAGTGATAGAGATAGGAAATTCCTTTTGGTCTCTTTTGAGATGTGATCTACTCCATCTACCAAGGTAAAGGATGGAAAGTTCACATTGTTTGCTCTTCCCCCAATTTGACTCTATTAGGAATTCCTCACGGATTCTGGCATTTGTTTGTCAGTTTTATATTTCAAAGCTATTAGTCTTTTCAAATCTCTTTATAGATATTATAGACACGGGCTAGGAGAGACTGCTTCTTGAGCTGCTAGCCTGATGGCATTTTAAACTGATTATGACCTAGATTTTCTTAATAGTTACCGAGATATATACCACTTCTGATATTCTTTGCCCCTTCCTAAAGATCCAAGCTTCCCTCTGATATCATTTCACTTTAGGCTGAAAACTTCCCTCAGCATTATTTTTCTTTTTCTTTCTTCTTTCTTTCTCTCTTTCTCTCTTTCTTTTTTGTTGGTAGTTTAGTTCTGCTGGCAGTAAATTCTTAGAGTTTATTTCACCTTCATTTTTGAGGGATGTTTTTGCTAGATATAATATTCTAGGTTGAAAGCTTTTTCCTTTCAACACTTTAAAGATGCCATTCCACTATCTTTGAAACCATCATAGTTTCTGATGAAAAACCCACAGCGAAGCAAACTGTTCCCTTGTATGTAATATGCTGTTTTTCTCTGGCATTTTCAAGATTTTTCTCTTATGTTTGGTTTATAGCAGTTTGTCTGTAACATCACTAGGTGAAGTTTTCATCATACTCCTCTTTTCCCTGAGCTTACTGAATCTGTACATTTTATGTCCTTCAACAAATCTGAAAAGTTTTCAAACCATTATTTCTTCCAATATTTATTCTCTCATTCCCTCTTTCTCATCTTTCTGGAATTCCAATTACATATATTTATAACTTTTGATAAGGTATAACATATTTTCTAACAAGTCTCTGATGCATTAACATTTTTTTTTCTATTCTTCAGGTTGGACAATTTGTATTGATGTTTCTTCAAATTCACCAACTTTTTTCACTTTCATTTCCATTTTGCAACTAAGGCCACACAGGAGATTTTTAAAGTTTAAGATGTAGTAGTTTTCAGTTCTAGAATTTTCATTTGGCTCTTTTTCATATTTTGTATTTCTCTGCTGAGATTGCCTATCTTTTCATTCATTTCAATTGGCTTTTCCTTTTACCTGCTGAACATAGTTATAAGAGCTGCTTTAAAGTTCTTTTCTGGTAACTCCAACATATGGATGACTTCAGGATTGGCCTCTTAATTGTCTTTTTCCTTTCATGGTTCTTTGTAAGTCAAGAAATTGTAGATTGTATTCTGGACATAATTAATGTTTTGTTTTGAATAGTCTGAGTCCTGTTATATTTGTAAAACAGTGTTGATGTTTTTGTTTTAACAAATAACTAACTTGATTAGCCTCAAGCTGCAAACTCTATCTCACCTGTGGTGGTCAGGACCTCAGTTCAATTCTTTAGCCTTAGCTTCAAGCTGCTTTGAGACTGTTCCATGCATTTGTGGTTCAGCAATCATCCAGAGCCTTGGGAAGAGTCTACTTGTATCCACAAAATTTGGAGCTTTCCTTCTCTGATATTCTTCTTTTTGAGATTTCCTCCCTCACTTTCCTGTGGCTGTGGCTGACCCAAACTCTGTTCTCTGGTTCTTCAGCAAAATAACTGTGGGCTTTTGTCAGTTTAGTTGCCCCCCACCATATGTGACTATTGCCTGTCCTCAGGCTAATGCATTAAGAATAGGAAACTCACCTTGTGCTGGTGCCTCCTTCCAACTTCCAATTCTTCTCTAAAATTTGCCAACTTTTGTTCACTTTCCAGAACCTTCAGCTAATTCTTTGTATTTTGTTCAGAGATTATGGTTGATATCTGTAGGGTGGTCAGTCTGCCATATCAGAGGCAGAACTCTTCTCAACGCTACTTTTTTTTTTAAGTAATCTTTTAATTTGGAAATGATTTTAGATTTTCAGAAAAGTTGTAAAGATAATACAGAGAGTCCTTGTATACCTCTCACCCAGTTTTAGTTTTATAAATATTATCTTCTTACATTACTATGGCACATTTGTCAAACGAAGAAACCAATATTGGTGCATTACTATTAACTAAACCTTTGACTATTCAGCTTTCACAAGTTTTCCCATCAATATCCTTTTTCTTTTCTAGAATCCAATTCAGGATACCACACTGCATTTACTAATCATGTCTCCCTGGTGTCTGTATGGTCTATGACAGTTTCTATGTCTTTTCCTTTTAAGATTTTTATTAAAAAGTATAGCTAACATACAATATTATATCAGTTTAAGGTGTACACGATAGTTGTTCAACATTTATATACCTAAAGAAGTGATCGACATGATAAGTCCAGCAACCACCTGACACCGTACTATGCTATCACAATATTATTGACTATATTCCCCGTGTTGTGCATCACATCCCCACGACTTATTTGTTTTATACCTGGAAATTTGAACCTCTTATTCCCCTTTACCTTTCCCCCCACTTTTAAAATTCTTCAATTATAGTTAACATTCGATATTATTTTTATTAAATTTTAGGTGTACAGCACAGTGTTTAGACATTTGTATGATTTAAGAAGTGATCCCCTGAGTAGTCTAGTACTCACCTGGCAATATAAACAGCTATTACAATATTATTGACTATATTCTCAATGCTTTAATTCACATCCTCATGACTATTTTGTAACTACCCACTTGTACTTCTATTAATAAATCCCTTCACCTTTTTCACTCTGTCCCCCAACCTCCTCCCATCTATCACCCTGATAAATCTAGTATCCATCTGACATCATACATAGTAATTACAATATTATTGACTATATTCCTTCTGCTATACCCTACATCCCCATGACTACTTAGTAACAACCAATTTGTACTCCTTAATCCCTCCCCCTTTTTTCACCCACACCCGCAAGTCCCCTCCCATCTGGCAACTATTAAAATGTTCTCTGTATCTATGAGTTTGTTTCTGTTTTGTTTGTGTGTTTATTTTATTCTTTAGATTCCACATATAAGTAAAATCACATTGGATCTGTCTTTCTCTGTCTGACATACTCCACTCAGCACAATACCCTCCAGGTCCATCCATGCCACCACAGATGGCAAGAACCCGAACCCATTCCCTTCCCTGGCTGAGCAATATCCCACTGTATGTATGTACCACCTCCTCTTTATCCTTTCTTCTATCAATGGACACCCAGGCTACCTCCACATTTTGGCCATCGTAAATAATGATTCAATGAGCATGGATGCACATGTCACTTCACAGTAGCATTTTTGGTTTCTTCAGATAAATACCCAGAAGTGGAATTACTGGGTCCTTCTTTGTCTCTTTTTATAGCCTTTGTTTTAAATTCTATTTTGTCTGGTATGAGTATTGCTACCCCAATTTTCTTTTTTCAATTTTAATAAAGTATCTTTTTCCACCTCTTTACTTTCTGTCTGTGGGTCTCTTTCAATCTGAAGTGAGTTTCTTGCAGGCAGTACATGTAAGGGTTTTGTTTTCTAATCCATTCAGCCACCCTGTGTTTTTGATCGAAGCATTTAATCCATTTACATTGAAAATAATTGTTGATAGATATGTAACTCTTACCATTTTGTTATTCATATTTTTTATTTGTTTTTTGTCTTAAACCCTTCTAACATTCCTTATATACTAGGTAATACTAGGTTGGTGGTGATGAGCTCCTTTAGCTCTTTGTTGTCTGGGAAGCTCTTTATCTGTCCTTCGGTTTTAAATGATAGCCTTGCTGGATAGAGTAGTCTTGGTTGTAGATCCTTGCTTTATATCACTTTGATTATTTCCTACCAATCCCTCCAGACTTGCAAAATTTCTGTTGAGAAACCAGCTGAGCTCTTATGGGAGCTCCCCTGAAGGTAACTAACTGCTTTTCTCTTGCGGCTTTTAGGATTTTCTTTTTGTCTTTAACCTTTGCCATTTTAATAATAATGTGTCTTGTTGTGGGCCTCTTTGGGTTCATGTTGTTTGAGACTCCGTGCTTCTTGGGATTGTATGTATATTTCCATCACCCAGTTAGGAAAGTGTTTTCTGTCATTATTTCTTCAAATAGGTTCTCAATCCCTTGCTTTCTTTCTTCTCCTTCTGGTACCCCTATGATGAGAATGTTGTTATGCTTGGTGTTGTCCCAGAGGTTTCCTAAACTCTCCTCAATACTACTATTATTTTTTGATTATTTTTTCCTTTTGCTGTTCCAGTTGGGTGTTTTCTGCTACCTTTTCTTCCAAATCGTTGATTTGATCCTCTGCTTCATCTGGTTTGCTGATGATTTCTTCTAGTGCATTCTTCATTTTAATTATTGTATTCTTCACTTCTGATTGGTTCTTTTTTATGGTTTCTATGTCTTTTTTTAGCTTGCTATCTCTTTGTTGAAGTTCTCACTAAGTTCCTCGAGCATCCTTATAACCATTGTTTTATATTTGTATCTGGTAGGTTGCTTGCCTCCACTTTGTTTACTTCTTTTTCTGGAGTTTTCTCCTGTTCTTTCATTTGGGCCATATTTATTTCCTCATTTGGGATGCCTCTCTATACCTGCTACATCTCTTGCTGGGTGGCCTTATGTAGTAGGTGCCCTGTGGGGCCTGGGCACAGTCTTCCTGGTCACCTGCTCCAGGTGTTCCAAGAATATCCCTTGTGTGGGTTGTGTGTGCCCTCCTTTAATAGTTGATCCTGAATGCTGTTGGCATGTCAGTGGGTGACAGTGACTCTCAGGCTGATTGGCTGTGGGATTTGGCCAGGTCCACAGTATGGGCTACTGTGCTGGGGTGCTTACCACATGGAGCTGGATTCGCCCCAGTGGGCTCTCATGCCTGTTGAGACCTCCGTTTGGGTGTGCCACTCGTGGGGATATTTGGGCCGTACTCTGCTGTGGTCTGAAGCCAGTCTCCAAGTATATTGGTTCTAGGGCCTCTTGGGAGGGTCTCTGGTGCAGGCCCCGGTCACCCATTGCCTGTGACTGGGTGTGGAGTACCTGGTAGGAGCTACAAAGTGATCCACAATTGGTTGCTGCCTGTGTTAGACCTGGAGGCATGTGGGAGAGGCCATGCTGTGAACTGAGGATGGCTGACACCAGCATCAGGTCTGGAGTAGTTCCACAAAAAGCCAGGACACACTGAGGCCTGCTGCCATCTGCTGCTGACTGCCAGCTTTGGTAAGGTTCAGCTGCCGATAAAGCCTCCTGCTCTAGGGATTTGGGTGTAACGGGGTCTCAGTGAGTCAGCTGGGGAGGGCAGAGCTGCAGGAGTTCGCCAGGTCAATCAGATTCAGATCTGGCCATAAGCGTAGGGCGCAGGTTCAACACAGGAAAGATTGCGCCTATCTGAGCGCTGCACGGGAGAAGAACACAGGGAAAATGCCAACTGTCCTCCAGTCACCCTCCGAGGCCACACTCCTCAATCTGCTCCCCATATGTCTTGACGTGCCCCCGTCCCTCCTGTGGAGCCCAGGGCAAGTACCTGCAAGCAAGTGAATCTGTGCATGGGCCCTTTAAGAGAATGGCGGGGTTTCCCACTGTCTTCCACCCCACTTAGATGGAATTCCCACTGTTTTTCACAGCCAGGTGTTGTGGGGGCTCCTCTTCCTGGAATCAGTACTCCTGGCTGGGAAGCCCGGTGTGAGGCTGGGGTCCCTTGCTCCACCATGGGGGAATTCCTTGGCCAAGATATCCCTCCCAATTTTCATCCGCCACAAAGAGGTTTGAGGCCAGCTCGTTTCGCATCTCCGCCTCTCCTACCAGTCTTGATGTCGCTTCTTCTTTATATCCTTAGTTATAAAAATTCTGTTCAGTTAGACTTCAGATGGTTCTCCAGGTTGATTGTTCTATAAGTTATTTGTAATTTTAATGTGTTCATGGAAAGACACAGACACAGTATTTATCTATGCCATCTTGGATCATTTCCCTGTTTGATTGTATTTTTTCCTTTTTTTGACCTTGACAGTTTGAAAAGTACTGGTCAAGTAACCTATACAACATCCTTCAATTTGGGCTTGTATAATGTTTTCCTCATGATTAGATTGGGGTTATGTGTTTAATGAATTATTCTTCTCATCACATTTTATCAAAGGGTACACGATATTCACATGAAATCACTAGTGATGTAACTTTAATCATTTGTTTAAAGTATTCTACATTTTGAGGAATACAATGTATGTGAAACTTGTGTCCACATTTTCCCTTCTTAAAAAAAACTTTCATGAAAATTTCTTGTTTAAAGACATCATGTAGTCCCACCCCACACTTGAAACTCCTTCCTTTCACCTTTAGTCCAAGGAGATTAAGCAATTGGAAATGATAATACCTAGAGAAATTTGTCATGGAAAAGAATACATGCAGAGAATGATACAAACACATGTTTCTTCCAAATAAGTTCTTAAAATCTTGTGGTGACCAATAGCTCATAACATAATTTAATGACATGCCTTTCCTTTATTAGAACAGCAACAGCTTGGAAAATTTAACTGTCTGGGTTTAGGATGATGCCTGAGGAGTTTGGTGGTGGGGGGGAGAGAAGAAGCAACAAGAAAAACATTGTGTGCATGTGATGAACACCAATTCTTTAAGTGTAAAACAAATACTGGAATTGAAAGTGCAGTTGTTCAAAATCACAGACGTAAGTTTTAGTATGCTTATCCTGAATTGGAAAGTACCTACTTAGCACATTGAGGATAAGAGCACAATTCTTTATTCATACATTTTCCAACCCCATCCTACCCAGGGAGTGAGTCTCAAGAAACTAACTTTCACTTCTTGAATCATAAGTTTGCTTTTGATTATCACATCTCTATAGATATCAAGTCAGAATCTGATACACAAGACAGTCACCCCATTTTACGTTATATCATGACATTAATTTTATTTCTGTAGTTAAAAACATTTTCTTTAGAAAATTTCAGAGTATAAACCAGTTATTCAAACTTAACTGGATTACTTATAAAATTTATTTAAGTAAATGTCTATTTCAGTAGTTTGAGAAAACCAACTCCAAAGCTCAATATGTAAAGCAATACCTAAACATTAGAAAAGGGAAAGTGGGAGAGGGCATCCTAGAGCTCTGACAAGTCTATTCCTTTTCCACAGTCCCTGAGGTGCTTCAATAAACCCCTTTAAAATTCACCAAACAAGATAAATGACTCCCACAGTTCTCAATAGTTACCATTACTTTTCACATATCTTAAGAAAAAGCTCTTTGGGAGAAACATATGGCATGCAAGTGTCTTTATTGGGGGGGGGGTGTCAAAAGATGAATTATTGATTTCTGAATAACTCAATCAATATTTTCCTTTAAAAAATTAAAAGAACAAAATTTGATTAACTCCTTTCTCTTCATTCTAAAAATTACATAGTTGATTGTACAAGTATTTCACAGTAGCTAACCAATGTAAATACAGGATAAGCTATGGTTCTTACCTGAAAGTGGCCACAAAGTTCACCGTGGGCCAGCCCAAGACAAATGATTTCATGGCATTGGTGTTGCCTTCTCCCACTTCATCTACACAGCTTGCTGTCCACATATCACTTAATTTAACTTTATTTTTTATCTTAAAGTTGTTGTTATATCTAGAAAGATGAAAACCAGACAATAATTCTTATAATTTTGTTCTTAAATTTTATGAGCGTTACTGTACTTGGGATAAGATGACAGTTTAAACTAATCATGGGCAAAGAATGCCTTGTTCATTGTTTTTATCTTCAGTGCCTACTACAGTAATGTGGTTGGTTACCTTTGTCCAAAAAAACCTTTATTTTTTTAAAAATATTTTTATTAAAATAACTAACATACAATATTACATTATTTTCAGGTGTACTCCATAGTTATTTAACATTTATATACTTAAAGAAGTGATCACCATGATAAGTCCAGCAACCATATGACACTGTACCATCACGATATTATTGATTATATTCCCCATGCTGTACATTACATCTCCATGACTTGTTTGTTTTCTACCTGGAAATTTGAACCTCTTAATCCCCTATACCTTTTTCCCCTTTAAAAAATTTTTCAAATACAATTGACATTCAACATTATTTTATATTAATTTTAAGTGTACAGCATAGTAGGCATTTATATAACTTAAAAAGTAATCCCTCTGACTAGTACCCACCTGGCACTACACATAGCTTTTACTATATTATTGACTATATTCCCTATACTTTAGTTTACATACCCATAACTATTTTGTAGCTACCAATTTGTGCTTCTTAATCCCTTCACCTTTTCCACACTGCCTCCTAACCCCCCTCCCATCTATCACCCCAATAAATCTAGTACCCACCTGACACCATACATAGTTATTACAATATTTTTGACTATTCTTCATGCTATACCCTACATCCCCATAACTACTTTGCAACAATTTGTACTTCTTAATCCCTTCCCCTTTTTCACTCACTCCCCAACCCTGCTCCCATCTTGCAACCATCAAACTGTTGTCTGTATTTATGAGTTTGTTTCAGTTTTGTTTATGTTTGTTTTGTTCTTTAGATTCCATGTATAAGCAAAATCATACTGCATCTGTCTTTCTCTGTTTGACATACTCCACTCAGCACAATACTCTCCACGTCCATCCACGCTGTTGCAGATGGCAAGAACCCATTCCCATTCATGGCTGAGTAATATTCCACTCTCTGTATGTGCCATCTCTTCTTTATTCATTCATCCATTGACAGACACTGAGGCAGCCTCCACATCTTGGCCACTGTAAACAATGTTGCAGTGAACAAATAGATGCACACATCCACTCAAAGAACCATTTTGGATTTCTTTGGATAAATAGCCAGAAGTGGGATTACTGGATCCTTCTGTCTCTTGTTATAACTTTTGTTTTAAAGTGTATTTGGTCTGATGTAAGTATTAATACCCCAGCTTTTTTTGGTTTGCTTGTTTTTGTTGTTGTTTTTTTGTTGATATTTTCATGAAATATCTTTTCCCAATCCCTTTACTTTCAGTCTGTGTGTGTCTTTCAATCTGAAGTGAGTCTCTTGTAGGCAGTATATGTAAGTCTTGTTTTCTTATCCATTCAGCCACTGTATATCTTTTGAATGGAGCATTTAATTTATTTATATTCAAAGTAATTGTTGATAAATATGTAGTTATTGCCATCTTATTATTCATATTTTTTCATTTCTCTTCTTCTTTTACTTAAAAAAGTCCCTCTAACATTCCTTGTAATAAAGGCTTGATGCTGATGAACTCCTTTAGATTTTTCTTTTTTTGGTCTGGGAAGCTCTTTATCTGTCCTTCAATTCTAAATGACAGCTTCTCTGGGTAGAATAATCTTGGCCGTGGGCCCTTGCTTTTTATCACTTTATTTCATGCCAATCCCTCCTGGCCTGCAAAGTTTCTGTTGAGAAATCAGCTGATTGTCTTATGGGAGTTCCCTTGTAGGTAACTAACTGCTTTTCTTCTTGCTGCTTTTAAGATTCTTTACTTGATTTTAACCTTTGGCATTTTAATTTTGACATATCTTTGGTGGGCATCCTTGGGTTCATCTAGTTTGGGAATCTTTCCATTTCTGGGCTTGTATGTCTACTTCCTTCACCAGGTTAAGGAAGTTTTCTGTTATTATTTCTTCAAATGGGTTTTCAATTTGTTGCTATCTCTCTTCTTCTGGTGCCCCTGTGACGCAAATGCTGTTATCCTTGCTGTTCTGATTGGGTGTGTTCTGTTACCTTAACTTCTAAAACACTGTTTTAATCTTCTGTTTCATCTAATCTACTATTGATTCCCTCTAATGTATTCTTCATTTCAGTTATTGTATTCTTTATTTCTAACTGGTTCTATTTTGTGTTTTCTCTCTTCATTTTTATGTTTCCTGTCTTTTTGTTGAAGTTCTCCCTGAGATCATTGAGCATCCTTATAACCAGTGTTTGGAACTCTGCATCTGGTAGATTGCTTGTCTCCTTTTGTTTACTTCTTTTTCTGGAGCTTTGTTCTGTTCTTTCATTTTGAACATGCTTCTCTGTCTCCCCATTTTGGCTGTCTGTGCTTGTTTCTATGGATTAGGTAGGAATGCTTTGTCTCTCGGTCTTAGTAGAGTGGATTTATATAATAGGTGTCCTGTGGGGCTCAGTACGCAGTCTCCTTGTCACCTGACCTGGGCACTCCAACTGTGTTCTTTATATGGGTTATGTGTGCCCTCCTGATGTAGTTGAGACTTGGTTGCTGTCTGTATGTTAATAGGAGGGATTAACCTTCAGACTGACAGGTTGTGAGGACTGGTGTGACTCCAGTGGAGATGTTTTTGGGCAGGGGTTGACTCTACAGAGCAGGATCTGCTTTAGCAGGGCTCTAGTTCTTGCCCAGTCTGCCCTTTTGCTGTGTTGTCCTTAGACTGGGTGATGCTTTGGCTGGATCTGAAGCTGCCCATGAGCATGCCAGCTCCGGGGCCTCCTGGGAGGAGATCTGCTAAATGCCAAGTTCAGCCCTACCCTGTGCCCTGCCTGGGGCCATCTGGCCTGAGCCACAATGCAATCTGCAGAAGGCTGTGGCCTATGCTAGGCTGGGAGGTGCCTCGAGAGGCCAAGCTGCAAACTGAGGCCAGCTGCTGCTTGTGCCAGGCTTGGGGCTGCTCAGTAAATGGTACGGGACACGCTGAAGCCAGATGCTGCCTGTCTGGGTTCTGTGAATCTTTGAGAGATTTTAGGAAGGTCCGAAGCATGAGCCGTATAGGCTATTCATATGGAAAAGCCACTGGAAGAGGCTTGGGTGTGTCTGCAAGTTGGGTGGGGTGGGCTTTCAGGGAACTACCAGGGCGGGGCCAACAAACATTGTTAGTGAGGTTGATGAAGACTCAGATATGGTGGACACCTGTGTTTGCACACTGGGAGGGTGAGGTCTCAACAAAGAAACAATGGATTCTGCCAGCACTTCTGTCTGGGAGAAAGCTGCCCCTTCAGCCCTCTTCCTGAAGTCAGACAATTCAGGTTCTTCCTGTATGTCCCTGGACCCTTTTGAGTTCCTGCTGCTGGAGCTCAAAATGGTTGAGTCTTACAGGGAGTATGTCTGTGTTCGGTCCATTTAAGAGGAGAGTCTGGGACTGCAGTCGCCCTCTATTTCTTTTAACCACAATTGCTGCTGGTTTTCAGAGCCAGAAGCTGTGGGGACTTCTCTTCACAGCACTAGATCCCTGGGCTGGGAAACCTGGTGTGGGTCTAGGATCTCTCCCTCCTCTGTGGGGGGACCTCCACAGCTGAGATATCCCTCCCAGTTTTTAATGGTCACACGTGGGTGGGGGATCATTCTATTCTGCATCTCTGCCCCTCCTACCAGTCTTGAGGTGGCTTCTTCTATGAGGTCTGACAATTAAGTTCATGAACTCATCTTAGAAAAAGTGCTACATACCTCTTTGCTGAATATCACTATGGTCACCTTCAAAGTACACCCCTTGGGAAGTTATGCACCAAAGCCAATGCCTAGTCCACCCTTAAAAGCAATTTTGGAACTCTTTCTGGAATAGCCATCAGAGCTGTCATTGTATTACCCTTGATGTCCTGAATGTCATCAAAATGTCTTCCTCTCAATATTTTCTTTATCTTTGGGCAAAAAAGAAGTCATTGAGGGCCAGATCAGGTGAGCAGGGAGGGTGTTCCAATACAGTTATTTGTTTACTGGCTAAAACTCCCTCGCAGACAGTGCTGTGTAAGCTGGTACACTGTTGTGATGCAAGAGCCATGAATTGTTGGCGAAAAGTTCAGGTCATTTAACTTTTCTACACAGCCTTTTCAGCACTTTCAAATAGTACATTGGTTAACTGTTTGACTAGTGGTACAAATTCATAATGAATAATCCCTCTGATATCAAAAAAGGTTAGCAACATCGTTGCAACAAGTTCACAAACTTAATTATCAGACCTCGTGTGTCCTTAGTTATAGGACTTCTGTTCAGCTAGACTTCAGGAGATTCCCAATAATGGTTATTCTGTAGTTTAGTTGTAATTTTGATTTGGTTGTGAAAGGAGGCAACCACAGCATTTATCTACTCCACATTTATCTACTCAGCATTTATCTACTTTCCAGGATATCCCAACTGCAAATCCTCCAAAAAGACCATTAAATTATTTGGTGCTTTAGCACTCATGCCTACATTTATAGCAAATAGCCATAAACTGGCTACTTTATTTTCTATATGTTGAGCATTGAATTTGGATCAAAATCCTAATTTTAAATTTACTGGTGATATAAACAATAATTTCATTTACTATTTATAATTTGCTTACCTCCAAAACGTTTGAGTGACCAAAGGAGAGATTAAAAATATACACTATTTATTGAAATATTTATAAGATTTTCACCTTAACAGAGTTAGATGCACTAAAAATATAACCTGGAATTAATTAGAGGAATTTACAATGAATTTCTAGATTAGTGGTTACAAGATTTTCTAATCTTTAGAGGGACAAATTATTTTAAATTTCCTGTCTTAAGATTTTGTTTGTGCCATTTTGCTTTGTATTCTGGCTAAAATTGAAAAACTACCCTAAAAATAGACCCTAAACTAAACTGAAAAAAAAAAAAAAGTGGCTAGGAAATTGTATTTAAGTAGAGTTGACACAATTATTATTTATCTCTGGGGAACCAGAACGTGATCTATTTTAAATTGGCAATGAAATTGTTTTTTAACAATTTCCACCTAATTCTTCCTAGAACCTTGATACTGACACCACTATATCTCTTGACCTAATTCACAGGTTTCATGCGCATAGTGAACCTAAGAGTTAAATAGTTAGAAAACAATGTGAAGGATAAAGAGAATGCTCTGGGAAATTTGGGTACTTCCTGTCATTCAGAACCTTTTGTGGACACACTAAAAGCTAAAATGAAAGTAAAGATATTTCATATGGAAGTATTGCTATAACTTCTCATTTAAAGCTAAAACTCTTCATTAGGATTTATAAAATGAAAAAGGATTTCACAGGAACTATACATAAAGGGTAATATAGATTCAAAGCCTTATTTATGTTTCCTGTAGGGCACACTTAATGTAAGTGCAATAAAAAAAGTGCCTGTAGCACAGTGGCTACTTTCTGTATTTCGTTTCAATATTTCTCACCCTATTGTTATGGATCTTTTCATTTTTTTAAAATGAAACACCAAATTTCAGATAAAATCTTATTTCTTGATGGCAATCAGGTAATACAAAACTGAAACTACAAATCTTTCGGAAGGAAACAATTGAAGATAAAATCTTTCTTTTTTAAAAATAATTATCTATTTTTTTCAGTTACAGTGGACATTCATCATTATTTTATATTAGTTTTAAGTCTACAGCATAGTGGTTAAACATTTGTAAAATTTGTTCCATGTATTTTTTATCACACCTTATATATGGTATAAGAAGGTGGTCCAGTTTCATTTTTGCATGTATCTGTCTAGTTTTCCCAACATTACTTATTGAATAGAGTGTCTCTACCCTACTGTATATTCTTGCCTCCCTTGCCATAGATTAAATGACCCTATAGGCATGGATTTATTGCTGGGCTTTCTATTCTGTTCCATTGATCTATGTGTCTGTTTTTATGCCAGCATCATGGTGTTTGGATTACTATAGCCTTGTAGTATAGTTTGATATTAGGTATTGTGATACCTACAAGTTTGTTCTTCTTTCTCAAGATTGCTGTGGCTATTCTTTCCTTCCTCCTATTCTCTTTGGGCTTTCTTTTCTGTTCTTTTTCTGGTGCTTTTAGGTGTAAGGTTAGATTGTTAATTTGTGTTTTCTCTTGTTTCTTGAAGTAGATCTGCACTGCTATGAATTTCCCTTTTAGGACTGCTTTCGCTGTGTCCCATAAATTTTGGGTTGTTGGGTTTTCATGTTCACTTGACTCAAGGTATCTTTGATTTCTTCCTTGATCTCTTTGTTGACCCATTCATTATTTAGTAGCATGTTATGTAGCCTTCATGTGTTTGTGTGTTTTCAGTCTTTTCCCCTCATAATTGATTTCTAATTTTATACCATTTTCATCAGAGAAGACTCTTGTTATGATTTCAATCTTCTTAAATTTACTGAGACTTGTTTTGTGGCTTAACGTGTCTATCGTGGAAAATATTCAATGTGCACTTGAAAAATATGTACATATTTCTGCTGCTTCACGGTGAAATGCTCCAAAAATATCAATTAAATCCATCTTGTCTAGTGTGTCATTTAAGGATGCTAGTTCCTAGTTGATTTTCTGTCTGAAAGATCTTTCCACTGGGGTCAATGGGGAGTTAAAATCCCCTACTATGATTATATTTCTGCTGATCTCTGCCTTTATGTCTGTTAATATTTGTTTTATATATTTAGGTTCTCCTATATTGCATGCATAAATGTTTACAAGGGTTATATCCTATTCTTGGATTGATCCCTTTATTAGTATATAATATCCCTGTCTTTCTCTTATTATAGTCTTTGTTTTAAAGTATTTTGTCTGATATAAGTATTGCTATCCCAGATTTTTTGTTTTTCAGTTTCATTCACATGAAATATACTTTTATATCCCTTTACTTTCAGTCTGTGTGTCTTTCAATTTGAAGTGGGTCTCTTGTAGACAGCATATGTATGGGTCTTGTTTTCTTATCCAGTCGGCTACCCTATGTCTTTTGAATGCAGCATTTAATCCATGTATATTTAAAGTAATTATTGTTGTTATTGCAATTTTATTATTCATATTTTTAATCTTTTTTTTCTTCTTGTTAAAGAAGTCCCTCTAACATTTCTTGTAATACTGGTTGGGAGGTGATGAATTCTTTTACTTTATTATTATTATTATTATTATTATTATTATTATTATTTTGTCTGGGAAGCTCTTTATCTGTCCTTTGATTCAAAATGGTAGTTTTGCTGGGTTCAATCTTGGTTGTAGATCTTTGCTTTTTATCACTTTGAATATTTTGCGCCAATCTCTTCTGTTCTGCAAAGTTACTGTTCAGAAATCAGTTGACAGTCTTATGGCAGTTCCCTTGTAGTTAACAGACTGCTTTTCTCTTGATGTTTTAGGATTCTCTCTTTGTCTTTAACATTTGTCATTTTAATTATGATGCGTGTTGGTATGGGCTTGTTTGGATTCATCTGATTTGGGACCCTCTGCATTTCCTGGGCTTGTATATCTATTTCCTTTACCAGTTTAGAAAAGTTTTCCATCATTATTTCTTCAAATAGATGTTCAATTCCTTGCTCTTTCTCTTCTCCTTCTGGATGTGAAAGTTGTAATGCTTAATGTTTTCCCAGAAGTTCCTTAAAGTATCTTTTTTTTTTTCTTGCTGTTCCAATTGGGTGATTTCTGCTACTTTGTTTTCCAAATTGCTGATTCGAGCCTCTGCTTCATTCAATATGCTGGTGATTGCTTCTAGTGCATTACTCATTTCAGTAATTGTAATCTTTATTTCTGACTGGTTCTTTTTTTAATGCTTTGTATTCCTTTTTTTTTAATGCTTGCTATCTCTTTGTTGAAGTTCTCACTAAGTTTCTTGAGCATCCTTATTAACATTGTTTTGAACTCTGTATCTGATAGATTGTTTGCCTCCATTTCTTTTAATTCTTTTCCTGGAGTTTTCTTCAGTTTTTTCATTTGGGACATACTTCTTTGTTTCCTCATTTTGGCTGCCTCTCTGTGTTACTATGTATTAGGTAGATCTGCTATATTTCCCAGTGTTGACCAGATGGTCTTATATAGTAGGGGCTCAGTTGTACAGTCTCCCTGCTCAGCTGTGCTGGGCACACCAGGATTGTCCCTTGTGTGGGGTTGTGTGTCCTTCTGTTATAGTTGAGCCTTGGTTGCTGTTGGTATGTCAGTGGGTGGAACTGATTCTCAGGCTGACTGGTTGTGGGTTTTTTACATGTCCACAGCTTACAGTCTGCTGTGTGGGGAGCTTACTCACTGAGTGGGATTCACTCCAGCAGGCTGTGGTGCCTGCTGAGACTGCTCTTTGGGTGTGCCACTTGCAGGGCTGATTGGGTGGTGTTCTGCTGTGGTCTGAAGCTGACCGCCAGGTATGTTGGTCCCAGGACCTCTTGGGAGCAGTACTGGTGCAGGCCCAGGTCAGCCACTGCCTGTGATTGACAGAGGACTACCTAGTATTAGCTACCATGCTATCTGTGGTTGGTCACTCCCTATGCTGGACCTGGAGGCACGTGGGAGTGTCCACGCTGCAAATTGAGGATGGCTGACACCAATATCAGGCCTGGGGTAGATTCACAAAATCCCAGGGTACCCTGAGGCCTGTTGCCACCTGCTGGCTTCCATAAGGCTCAGACACTGATAAAACATCATGTGGTATGTGATTTGGGTGAGGTGGGTCTTAGGGAGTCAGCAGCATGGGGTGAGTGGTGTTTACCAGGTCAATGTAGATTCTGTCATTTGTATCATAATATAAACAATTTCCATTATCATCCGGAATATTACTTTATAAAGATACATATTTTAAAATGCTTTCAAAACATTTTTCGGCCCAGCATTTGAGAATAAAGTATTAAGGGAGTTTTGTATACAGTATCACATTCATATGATAAGTCTATGAATTTACATAATATATATGTGTATATATTTATATTAAAAAAACAAACTTGGCCAGAAGTTAAGTTCGGCCTTATTTTTCATCTCTGCATACCTCCATGTTCCATCTCAAAGGTCTTCGGTTCATTGCCCCCTTCCCCAAATTAACTTAGATCACTCATAGTTTTTAATATTTTCAATAAATGTAGAAAGTACTTAAAATAATCTTTTATGGATTGAATCTCTTAAATAAGCACAGCATTAAATCAATTGATATAAATCTTGTTAAATCATAAAAACATTTAAGTGGACACAAAAAGTTATCTCCAAAGCAGTATATGGAAAAAAATGGTGTACACCTTATGTGAGAAAGGAACATACAAAATAAAAAGTCAGCTAAAGAAGTAGATGATAGGCACAAATTTTGCCAATATGTCTAAAAAAGCAATTTTCTAGTTAGAAAGAAACTGTCTTTATATAAAAGTTTTTTGGCAAATCATTATATAGTTACATAAAACCACTTAGACATTAGAAATAGTCACAACAATAAATCACTTCAGGTAAGAAAACAAAAGTTACTCTAAATATATTATCCTAATTGTTGAGGAAAAAAAATCCAAAAAAGTGAAGGGAAATACTTTCTTTCATAAAAACTGGATACGTGTTAAAAAACAGTTTTTACGATCCTAAAGTACAGAAAATGTATTATTATAATAAGTATTTTTATAGCTTGCTTATCTACCTCCAGGTTGAGCACAAAACTATGCACATAATATGTACAATGTGGAACAGTAGAAAGGGTTAGCCACTGAAAGTAAGGTTAAGATTAAAACCCTGGCTTGGCCATTTCCTAGTACATGACCTTGGACAAACCTCCCCGAGTCTCAGTGTTCATTATCTAAAACAACTCTTGTCTTAGGGGATTGTTAAGAAAATTAACACCTTTGTGATTCTCTTACTATAATATCTAGCATACAGGACCCATCCACTACATTTTAAATAAAGGAATGGTAACTAATGTACATTTAAAAAAATAATGATTTGTTCCTCTATCAATAGCCTCTATCAATAGAATAGAACTTCAAATGGACTTAATGCAAAGGCTTGGGTGGAGAGACTTTTCTTTCTCTATACTCCTCTAACATAATCTCCCCTTCCAAAACTATATTTGTAGGTATTACCTTTGTTCAAAACACATTCTCGGCTCTGTTGATTTCTAGTTTCATGCCATTGTGGATTGAAAAGATATTTGGCAAGATATCAATCTTATTAATTTTGTTAAGACCTGAGATTTCACCTCACACCTGTTTGGATGGCTATTATTTAAAAAAGAAAACCCAAACCAAGAACAAACAACATGGCCAAAAAGATAAGTGTTAGTGAAAATGTAGAGAAATTGGAAACTTGTATACTGTTGGTGGAAATGCAAAATGGTGCAGCTACTATGGAAAACAGTATGGAAATTCCTTTAAAAAATAAAAATACAACTGTCACATGATCCAGCAATCCCACTCCTAGCTATGTATCAAAGGATTCAAATTAGGATCTTGAAGCGATATTAGCACTCTCATGTTCAATGCAGCAGTAGTTACAACGGCTAAGATGTGGGAAAAACCTAAATATACATCAATGGGTAAATAGGTGAAAAAGTGTGGTATATACATACAGTGGATTATTATTTAGCTTTAAAAAACAAAGAAGCCATGAAATACGGGACAACACAGATGAACTTGAAGGGCATTATGCTAAATGAAATAACCAGTCACTGAAGGACAAATACTGCATGACTCCACTTATATGAGGCATCTAAAATAGTCGAACTCATAGAATCAAAGTCAAATGTTGATTTCCAAGGGCTGGGGGGAGGAGGAAAATGGAGAGTTGCTAATTAATGAACATTAATTTTCAGTTGTGCAAGGTAAATAAATTCTAGGGATCTGCTGTACAACATTGTGCCTATTAGTTAACAATACTGTACTGTAGAATTAAAATTTTGTTAGATGGTAGATCTCATGTTAAGTGTTCTTACCAAAATAAAGGAAAACAAGACGTCTTTCCTAAAAAAACAAAACAAAATAAAACAAAACAAAAAACCCAACACATTCTGAAACAATTTTCTTTATCTTCGCTTGTAACTTAAAAGAAAAGTATCAACAGTTCACTAAGCATTCTATGTTATTTCTTATCAGATGAGTATTTAGTTAAATCCTTTTAGTTATCACAAAAGAAAGACTGATTTAATGGTTAAAAAGAAACTAAATGGTTGAGGACTCTTCTATGAAATCCATAAGAGGTAAGTAATAGAGACAGCAGGTCACGTATCAGTTAAAAGCATGGATTTCAAAATATGATAGATCTAGGTTTAAATGTGACCTCAACTAATTACTAATTTTGTGATCTTGAGGAAGTCACTTAACTTCTCTGCGTATCAATTTCCTTTGTAAAAACGAGAAAAATAATATCTTATCTACCTGATAGAACAGTTACAAGAGTTACAGTCTCTAGAAAAATACCTAACATACAATAAGATCCCAATAAATGTGAGGTCTCTATTGTTATTAATACCACTCAGATTAAATATAGTGTTTTGCAAAATTAGTATTTAGCCATGACCATGTCTTATTTACAATATGGCATGTAGCTGTGAGATTGTGGATAGTAGAAAAAAAAAAGTTTACAATTCTCTAGTGACTAAAAATCTCTTTGATGAGATTAGACTGTTAAAATAAAAGTGATCTTTTATGATGTTTCATAAACAATGAGAATGGGGGATGGAGCAAGTAGCAACCACCATGTTCTAGGCTACGTATTAATTGCACTGACATTCAATGTTGAGTGGTAAGTGACTTATTTTGGTTACCTCTGAAGTATATTCAAAATATGTCTGTATCCTTCATTAAACTGCCATTTCCCAGGCCCTTATTGTCTCTCATCAGGACTCCTACAATAACCTCCTATCCAGTCTTCTTGCTTCTATTCTTGCCTACCCTCTAATCCATTAGCTATCATACACAGAACAATATTTATAGACATGAACCACAATATGATGCTCCCTTAACTAAAACTGGAATAAAATCCAAACTCCTTATCATAGCCTTTGTGGTCCCTAGCCTCCAGGAGGCCTCCAGTGGTTCCTGCTTCCTGGGATTCACACCCTTATGTAGTTTCCTTCCACATTGTACCAAGGTTGGTCTGTGTGGCCAGTAGCATACGTCAGAGATGATGGTATGCCACTTCCAAAAATAGGTTATAAAAGACTGCAGCTTCTATTTTGGGTATTCTCTCCCTTGCCTATTCTCTTCCTCACTTTCTTGGATCTTTTTGTCTGAAGGAAGCGATATGTTGTTATGAGCAGCCCTGTGGAGAGACCCAGGTGGAGAACTACAGCCTTAGGCCAACAGCCAGTGAGGAACTGAGGCCTGCCAGCATTCACATGAATGAACTGGAAGTGGATTCTCTAGCTCCAGTAGAGCTTTGAGATGGCTATAACCCTGGTCGACAGATGGCTACAACTTCATGAGGATGCTTGAGCCAGAGCTACCAGCTAAGCCACTCCCAAATTCCTGACTCAGAGAAACTGTATGAGATGTTGGTAGTTATAAATTGTTAAGTTTAGGGGTAATTTGTTATATGGCAATAGATTATACAGCCTACAACCTGATCATTGTGTATTTCTCCAGTCTCAATTCATATTACTCTCCTGCTGCTCATTATGCTCCAGTTACACACAGAGGCCTTCTTTTAACTCCTCCAAAAAGCCAAGCTGTCCCCACCACCTTCGTACCTGGTGTTCCCTCTGCCTAGAACGCTCATCCTCCTAATGTCTGAATGGCTGGTTGCTTTTCATCCTTCATTGATCTTTTTCTCCCCTGACTACACCTACCTAACATATATCCCATATTTTACTTTATCCAACACCCTATTTTCTTTATAGCACTAATCACAATCGGTAACTTCCCCCTTCCCACATCAGAATGAAATCACCAAGAAACAGGGACCATACCAATCACATTCTTCATTGTATTCTCCATATTTATTCAGAGCATGGCACAGAGTGAGACCTAAATGAACACTTGTTGAATGAATGAACAATTGAAACATTTTTTTGCGAAAACAAACAAACATAGAACTCACTTCAGATATATCGGTGGTGGCGGAGGCTAGACATTCTTAAAATAGCATTGAATAGAAAGGTTATCTTTGTTAGCGGAAGTAAACTTTTCTAATGATAACAAGGAGAGAGGACAGTCTACTTACTTGATTTTGGCCACAACAAACAGATCATTGAACAGGAAAAGATGTCGCTCCTGCCTCTGCAGGCCTCTTTTGAGTTCTACCCGGCCATCAATTAGCAGAGTCCTATTGGAGCACACAAATGATGACAGAAATGCACATGTGTCCATGCTAGCAGAAGGACTTTCCCTGCAACAGATCAAAACCACAGATCTTTAGTTAAATGATCAAATATAGGATCGAGTATCTATAAAAGTATAGCTTACAGTTGGTCAAAAAATATAAAACTATAAATTTTTTTATTAGTTTCACGTGTACAAAACAACATAGTGATCAGACATTTATATACCTCACAAAGTGATAATCCCAATAAGCCTATTACCCATCTGACACTGTACTTAGTTAATACATTATTGACCATATTCCCTATGCTGTACGTTACATGCTGTGAATACATATATAACCAGACAGTTCTGATTACAGCAAACTACTTCTTGAGCAACATTAACCAAAGTTATATATATCAGGGGTACCAAAAGTGGACACTTTGGTTAACGTTGCTCAAGCAGTAGTTCACCGTAATCAGAATTGTCTGGTTACTGATGGCAACCACTTTGAGCACCTCTTGTAATTGCAGAAGTCAAACATGACTTGTATTCATCTTTTGTTATTGGTACATATTGAGTATTACAATTTTAATACAGTTTTCCTTTCTTAAAATGTGTATACATTTTTTGGCACCCCATATATATTTAAAATTATAGTTGACAATATTATTTTATAATAGTTTCAGGTGTACAATGCAATGGTTGGGCATTTTTTATAATTTAACAAGTGATTCCCCCAATAAGTCTAGTACCCATCTGACACTATAGTTTTTATATTACTGACTATATTCCCCATACTGTATTTCACATCCCTTGACTATTTTGTGACTACCAATTTTGTACTTTCCAATCCCTTCACCTTTCTCACCCATTCCCCAACTCCTTTCCCCTCCCCCATCTAGCAACCATCAGTTTGTTCTCTGTATATGTGAGTCTTATTTCTGTTTTGTTCGTTCTACCCGAACAGAATCTGTTCTTTAGATTCCACATATAAGCAAGACCATATGGTATTTGTCTTTCTCAGTCTGACTTATTTCACTTGGCATATCTCCTAGATCCATCTATGTTGTTGCAAATGGTAAGATTTCATTCTTTTTTATGGCAGAGTAATACTCAATTGTATAAATGTCCACAATTTCTTTATCCAATTGTCTGTTGATGGGCATTTCGGTTGTTTTCTTATCTTGGCTATTGTGAATAACGTTGCAGTAAACATAGCGATGCATACATTTTTCTGAATAATTGTTTTGGATTTCTTTGGATAAATACCCAAGAGTGGAACTGCTGTGTCATAAGGTAGTTCTATTTTTAATTTTCTGAGGAACCTCTATACTGTTTTCCATAGTGGCTGCACCAGTTTGCAATCCCACCAACAGGTCACAAGTATTCCCTTTTCTCCACATCCTCGTCAGCACTTGTTGGTTGTTGATTTATTGATGATAGCCATTCTGACAGGAGTGAAGTGGTATTTCATTGTGGTTTTTATTTGTATTTCTCTGATGATTAGTGATGTTCAGCATCTTTTCATATGTCTATTAGCCATCTGAATGCCCTCTTTGGAGAAATGTCTGTTTAGGTCCTCTGCCAATTTGTAACCGCATTGTTTATTTTTTGGTGTTGAGTAGTATGAGTTTTTTTGTCACTAATTTTGAAAATTAATAATCCCTTTTCAGATGTATCAGATGTATCATCTTCTTCTATTCTGTATGATGTCTTTTTGTTTTGTTGATGGTTTCCTTTGCTGTGCAAAACCTTTTTAGCTTGATATAGTCCCATTTGTTTATTTTTTCTTTTGTTTCCCTTGTCTGAGGAGATATATCAGTAAACTGTTACTATGGTAATGTCTAAGAGTTTACTTTCTATATTGTCTTCTAGAAGTTCTATGGTTTTGGGTTTTACATTTAAGTCTTTAATCCATTTTGAGTTTATTCTTATATATATGGAGTAAGAAGTTGGTCCAGTTTCAGTTTTTGGCACATATCTGTCTAGCTTTCCCAGCACCATTTATTGAATAAACTGTATTTATCCCAATGTATATTCTTGCTTCCTTTGTCATAGATTAACTGACCACATAGGCTTAGATTTATTTCTTCGCTCTCTATTCTGTTCCATTGATCTATGTGTCTGTTTTTATGTCAATACCATGCTGTTTGATTACTATGGCCTTATAGTATAGTTTGATATCAAGTAGTGTGATACCTCCACTTTGTTTTTTTTCCTCATGATTGCCATGTCTATTTGGGGTCGTTTATGGTTCCATGTAAATTTTAGGATTATCTGTTCTACTTTTGTTAAAAATGTCATTGGTATTTTGATAGGAATTGCATTGAATCTATAGATTGCTTTGGGTAGAATGGACATTTTAACCATATTACTTCTTCCTATCCATGAGCATGGTATATCTTTTAATTTATTTGTATCTTCTTTAATTTCTCTTTTCAATGTCTCATAATTTTCTAAGTACAGGTCTTTTACTTCCTTAGTTAAATTTATTCCTAGATATTTCATTTATTTTTGATGCAATTGTAAATGGGATTGTTTTCTTAATTTCTCTAACAGTTCATTATTAGTGTATAAAAATGTAACCAATTTCTGAATATTAATTTTGTATCCTACTTTGCTAATTTCATTTATGAGTTCTAATAGCTTTTTATGTGGAAACTTTAGGGTTCTCTCTATATAGTACTATGTCATCTGCAAATAATGACAATTTTACTTCTTCCTTTCCAATTTAGATGCCTTTTATTTCTTTTTCTTGTCTGATTGCTGTGACTATACCTTCCAGTACTATGTTGAATAAAAGTGGTGAAAATGGACATATTTGTCTTGTTCCTGATCTTAAGAAAGCTGTTAGCTTTCCCCCATTGAATATATTACCTATGGGTTTGTCAGATAAGGGCTTTATTATATTGAGATGTGTTCCCTCTGTTCCCAGTTTGATCAGAGATTTTATCATAAATGGATGTTGATTTTGTCAAACACTTTCTTTGCATCTATTGGTATGATCATATTATTTTTATTTTTCATTTTGTTTATGTGGTGTATCACATTAATTGATTTGTAAATATTGAACCAACCTTGCATACCAGAAATAAATCCCAATTGGTCGTGGTGTATGATCTTTTTAATGTATTGCTGAATTTAGTTTTGTAATATTTTGTTGATAATTTTCACATCTATGTTCCTTAGGGATATTGGCCCATAGTTTTATTTTCTTTTTGTAATGTCTTTGTCTAGTTTTAGAATCAGCTTAATGGTGGCCTCATAAAATGAGTTTGGGAGCCTTCCCTCCTCTTGAACTTTTTGGAATAGTTTGATAAGAATAGGTGTTAATTCTTTTTTGAGTGTTTGGTAAAATTCACCTGTGAAGCCACCTGGTCCAGTATGTTTGTTTGTGGGGAGCTTTTTGATTACTGATTTGATTTTGTTGGTAGTAATCGGTCTGTTCAGATTTCCTGTTTCTTCTTGATTCAGCCTGGGAAGACTGCTTCTAGGAAATTATCCATTTCTTCCAGTTGTCCAATTTGTTGGCATACAGTTGCTTATAGTATTTTCTTAAATTTTTTTGTATTTATGTGGTGCCATTGGCACTTTTCTTTCATTGCTGATTTTACTTAATTTGGTCCTCTCTCTTTTATTCTTGATGAGTCTGGTTAAAGGTTTGTCAGTTTCAGCTTCTCAAAAAATCAGCTCTTGGTTTCATTGCTCTTTTATATTGTATTCTTAGAATCTGTTTCATTTATTTCCATTCTGATCTTTACTATTTCATTCCTTGCACTCTCTTTGGGCTTTGTTTGCTGTTCTTTTCCCAATTCTCTTAGGTATAAAGATAAGACTGTTGATTTGAGATTTTTCTTGCTTATTTAGATAGGCCTGCATTGCTGTGAATTTCCGTCCTAGGACTGCTTTTGCTGTGTCCCATAGATTTGGGGTCATTGTGTTTTCATTTTTCTCAATGTATCTTTTGATTTCTTCCTTAATATCATTGTGAACCCATTCATTATTTAGTCGCATGTTATTTAGCCTCCATGTGTTTGTGTTTTCAGTTTTTTTTCTTGTAAATGATTCTAGTTTCATATCATTGTAGTAGGAGAAGAAATTGATGATTTCAATCTTCTTAAATTTATTGAGACTTGTTTTGTGGCCTAACGTGTCTATCTTGGAAAATGTTCCATATGCACTTGAAAAGAATGTATATTATTTAATTGATAAAAATATCAATTAAATCCACTGGTCTAGTGTGTCATCAGAGGATGCTGTTTCCTTGTTGATTTTCTGTCTGGAAGATCTGTCCAATGATGTCAGTGGGGCGTTAAATTCCCCTACTATGATTGTGTTACTGTTGATCTCTGCTTTTATGTTGGTCAATATTTGTTTTATATATTTAAGTGCGCCTATGTTGGATGCATAGATATTTACTAGGGTTATGTACTTTTGTTGGACATTATGTAATGTCCTTCTTTGTTTCTTATTATAGTCTTTGTTTTAAAGTCATTTTGTCCGAGATAATTATTCCTACCCTAGCTTTTTTCTCATTTCTATTTGTGTGAAATATCTTTTTCCATCCCTTTACTTTCAGTCTATGTGTGTCTTTAGATCTCAGGTGCGTCTCTTGTAGACAGCATATACATGGGTCTTGTTTTCTTATCTATTCAGCTACCTTATGTTTTTTGATTGGTGAACTTAATCCATTTATATTTAAAGTGATTATTGATAGATATATAGTTACTGCCATTTTATTATTCATATTTTTAATATTCTTTTGTTTGTTTTCTCCTTTCTTCTGCTTAAAGTAGTCCTTTTAGTATTTCTTATAATACTGGCTTGGTGGTAATGTATTCTTTTAGATTTGTTGACTGTGAAGCTCTTTATCTGTCCTTCAATTTTAAATGATAGCCTGGGTAGAAGAGTCTTGGTCATAGGCCTTGTTTTTCATCACTCTGAATAATTCCTGCTACTCCCTTCTGGCTTACAAATCTTCGGTTGAGAAATCAGCTGATAGTCTTATGGGAGCGCCATTGTAAGGAACTAGTTGTCTTTCTCTTGCTGCTTTTAGGATACTCAATTTGTCTTTAACATTTGCCATTTTAATTAGAATGTGTCTGGTGTGGGCCTATTTGGGGTAATCTTGCTTGGGACTCGCTGTGCTTCCTGGCCTTGTATGTCTTATTTCCTTCACCAGGTTAGGAAAGTTTTCAGTCACTATTTCTTCAAATACATTCTCGATCCCTTGCTCCCTCTCTTTTCCTTCTCGTACTCCTATGATGCAAATATTGTTACACTGGACGGTGTTCCAAAGGTCCCTTAAACTATCTTCGTTTTTTTCTTTTTTCCATTATTTTTCTTTTTGTTGTTCCAAGTGGGTGTTTCAGCTACCTTGTCTTCTAAATCACTGATTCCATTCTCTGCTTCATCTAATCTAGTGTTGATTCCTTCCAGTGTAGTCTTCATTTCAGTTTTAGTATTCTTTATTTTAACTGGGTCTTTTTTATGGTTTCTATGTCCTTCTTTATGCTTACTATCTCTTTGTTGATGTTCTCAGTAAGTTCCTTAAACCTTCTCATAGCCAGTGTTTTAAACTCTGTCTCTGATAGGTTGGTTGCCTCCATTTCTTTTTTTTAAATTTATTTTTTAAAATTAAATTTTATTGGGGTGACAATTATTAGTAAAGTTACATAGGTTTCAGTTGTACAATTCTGCAATACATCATCTATATATCTCATTGTGTGTTCACCACCCAGAGTCAGTTCTCCTTCTATCACCATATATTTGATCCCTTTTACCCTCACCTACAACCCCCACCCCCTTACCCTCTGGTAACCCCCTAAACTATTGTCTATGTCTATGAGTTTCTGTTTCTTCATTTGTTTGTCTTGTTCCTTTGTTGTTTTCAGTTTTATATACCACATATCAGTGAAATCATATGGCTCGCTACTTTTTCTGTCTGACTTATTTCGCTTAGCATAATAATCTCAAGATCCATCGATGTTGTTGCAAATGGTACTATTTCATCTTTTCTTATGGCAAAATAGTATTCCATTGTGTATATACACCACAACTTCTTTATCCAATCATCTCTTGAAGGACACTTTGTTTCAGAGTCTTGACCACTGTATATAAACCTGCAATGAACATTGGAGCACATATATCTTTACAGATCCATGTTTTCAGATTTTTTGGGTAGATACCCAGGGGAAAGATTGCTGGGTCATATGGTAATTCTATTCTTAATTTTTTGAGGAATCTCCACACTGCCTAGCAGCTGCACCTATCTGCATTCCCACAAACAGTGTATGCCTATTTTTTAATTGGATTTTTGTTGTTGTTGTTGAGTTGTATGAGTTTCATATATATTTTGGATATTAGCCCCTTATCAGAGGAGTTGTTTGCAAAAATCTTCTCCCATTCAGTCTGTTGCCTCCTTATTTTGTCGGTGGTATCTTTTGCTGTGCAGAAGATTTTTAGTTTGACATAGTCCCATTCATTTATTTTGCTTTTACTTTCCTTGCCTTTGAAGTCAAATCCATAAAATCCTCTTTGAACCGAAGATCCATAAGTTTAGTACCTAATGTTTTCTTCTATGCAGTTTATTGTTTCAGGTCTTATGTTTAGGTCTTTGATCCATTTTGAATAAATTTTGGTACACGATGACAGCTGTCTAGTTTCATTCTTTTGCACGTTGCTTTCCAATTTCTCAGCACCATTTATTGAAGAGTCTGTCTTTTCTCCATCATATGTTTTTCGCTTCTTTGTCAAAAATTGTCCATATTTATGTGGGCTTATTCTTGCATTCTCAATTATATTCCATTGGTCTGTGTGTCTGGTTTTCTGCCAGGCCCACAGTGTTTTGATTATTGTTGCCTTACAGTACAAGCTGAAGTCAGGGAGTGTGATACCTCCAGCATTGTTCTTTTTTCTTAGGATTGCTTTGGCTATTTAGGATCTTTTGTCATTCCATACAAATCTGATGATTTTTGTTCTATTTCTTTAACAAATGTCATTGCGATTTTGATGGGGATCACATTATATCTGTATATTGTTTTGGTTATAATATGGCCATTTTAACTATGCTGTTTCTTCCAATCCATGAACACAGAATGTCTTTCCATTTTTCATGTCTTCTTCAATTTCTTTTACAAATGTCTTATGGTTTTCAGTGTATAGGTCTTTCCCATCCTTGGTTAAGTTTATTCCTAGGCATTTTATTCTTTTTTTTGCAATTGCAAAATTGATTTTTTAAATTTCTTTTTCTGAGCTATCATGTTAATTTATAGGAATCCAATGGACTTTTGTACGTTGATTTTGTAGTCGGCAACATGACTATTCGCTTATTGTTTCTAATAGCTTTTTCGTGGTCTTTAGGATTTCTAAATATAGCATCATGTCATCTGCAAAAAGTGATAATATCACTTCTTCATTCCCATTGCTCTGGCTAGGACTTCCAGTACTATGTTGAAAAGCAGAGGTGATAGGGGACAGCCCTGTCGTGTTCCTGAACATAGAGCAAAGGGCTTCAGGTTTTTGCCATTAATTATGATGGTTTGTCATATATGGCCTTAATTATGTTAAGGTATTTTCCTTCTTCCCATTTTATTAACTGTTTAACTCATAAATGGATGTTGTATTTTGTCAAATGCTTTTTCTGCATCTATTGATATAACCATATAATTTTTGTCCTTTCCTTTGTTTATGTGGTGTATCATACTGATCAATTTGAGTATGTTGAAACTTCCTTGTGCCCCTGGGATGAACCCCACGTGGTCGAGATGTATAATCTTTTTAATGCATTGTTGCATTCGATTTGCTAGAATTTTGTTTAGGATTTTTGCGTCTGTATTCATCAGAGATATTGGTCTGTAGTTTTCTTTTTTTGTGTTATCCTTACCAGGTTTTGGTATCAGGGTAATATTGGCCTCATAAAATGAGTTAGGGAGTATTGTTTCTTCTTCAATTTTTTGGAAGAGTTTGAGCAGGATTGGTATTAGATCCTCTTTCAAAGTTTGGTAGAATTTACTAGTCAAGGCATCTGGACCTGAACTTTTGCTTTTGGGAAGGTTTTGGATGACTGATTCAATTTCGTTACTGGTGATCGGTCTGTTTAGATTTTCCAGTTCTTCATGGTTCAGCCTAGGAAAGCTATACGTTTCTAAGAATATGTCCATTTCTTCTAGGTTATTGAATTTGGTGGCATATAGTCCTTCACAGTATTCTTGGATGATCCTTTGTATTTCTGTGGCATCCATGGTAACTTCCCCTCTTTCATTTTTGATTTTGTTTATTTGTGTCTTTTCTCTTTTTATCTTAGTGAATCTAGTCAAGGTTTTGTCAAATTTTATTAATCTTTTCAAAGAACCAGTTCTTGTTGCATTAATTTTTCTATTGTCTTTCTGTTCTCTGTTTCATTTAGTTGTGCTTTGATTTTTATTATTTCCTTCATTCTGCTGACTTTGGGTTTCATTTGTTCTTTTTTTAGTTTTTAAAGGTGTAACGTGAGGTTATTTATCTGGGATTTTTCTTCTTTCTTGAGATAGGCCTGTAATGATATAAATTTCCCTCTTATGACTGTTTTCACTGCATGCCAAATTTTTGGTAGGATTTATTTTCATTGTCATTTGTTTCTATGTATCTTTTGATCTCTCCTCTTATTTCTTCTTTGACACAGTTGTTCTTTAAAAGTATGTTGTTTAATCTCCACTTATTTGCGGTTTTTCCTCCTTTCTTTTTGCAGTTGATATCCAATTTCAAAGCCTTGTTTATAGAGATATGCTTGGTATGATTTCAATTTTCTTAAATTTGCTGAGGTTAGTTTTATGTCCCAATATATTGTCTATCCTTGAGAATGTTCCATGTACACTAGAAAAGACTGTATAGTCTGCTGTTCTAGGATGAAGTGCTCTATAAATGTCAATTATGTCCATTTCATCTAATGTGTCATTTAGGGCTGCTATTTATTTCTTTGTTTATTTTCTGTTTGGATGATCTCTCTGTAGCTGTCAATGATGTATTTAGGTCCCCTACTATGATTGTGTTTTGGTCAATTTCTCCCTTTAGTTCTGTTAGTAGTTGCTTTGTATATTTCAGTGCTCCCTGATAGGGGCCATAAATATTGATGACTGTTATGTCTTCATGTTGTATAGTCCCCTTTATCATTATGAAATGCCCATCTTTGTCTCTTGTTACCATTTTCCATCCTGAAGTCTGTTTCATCTGATATCAGTACAGCTACACCTGATTTTCTCTGATCACCATTTGCTTGGAGTGTCAATTTCCACCCTTTCACTTTGAGTCTATGCTTGTCCTTGTAGGTGAAATGTGTCTCTTGGAGGCAGCATATGGTTGGGTTTAGTTCTTTGATCCAATCTGCTACTCTGTGCCTTTTTTATTGGTGAGTTCAGTCCATTTACATTTAGGATGATTACTGATATATGAGGATTTACTATCATTCTGTCTTTGGTTTTCCAGTAGGACTGTGTCTCCATTGTTTCTTTGCCTTTTTGTTTCTGTCTATTATTTCAGTGTGGTGGTATTCTATGAATTTTCCCTCCGTTTCTTCTTTATGTAATATATTTCAGTTCTGTATTTCTTTTTTGAGTGGCTACCATTAAGATTATTAAAAGAAAGTTTCGTATTTAGAGTATTCCATTTTCTTCAGCACGCTTACTTTCTCCATTCCCTTGGGCTGGTTAAGACCTTTACTCTCTTCCCTTTTATGTTTCAGTTGTCATAAATTATCCTTATTTATTCTGTGAGTTGGGTTTCTGCATTACAGTAGCAAGTTGTCTTTTTCCTCCTTTTTAAAAGTGTTTGTTTTTTCTTCTTTACTCTGTATGCTATGTTTAAATGTATAGTGTCCTATATGTTTAGGGTTTGCCATTTCCTGCTTCTATCTGTTTGTAATACTACTCATGGTTTTGTATTCTTTTGCTTTGTTGTCTCAGGTCAAATAACCTCTTTCAGTATTTCTTGTAGTGCAGGTCGTGTGTTAGAAAAGTTTCTCAGCTCTGGAAAGGTCTTTATTTCTCCTTCATATCTAAAGGATATCTTTTCTGGATACATTATTCTTGGCTCATAACTTCTCTCTTTTAATGGTTTGAATATTTGATTCCACTCCCTCTTGTCTTGTATAGTTTATGCTGAAAAATCTGATGATAATCTAATGGGCTTTCTTTTGTAAGTTACCATCTTCTTTTCCCTGCCTGCCTTGAGGATTCTTTCTTTGTCATTGATTTTTGACAGCTTCAATACAATGTGTCTTGGAGAAGGCCTGTTGGGATTGAGGAAATTAGGTGTTCTATTTGTTTCTTGGATTTGTGGACCCATTTCTTTGCACCAGTTTGGGAAGTTCTCGTCGACTATTTGTTTGAATGTACTCTCTGTCCCCTTCTCCCTTTCTTCTCCTTCTGGAATGCCCATTATTCTTATATTGCTCTTTCTGATGTAGTAAAAAAATTCTTGTAGAGTTATTTCATTTCTTTGAATTCTCAAGTCTTCTATGTATTAGGTAGATCTCCTATGTCTCTCAGGCCTTGCTGGTTGGCTTTATATAGTATGTGTCCTGTGTGGTCCAATGGCGTAGTGTCCCTGATCTCCTGTGTGTGTTCCAGGAGTGTCCCTTGTGTGTATTCTGTGGGTGTAGTTTCATCTTGATTCCTTTTGGCACACAGTGGGTGGGAGTGACTCCCAGGTTGACTAGGAGGGGCTGAACCCTTAGAGGAGGATTCACCTAAGTGGGCTCTTGTGCCTGTTGAGACTACCCTTTGGGTGTGCCACTTGTTGGGCTAATCAGGTAGTGATCTGATGTGGTCTAAAGCTGGTCTCTGGATGTGCTGTTTCTGGTGTCTCTTGGGAGGTGCTCCCATGCAGGCCATTTTCAGCCTTGCCTGAGAAATCAGCTGATTTCTCAACAGAGCTACCTGGTAGGAGCTACAAAGCTATATGTGGTTGGTTGCTACCTGTGCTGGACTTGGAAGCATGTGGAGGTGGCCTCACTGTAAACCGAGGCCAGCTGCCACAAATATTGTGCCTGGGGCAGTTAAGCAAAAGGCCCAGGGCCCCCCATGCCTGTAAGGCTCAGCCACTGAAAGAACCTCCTTAGGTGTGCGGGCTGGGCTGGTTTTCCTGGCATTGAGTGTGCCCCCAACCATACAGCACTAACTGTATGGCGTGGGGCACCAGGGAGTCATGGGGTAAGCAAGATAAGCTTTACAAAGTTAATGCAGATTCAATTCTTGTGCCAGTGTCAAGCTCATGACCATTTCTCAAAACGCCCTGAGAACACTGCCAGTGACAGCTCACATCAGGCTCGCAGATCCCTGAGAGCTGCCCAAGGGAGACTGCAGCACAAATTGTGGCTCGCTGCCCACCACCCAAAGTACCCTAGGCCATTGCAGGCTGTCTGCTGCTGTAAAAGGCTTCCACAGCTTGTGGGCAGTACCAGCCACCCAGGAGCTGAGAGTGTACCCCGTGATGTAGCACTAGCTAGGTAGGGCAGGGACCCAGGGTGTCACCAAGATGGTGTGCATGCGTGGATTTTACCAGGCCAATGCCATCCCAGATTCGGCCCTTTAGCGGATGGTTCAAGACGGGAAGGATGGCACCTTCCTGTGGGTTACACGTGATATGTGCTCCACACGGGGACAATGGCAAGCTGTTTATCACCTCAAAGCCATACAAGTCAGTATGTCTCAGGCACCTCTCGAGTTGCCACCCCTCCACTGGAACTTAAGTGAGTGTTTGCAACTGAATGAGTCTGTGTGTGGGCCCTTTAAGAGGATGTCTGGGTTTCCAGCCACCTTCCTTCTCACCGGGATAGATGGACAGAGTATGTGTTGATTTTCACAGCCAGATAATGTGAGGACTCTATTTACTGGCACAGGACCGCTAAGTTGGGGAACTCAGTGTGGGTGTGGGACCTCTCCTTCTTCAGAAGGGACCTCCACCACTGAGGTGTCTCTCCTGGTGTTCAATCACTATCTGTGGGTTTGGGATCAGCTTATTTCACGTCTCCACCCCTCCTACCAGTCTCAATGTGGTCTCTTCTTTATATCCTTAGGTATAGAGGGTCTGTTCAGCTAGTCTTCAGATGATTCTTAAGGTCGACTGCTCTGTAATTTAGTTGTAATTTTAATGTGACCTTGGGAGGCAGTAGGCATAGCGTTTATCTATTCCAGCATCTGGGACCTTCTCAAGCTTTATACTATTTTTAACGCAATGGCATAATTTCCTAATTGATCCCCCAATCTATCTCCTCACAGTAGTCTTTAACATTTCATTATGAAATTTCTTTACCATAAAGCAAAGTTGAAAGTTTTATAATAAACACAGGTATACTCCAAACTACATTCTACCATTAAAATTTTACTATACTTGCTTTATCATATTCCTATCTATGTATCCTTCTGTCTACTCATTAAGCAATCCATTTTATTTTTGGTATTTCAGTGTAAACTGCATACAGCAGTACATTTCCCTTTAAATACTTCAGTATGCATATCATTAACTACAGTTCAGTATTTATAATTTTGAAAAATATATGTACAATTAAATGCATTAATCTTAGGTGTATATTCACTGAGTTGTGGCTGAAGGGCCACATTCACAAATGCATTTACCTGTCTAATCTAAACCTTATCAAGATACAGAACATTGTACTCACTCCAAAAAATTTCCTCTTGTCCCCTCTCAGTTATTATATAAATTAGCTGAAGATGGCCTCTATGTATTGGCCCCTAGGTTGTTTATTTTTCCACTTCAGGCTGAGACCCATTAACTCAAAAGTCTACTGGAAGCAAACTCAAATTTTTATACATCAATTACTTTTAAAATAGCCCAAACAAGCAGATTTTTAGCCATTTATTGCTTGCCCGCTTTGCATACACTACAAAACTATGCCCAACAGCTGTTAGCCATTGATAAGATAGAGCCCATTCATTGTAAGACTCCAAGTTACTACTGTTCTTCAGAGTTCTCCCACCTTGGTACCCCAGAGATTCCCCACCTTGGTATTGAGCAACTTCACCTAGACATGAAATCTTCAGAGACACCTTCTCCAATCTCCATCACCTGAGGAGTTCCCTTGCCTTCCTCCCCTTCTGAACGGTACCCCTTCAGCCACAAGCCTGAAGATAGTATCATGCTGTGAGGGACTTCCTTTCTCATACAACTCTGTCCAGTGGTCATATCTTTTTCCTTGATCAGCCCCCAAATCCTGCAAATTCCTTACAACAGTCAATCCCCACTCTATCACCCTCAAGGCAACCACTATTCATATTTTCTCCCCCACTGAAGATTAATTTTGCCTCTTCTAGAATTACATATAAATGGAATTATAGAATTTGTCAGGTTCTCCATCAAAGTATAGAGTGTAAGAGGCCACGGTCTGTTATGCCAAGTATCTGGTTCACGTGGCGGCCACAGTAAATGGAGATTCTGGCTTATTTATGTTTTTTGAATTTGAATAGTATGGGTCACAGTGCCTCATCTCCTCTGGGTATACTAAAAGGCTGAGGACCATACACTATTCTGATAACTCTCTGAGGTAATGCTTGAGTGGTCAGCCATCTCTTCCTCTATTATGGTTGTTCGTAAAGTGTGGTTCCCTGCTAGCAGCATCAGCATGAACTGGGACCTATTTAAAAATGCAAATTCTCAGGCCCACATCAGACTCATTGAATCAGAAACTCTTGAAGGTTGGGTCATTATCCTGTATTTTAACAAGCCATTCAGATGATTCTAAGACATTCTGAAGTTTGAGAACCACTGCTTTCTTAAGACTCCATAACACGTTCTGGATCTAACATTCTAAAATTCTGTAACCGTGTATTCAAAGTACGTATAAGTAGCATACATTTCACTTCAGGTAAGGTGAACTTCTGAGAGTTGTTGCATCATTTCCTGTGGTTTTTGAGCTACAGTTACTTTTCCTCATATGTAAACTCTATTATGCTCACTAATTAATTAAGCACATACTATGCATAATTTAAAATGATGTATAAGTGAATTACAAGGCAAGTAAGTCAATTGGAATCCTCTGAAATAACAGGGAATGGGAGTTTCTATGTTTGATATTATGGATTGGAATTAAGCAGAGAGAAAAGGCCCATATTTACCACCACAGAGAAAAATCCTTCCTATTTCAAATTCTTTTGGGGTGGAAGAGCAGGAGGAGGCATAATGGCATCTTTTATTAGGTAGTGATTTTCAAATTTATAGAAAACAAGAATGAAATTTCACTTGTTCTTGTGAAAACTGAGCAAGGACAAGCTAGCAAACAATGAATGGATGAAGGAATGGCCAACATAGTTTTTACATAGCTTTAGTTTCTTAATTGCCTGACAGGAAAACTTTGCCAGGGGAAAAACCATCTTTTCCATTTTGGTTTTAGGTAGTCAATTAATAACTGCTTTTTGACTATAATGATAAACCATTACACAACAGTATGGTTTAAACTAGGGATCGCCAAATTATTACTCAAAGAGTCCGACAGTAAATATTTTAGGCTTTATGGGCCATATGGTCTCTGTTATCAACTACTCAACTGCCATTGTAACACAAAACCAGCCACTGACAATACCTAAATGTACAGGTGTGGCTGTGATCCAACAAAACTTTATTTACAAAAACAGGTAGCCTGTCTGAGCCATAGTTTGCTGACCCCTGGTTTAAGCAATAGTTCTAAAACATTTAAATGCTTATAATAATGGAGAATCTGAAGCAATGAGGGAATTAAAAAATTATTTTTGCTTGAGGTTAGCATAGGCCATAGGTTAATTAGGTTATTTTTAAAAAATGGTTTACATTTAAAAGCAATTCCAAAGGATTTTCATAATAACTCATTTTCCACCTCACAATAATACTTTCAAGTAAGTAGATGATGGTGGTGTGGGGGAGAATCCACCATGAATTTAAAATATTTTTCTTTTCTAGTGTGGATTTATCAACATACATGTCTACAGTCTGTCATTTTAAAGCCCTACATGTAATTATGGCAAGAGATGACTAATGACTTTAGCAAGCTAAGCACTAGTTTAAAATCCCCCCAACATTCATGCAACAGAATTTACTCAAATAAAAATAAACATCTCAGCACTCACATAATTTAAAAAGAAAAAAATCTTTTGTAGAAGGAAACAAAAACACAAATAACCTTTGTGTTTTTTTAAAAACTAAAATCTTAGTGTTTCCTACTTAAAAATGTATTTCTCAATTATGTGACTCTGAAGTGTTTATTTTTATTCTGAGTGCAATGTAGATGTGTTTATTTTAGTCTCAGAGTATGGAAATACGGAGGCGGGTAAGATTATAACCTTCTATTTGGCCTCTTAATATAGCCTGATTAGGATTTACAAGTTGTAATTAACAGAGCTCTGAGATGCTCTAACAAATACAAGTGGAGTCAAGAATTAACCTGCTGCCTGTTTCTTAACATTCCATTTTCAAATAAGTTTGTGAAGCTATTTCTTAAAGGCAAAAAGGAGTTTTAGGACCTTAATAATTTATTTAAAACTAGGTGACAGTTTTCATAAAGCGGGGCCATAGTAGTATCTCTTATTAGTTATTACTAAGGCACATTCTAAAAGCGAGTCCATTTTTAGATACAGTTTTAGAGGTGGTGTTGCTTCATCTTAAATCGCAAAAGAAAATAAACTAAATTTCGGAATACTTCTTGGAAATGTCTATGTGATAATGAATTAGTGATTATGATGAAAAGTACTAGATAGGATCTTGATAACCTCAAAGTCTAGCACATAGTCACTGCTCATTCCAAATGCCATCTATTCTATGAAAGTTCTCTCAGTTGAATCCTTGATTGACATCTCTTATATGCCATCTAGCACTTATATCCTGTCTTGTATCTCTTAAATATTCTCTTTCAGCATATATGGAATATATGATCAGCATATAATTAATTATTTGTAATAGTGATAAGGGTTGTCTTTGCTGGGTGCCTACCATGTGTCAGGCACTGGAGATAGATGTGGTCCCTAGCCTCAAGGAGTTAGCAATGTGATACAGGATCAGACAAGTAAACACAATGATAAACCAGTGAGGCAAGTGTGATAAAAGAAATGCAGAGTACTGGGAGCACAAAAACAGGAGCCCCTTTCTGAGACTGGATTGGTTAGCAAAGTTTCTTGGAGGAACCAAAGTCTTAAAGGATGGACAGACCAATGAAGGCTGAGGGCAGTCTAAATAGAAAGACGTGCAAGCAAAACAAGCATGGTGTGCTTCAGTAACTACGGGAAGTTCAGAAAGGCTAGAGTGACAAGGGCCTGAGGAAGAGAAGCAGCAAATGAGGAAGGGGCCGTATTATGGATGTTTCCCTATCACATTTAGATTTTATCTGAAAGCTTTTAAGCAGGACACTGTTTTGTAATATGTTGAAGAAAATAGAGGAGGGCAAGCTTACGAGTAGCATGAGGAAGACCTTCAGGAATTTATTGCAGTTCTTAGGAAAGAAATGTCATGGAACTGAGTTAGCAGTGAGAAAACAAAAGAAGATAAAGAAAACAACATTTAAGAGATATTAAAAATAGACTATTAAAGCTTGCAAGTTGATTAGTTGTGGAGACAGAATTGACTAAGAAAAGGAATACAGACTTACTGCCCAGCCTTTATTTATTTACTTATTTTATTTATTTCCATCCAACAAATGCCTGCTGAGCATCTGCATGTATGTGTTGGTTAGGCATCATACTAAATGGTGACGGTACGGAGTAAATGACTTAGATTTATCCTTTACTCTTGTGGAACTTTGAGTCTAGTTATATTGTCAGCCATCGCCTTGACATCACCCATCATTGTTGCTCAGTTCGGTTTGTGGCGGAGGTTGAAAACCACAGCCCACAGTCACATTTTATCTGGCTCACACACACACAGGATTCAAAAACATTTGGTTTCGAATGCCCAGTTCACCACATTCCCTTTCTTGCCACTTCTTTACTTTGTTAACTGTACTTCTCAGGGCCCTGAAAGCATTTAAGTCTATGATTCTTGCCCTAGTGTTACTTTTTTTTTAACCTAGCTCAATTTTGATTTTTTTTTAAATTAGAAATACACATAAACTAAAACTTAACCATTTTAACCATTTTGAAATGTATAATTGGTGGTATTTAGTATATTCACAATGTTGTACAACCATCACCACTATTTGGTTACCGAATGTTTTTATCATCCCCAAAAGAAAACCTGTACCTATTAAGCAGTCACTTCCCATTGCTCACTGTATCCAGTCCCTGGAAACTACTAACTTCTTTGTGTCTCTATGGATTTGCCTATTCTGGATATTTGATAACATATAATATGTGGCTTTTTGTGTTTGATTTCATTCCCTTAGCATAATATTATCAAGGCTCATCCATATTGTAGCATGTATTAGTACTTCATTCCTTTTCATGGATGAATAATATTCCATTGTATGGCTAGACCACATTTGTTTATCCATTCATTAGTTGGCGGACATTTGGGTTGTTTCTGTCTTAACGGCTATTATGAATAGTACTGCTATAAAAATTCACGGACATGTTTCTGTTTTGAACATCTGTTTGTTTTTTTTTGGCTGTTCTTTTGAGTATAGACCCAGGAGTGGAAATGCTGAATCATATGGTAATTCTATGTTTAAGTTATTGAGGAACTGACGAACTGTTTTCCACAGTGGCTGTACCCTATTACATTCCCACTAGCAATGTGCAAGTATGAGGGATGTAGTGTTACTTTTGACTCTCCTCTCTTTTGTTCCCCACAAATAATCACATCTTACGTCTACAAGATAGTCTAAAAAATAAAATCTCCTGAGTGTAGATCCTCATAATTTCTACTGTACTTTGCAATGACCTCCTAATCGGACTCTTCTTCCTTGCTCTCTCTTCTTCAATGTATATTATACTATTCACTTCTTCCGTCTCTCAAGTTAATCTTCCTGATGTATTTTATCAATGATCATGGCATATATACTTTCTAAAGAGTAAGCCCAACTCATTAACCTAGCATTCAAGTTCTAGCACCTGTTTTACCCCTGGTTATGATGATATAAGGTTAGAACTCCCTACCGTGGTTTCCCCGAAAATAAGACCTAGCTGGACAATGAGCTCTAATGTGTCTTTTGGAGCAAAAATTAATATAAGACCCAGTCTTATTTTACTGTAATATAAGACCGGGTAATATAATATAATATAATATAATATAATATAATATAATATCGGTTATAATATATTGGTTATAATATAATATAATATAATATAATATAATATAATATAATATAAAATAATATTGGGTCTTATATTAATTTTTGCTTCAAAAGACACATTAGAGCTGATTGTCTGGTTAGGTCTTATTTTTGGGGAAACACGGTATATTGCCTGTATAAAGGTAACCGTGATGAATCTTAGAGAATAAATTCATCCAGAAGTAATTTAGAACAAAAAGAGATGACTACCAAAATGGAGCTACATAAACCACTATCAACATCAAAACTCTGTATTATTCCAAAATCAAAATCTGTCCATTTAGATATTCATGACTACCTCTAACATTTCAACATTAAAAGCACATTTTTCAGGAAATCAAGTCTAAAGCATTTATCTGTCTTATTGAAAGGATAAACCATGGAAAAGTACTATTATATTTCAATAGTCATCATCTAGATAAAGTCACATTCAAATTACCAAAAAAACTGTATATAGAGATGTATAAACATGATATGGTTATATGCAATATGTGCTATGATTTTCATTTCCAAATTAACATTAGTGATTAAATGATGCATCATGTAGCTCATTATACAATCTGAGCGTTCATTTAGTGTCATAGATCGGAGCCTAGTGATAATGTTAATGCCAGGATAAATATGAACGATGCTAGGATAAGGGCTTCTAAGTTACATGGATGAATGACTAGATAAATAGAGTATGCAAGGCCTTAAAAGCAGGAAATATAAGGAGAACTTTTAAATTATCAATCTGCTGATTAGAACAGACAGCATACACTATATAATGAGCACAACAATCGTATCAATGATGCCAATATTTAAAGAGCAAGGAAAACATAAACATTAAATAAGCAAAAACAAAATAACAATATGGAAGGAGAGAGGACACTAATGAAGAGTTACACTAGCAGAACAAGACCCATACACAGAGATATTATTTCCAAAGAAAGGAATAAACTACATAGCTTCTTCATAGCCTTGACACAGAAGTTGCTCTACAACATCTATTAGGAATTCACTTGGTACAAAGCACTTGACAAGACATTACAAGAAAGAACAAGATCTTATGAGCATTGTCTCTGATAACTGTTGTAAAAATTACATACAAATTATACATGATGCAAGCCCCCTTAGAGAAAAACCTGAGTTTTAGAACTTCAAACACTCCAGTGAAAGTGGCAACTCTTCAAGAAGAGTAGCTTTACTTCATTATGAAAGAATGAATACGAACAGATAGATTCCAACTAAGGACTGGAGAAATCTCCAAACCAATTTAATTACTTGTGTGGTCTGTTCACTTAAAAATACTGTATATCATAATTATCAACTAAGTAAAGTTGGTTTGAGTCATCTTGAATCAGATAAGACTGTCAAACATATTTATGCCACTCAAGGAAATTTACATACATAGTGATTATAATGTGATATGGTTATATGTTCGTTTGTTTCTTCATTCAGCGATGAACCAAGTCCCCAATATGTTGTCTGGGCACTCCAGTAGTTTAAGTAGTTTTATTCAGGTACTAATTATGTCATGGTCCACTGAAAGGCACAAAAGGGTCATATCTGATTAAAGGTAGCTCAAGCTACAATTTCTAGATCTACTAAAGTTAAAAAGTATCATCTGATACCTTCTAATTAAAAAATTAAGAAATGTCATCCGACAACTTCTAATTAAAAAATTAAGAAATATTGTATGATACCTAAGAATTACAAACTTCTCACGGCAGTATACTCAAGGCAGTGACTTAAGTTATCCACTACCTCCAGCTCACTTATGGATGCCACAGTGTCAATACTCAGGTTGATACATAAATGAACTCATTCAATTAGTTATTCATAACAAACGGAGAAGACTTAGCTGTGACAGGAACCTTTAACTATTACTTTACCAAAATACCTACATAACACGTTTCAGAGTAAGGAAGAACCACATAATGAATACTTACTTTAAGACATTAAAAAAAAAGTCACAGCAATTAGTTAGTTGAAGACTCTTAAAGAAAAAAACTCATTAAAGGCTTTGAAATAAATTTTTAAGCACATTCGTGATTTGATAATTTTATTTCAAAGTAAATCATTTGGGAAATAAAAGAGAAAATAATTTTTTAGTGGATGCTAAATAGAAAGCAATATTTTGATCCAATGTGTTGTTTTTCTATATTGAGATGGCTAAACTATTTGATACTGTTTAACTTTTATTTTTTAAGTCCCAAATCATATTCCATATTTACAAATAATTTGCTCAATCGCTTACATATTAATGATTGCCTACAGTACATTAAGCACTGTTGAAGATTCTGGGGATATAACAGTCAATGAAGGAGCCAGGGGCCATGCAAAAAAATTTCACCTTTTATTCTGAGTGAGATAGGAAGAGGGGATGGTTTAGACAGAGAAGTAATTGGATCTATTGGTGGATAGAATAGAGAGAGGCAAAGTGAAAGCATGTAATGAACACTTGCTTAAAGAACATTTAAAAGAAAATCACAGTTAATGAGTTGGCTGAAATTCCTTAAGCAAAAGCCCATTAGAGGTTCCTTGAAAAGTAGTAACTCAGGAGAGAAATAATAGTGATTTGGTAGTGGTGGAGGTGGTAAGAAGTAGTTCTATTTTAGGTATATTTCAAAGGTAGAACTTAATAGGAATTGATAATAGATGATTGTTAGCGTGAATAATTGGGATATATGTAGGGATAAGGAATTTGGTTTCGGACACGTGAAGTTGGAATTACCTATTAGATATCAAATGGAGATTCTGAAGCTATGAAAGAGATCAGGTCATCTAGGGAGTGACCCTGTCAAGAACAATTCTGGTTAGAATTTATTTAGAAATGATTCCAATTTGGTTAACATTAAATTTTAGGTAATTGATGATTCTGCAGAGTCACCATTTAACTTGTCCAAAACCATATTCAGAAGATACCAAGTAAAACTGGGTACACACAAAAGAAGTTTCTCAATCCAAGAAAGTGCTAATGAAATGGTTTTGGCCATTATTCGCTACATGTATTACAAAGCTCTAATACTATTCTCTCACTATAACAGATAAAACTACATTGAATAGAACAGAAAGTTATCTCATAATTAGAGCTGATATTTTCATATGTTCCAGAAAATTCTCCCCCACAGTGCGACGAAAGTACCTTCTATCTGAGAATGCAAAGCATGCTTTCCTGTGCTCAGCAGCAGCACCGTTTATCAAACACTAGCAGCTTGGCATAAAATCAGTGTTGAAATCAAGAATCAGTTAATGTTAGAGAGGAAAGACGTCAGAACACTTTCTTTGACAGCCAGTCTATTTCAGGTTTCAAAAAGAGGATGTTTTAAAACTACCTTGTACACGAAAGCCTTGGATAACTACCAAAAAGCCTGGGATGCCTTTTGGTTCAACCTTTGGGACTGAACAACTTGCCTGTCTCACACTCAGTTATACATATTTCTATGACTGAATTCTTGATGACAGGATTTACCAGTTGTGAGGGACACCAGTAATTATGATTCCAGACAAAGGCACAGGCTTATAAATCCAATACCATAACATGAAATGTTTTTTCAATAAGCAAATTTCGGCTGTTAGCTTGCAACAAAATATTCTATTTGTCTCTTTTTTTATAAAAGTACCCTAAAATTTAGATAACTGAATTTTCCAGATAACCTGATTGTTTATTTCACTGCACTAAAACTCATTTCTTATAGGTAGAATAAAAACAATACCATTTTAAAAAGATGTTATAGTTTGTTTTAGATAGGGCTGATGTAGTATATCTGAAGCGTTTCTTGCAAGCCTATGCTAGAATTCTAATCTTGACATTACCCCTTTAAAGCATTAAAATCTAACATACTTTCCAATTTCAAACAAAAGTAAACCCAAGCCTTAAAAGCTTTATTATATTGAACATATACAATATATACTGTCAGGAAATGTGCTAAAAGATTTTTAAAATGTAAGGAAAAACTGTTTTTATATTAACTACTGTATAAGAAAATTTCTATTTTCTAATATTAATCTTTTTCACCTGGGGCTGTCACTATTAGTACAAACATATGAATGAAATATGATATAACGAGCACTTAAAAGGACAGGCATTTTAGTATATGCGCTGCTGAAGCGAGCACTAAAAGGACAGGCATTTTAAATAACTCTTTTTACCCTGTACAACTTTAACATCTGTCACCAAAACAAGAAACAAAACAAAACAAACACAAAAAAATCCTCTAAGTTGACCATCTTGATTGGCACCCAGATGTACTTAAAACAGTGTAATTAAATATAAAAATGATACAATATAAGGTCAAAGCGGTAAATACCATAGAAAAGAGGTACAACTCAAATACTAAGGGAGTTTAGGAGTAAGAAAGTTCCTTGGAGATAACCAGGTGGTGAAGTGGAAAGAAGAGGAGAGGTCAAGGAGGAAGATGAGATCAGAAAAGCTTCACAGAGGAGTCAGCATTTGATCTGAGTCTTTTGGACTGAGTTATATTTTGGACAAATGAGAAAAACTTCAGTATAAGAATACCAGGGGATTTGCTAAAGGTCACAAAAATATTTATTGCAAAGTCAGGCCTGGAACAATGGTTTACTGATGCCCAAAGCAAGTAGGCTTTGGACCAGGCATTAAATTTGAGAAAGAAGCAGCAGTTTTGGCAGTACTTTTCATCTAGTTTTTCTCATAGTATTAATAAATGACCTTTGTCTGCTTTTCCATTTTTCTGGTTGAAATAGATCACAATGAAAAAAATATTTGCTAAAAGGACACAGAGAACAGGAAAAATTTCACAGTCTGTGTTTAAATTACCTATATAACTTGATCTTTCTCGTCTCTAAACACAGAAAACACGTGAAACCTTTTAAAAAATGTCTGTATCCTGATATGTTAGCAGTATCTGACTCACAATGGGTGTTATTATTTGTTGACCTAATGTGCTACAAACATGGTACTTAGCACTTAATTATATATTATCGTTTATTTCTCTACTTATTTTGTATCTGTATCTGTATGTCATGTTTCCCAACTGGATGGCAAGCTCCTAGGGAGCACTTTTAACTATACTGCATAGCAAGGTAGGATCATGTCTTATTTTTGAACTATTTAGTCCTGTTTCTAGAACTATGCCTTGCACAGAGGACTCAAATATTTGAAAAATGAATAGTTAAACAAACAAGTGTCCTTAGTTTCTTCTCCACCTACAAGAGTAAAGTTGGGAAATCTCTCAATTTATCATTCAGACACTAAAACCAACCACACAGCCACTCTGCTCTGAATCTGTGTTGGTAGTAATACTGAAGAAGGGTAGGTGTGGGAAAGAGAGGTTCTCTCTTTTGACAGATGATTAATACAGGTCCAGTGGAGCACAGGGAAAAGAAAGTAACTAAGGAACAACTAAACTATTGTCTGTGTCTATGAGTTTTTGTTTCTTCCTTTGTCTTGTTCCTTTGTTGTTTTCATTTTTATATACCATGTATCAGTGAAATCATATAGTTCTTGACTTTTTTGTCTGACTTATTTCTCTTAGCATAATAATCTCAAAATCCATCCATGAAGAAACAAAAACTCATAGACACACACAATAGTTTAGTGGTTACCAGAGGGTAAAGGGGGAGGGGGTGGTAGATGAGGGTAAAGAGATCAAATATATGGTGATGGAAGGAGAACTGACTCTGGGTGATGAACACACAACATGATATATAGATGATGTATTACAGAATTGTATACTTGAAACCTATGTAATTTTACTAACCATTGTCACCCCAATAAATTAAAAAAATAAAAAGAACTAAAAAAAAAAAAAAAAGTAACTAACTCTGTGAGGGAAGGCAGACCCATTTGATTAGTTACTCCCGTTCTCTACATAACTTTATGATTGTGGTCGCACCTTTACATCCATGCCACTCTATTTCTGGAATTCTTTTCCATCATTGCTCCTAAATAAAAATAAAAGAGAAGGGGAGGAGAATTCCAGAAAGATGAGTATTTGACTTCATGCAATTTAGTTCATAGTGGATTTTTTGGATTTTTTCAAATGATCAAAGCATTCCAAAAAGTGAGAAAAGCTAAAAGCTATAAGAAATGACCTAAACCAACGGTCTCTCTTGCCCAAGTTAGCAGATTCGAACTCAGATTCACCCTTCTCACAGACTCGGATCTGTGCACGTGTACAAAGATGCCCAGTGTGGTTTTGGAATTCTAATCCCTGATGCAAGGGCAAAACTTTTAATTTTGCTTTGTACAAAATACTCAACAAATGTTTGCTGAACTGAAATCCAACTAAACTAAATAAAAACAAGGAACACTAAAGCACTCACCAGCTGGATGCCAGTCAAGGGGAACCATCATACTAAAATCATCATATTAAAAATCCTTTCATCATTCTAAAATTTTTTTCTCACGTTCAAATTATCAAGAGATGGATCACAATGATCATAAATTAATGATAAATAACAGATATCTTAATTCCTCTTTTATTTAAAGTCCTTAAAAATGTTAGTAATAAACAGAATACTTATAACTGCTGGTGCATGTTAAAGCGTGAAGCCCACATACTAAAAACTAGACAAAATAAAAATTGACAGCTCAACTAAAACCAAACCACATTTTAAGTCATTTTTCACATAGCTAAAATGACATCATTGCTTTAACAAAGTAGAAAGCACGCATTGCATCTGTGTTGGTGGAGCTGAGCAAACACACATGTGGCCTAATTTATTTTCAGACTGTGAAAAATTTTAGTGTGAGGCTATAAGGTGCTTTCTGTGACCACTCAGCACAAGTGCTAAAGCAATATTCCATCATAGAGGCCTTGCTGGAAGAGAGGTTAGTGGGAAAATGCTCTACTGTTTCCACCATTCCCAATAAAATTATATTGGAAATACATTCCAGAGGCTTCTAAATCTAAAGGTTTGGAGAAGATTTAAGAACAAATCTTTAAGCAGAACACAATTAAATTTCAGTGGAAGTTTCACTTTTCTCATTCTTCAGGAAAAGCTTTTCTACTGACCTCAACTCTTGAGTTGCCTAGACTCTATTCTCCTTTTCATGACCACGAGCTAAGTAGATAGTCTTTGGAAAGAGAAGAAAACAAAAGGGTGGTGGGGTGCAGGGGGGAGCAAGCCTTCTTCTTTTCGGGAACCAGAGCTTAATGTGCCCCAAATATCAGCAGAACAAAATCAGGGTCCCTCCACGAGGACAAGGGTTTTTGTCTGTCTTGTTCACTGTGGTATTCCCAACAGTGCCTGGCCACAGTCAATACTCATTTAACAAATATTTGCTGACTTAATTATGATGATGAATGTCCATCTTGTTATGGTCTTATAAAGCCCCTTATAAATAGTCATGGGCCTTCTCTGAAGGTGGCAGATATTGTAAGGGTTAGTGACACGGGAAGAGGCAGGTCTCTGAAGTGGGTGAGATACCTAGCTCTGACTTCTCACTCTTTCATCTGGTGCCTTATAAAAGAGTGGAGGTCCTTGGGGTTGGCACTGAGAGGATAAGGAGAAAGGGAGGAAAGAACAAGTCCTAACTTATAAATGGTATTTTCTAATTTGCCTTCATTTCTCCCTTAGGGCCCAGCATTTCTCTGAGTATCTTCCACGGATATTAATAGGTATCTCTCTTGGGAAACTTGCCTATCTTACCTAGTCACTCTCTCTCTTGCCCCCTTTTATTTTCTCATACCAGGTACTACTCTCATTTGTTTGTGTTTTGCTACCCACATCCCCCCCACTAGACTGTAAATTCCATGCAAGCAGGGACCTTACAACTATATACTCATATGCCTAGAAAAGTGTCTAATACATAGTTGTCACTTGAATATTTGTTGAATAAATTAACAATTGCCAGGCACTGTTCTAAGAAATGAATGAGACAAACAAAATGCCTATCCCTTCTACAGTTTACATTCTGTGAAGACATAATATATGATATCAGGAAAAGGAACCTGAGGGAAAAATCAGGTAGAAGAGGTGTCTTTATTTTCCTGTGTTCCAGAGCTTTCACTATGTTGTAAGCACAGTGAAAATTTATGAAGAAACTTTCTTCTCCCCAACTGAACATCTGACAGCAGTAATGTTTCCTTTTTATATTGAAAACAAATTGAGAAATGCAGTCCTGCATCTTGCTTAAATAATCCCACTTAGTCTTCGCTGGCTGTGATGCTGGCACTAAAGGAAGATTCCTCTATCTACACTTGCGTCAGAGTGTTAAATGGGCAGTGTGGTGATAGCAGTGATAACCAGGGAGTGTGTGAAAGTCAAGGGACAAGACACTGAATTGAGAGTTCCAGACATCCCTCCTTGCCCAGACATTCTCCCTCCACTATAAATGAGGGAGGACCTGGGTTTTATTTGTTCAGCTTGAGAGTTTCTGAGCTTGATCTACATTAATTTTGTAAAATTCTTGGCCATTAGATATTCTAATATTTTCTCTGCCCCATTTTTCTGTCTTCTTCTGAGACCTAAATTCATTTATGCTAAACCGTTTGATATTGTTCCACAGCTCCTGGATGTTTCGTATCTTTTTTCTTTGTGTTACACTTTGGAAATTGTTAATCCATCTTCAGGTTTATGGATTCTTTTTTCAGCTGTGTCAAGTCTGAGGATAAACTTGTTGAAAGAATTCATCTTTGATATCACATGTTTATCTCCAGGATTTCCATTTGACTTTTTTTAGTTTCTATTTCTCTGCTAAAATTTCCCACCTGTTCATGGATGCTGTCCACCTTTTTCCGCTAGATCTTTTTCATATTAATCATAGCTGTTTTAATGTCTCTGCCTGATATTTCTTAACACCTGGTTCATCCACTGTCTGGTTGACTGTTTTATCTTTCAACAGTGGGTTTCTTTCTTGCTATTTAATGTGTTGTGAAGTTTTTGATTGTTTACTGGACATTGTGATAGAACAATAGACACTGAGGTAAATAGTATTTACTCATGGAAGTGGGCATGTCTCTTCTTGTGTTAGACCACGAAAGGTTGAGTCAATTTAGTCAGCTGTTGAGCTGGGCTTGGGTTTTGTTGTTGCTATCTTTAACCTCAGGGTCCCACGGCTTCAGATTTTTCTACTGTTGCCCTGTGGTTAGTGTGAGGCCTGGAATACTACAGAGTTTTCTCACTGCCCCTGCTCCCCTTGAAGCTTTTATCAGTCCCTGAGTGCCTGCACTGTAGGGGAGGGAGGAGGGAGAGAGTGCGGTATCTCGCCAGCTCTTACTCTTGCTCTAGCCATAGACTCGTAGTACTTGTTTCTCAGCATTATGCTCTTTGTGGGCCACGTGAGAGCCTCAGTCCTCCTGGTCTGTCTCAATTTTTGGCAGAGTCTGTGCACCCGGGCCACTACGGTAAGGTCTTCTCATATCCCTGCCCCTGCTCAATCCCCATGGCAGCTAAATTCTGCCTTAAATCTGTGACGGCTCTAGGGCAGATGAGAGTTTCTGGCCTCTCTGTCAGTGGTAGCAGACCTCTGGTTTGTACTGGTGCAGAATTCAGAAGCAGTAGATATTTGCTGAAGTCGTGTAGGTGAGAGAGATGTTCTTTTCCAAGAGGGTTTTACTTCTATCCCTCCCCAGGAAGCAAGGAACTTCACCTAGGCCCTGAAGGTGAGAGAATTTGCTGTACCTCCTTGGTGGCTTAAGGCTGTTGCTTAATCTGAAAGAAAGTCCTGTGGCAGAAGGCAGTGTTTCATGCCTGTCTCAGAGGAAACCAATCAACTTTTACATGTCTGTGCCACTAAGTTGAGCTCTTTTCCATCTCCTGATTTACCTCTAATCTTTCTTGTGAGAAAACCAGTAGAGGCCCAAGAAGAAAATAACTGGGGCTCCCAGTTATTTTAAACTGACACTTTAGCCCACGTTTGGCCTTTAAGAAACACATTAAACTTTTAGTAGGTTTCTTCTCACCTATTTTGATGACTACATCTATCCTATGATCTTCCAAATGTGAAACAATTTATGTGTCCAATGTCTTTTTAGAGGGTTTGTCACTCTTTGGAATGTAGTTTACTTGGTTGTGTTACAAACACAGTTCACTAATCAAATCAAGAAAGTTATAATTTTGAAGATTATATGGCTTTTTACTCATTGTTATGATGGGAATGATGGTCTTTTGAGGACTTATTTTATTAAAGAAAGCAACAGTTATCAGCCATTTAATATTTTTTCAACACTTGGTCCTTGAAATGGGAATTCAATCATCATCATCATCTTCTTTTTTTGTTAAGTCCATTCCAGTTCTAAATTTCTAAGATTCTGAGAATATCATGGAATGGAAATATAAATGTAGGCTGGAGTTATGGGGAAAGAAAATAAGAAACTAAATTTGGCTATGAGATAATCTTTGGCCATTGAGAGACCCCTAAAAAAACTGATTATGTTACAACGTGTGGTGAGAGATGTAACAGTTTAAATGAAAAAATCTTTATGGGGATTTAGCATGAGGAGTTGGGGGAGCTTAGAAAAGGAAGACAGAAAAATCTGACCAGGAAAAGTGTCACAAGGCATAAGTTGAACTGAGCCTTGAAGTAGTTTTGTAAGTGGGGAAGCAGAATGAAAGTATATTGAAGGAAAAGACAAGTAACTAAACCACAGAACTGTGTAGGGCTGAAGATGAGTGGAGAAAGTACTATGATGAGGATTAAGGGCATAAAGTTTGGAGTCAGCAGACTTGAGTTTGAAACCTGGTTTGCTGCTTTAAGACTGTGTGACTTTGGACAGTTGGGTAAGCCCTGGCAAAATGCATCTTGCCAGTCTGTCAAATGAAGTATTAATGCTTACCTCCCAAGGTTGTTGTGCAAACTAAATGAGATCATCCATCTAAGGTACATCTGGAACAGCTAGGTACTGAACACTTAGTGGCTGTTACTACTGGCAGCTGTGCTTCTCCATCATAGAGCACAAGCACCATGCCTCCTTTGCACTCGTAGTTATTTGGGACTTTTCTAGAAATCTTAAGAAGTCTAGGGGGCCCACTTATTTTAGAAAAACAATTGCCTCCCTGTAGCCTGAGTACAATCCTCTTCTTCCTTAAGATAGTACAGTTCCTATCTCTTCCTTGGCACAAAAACTAGCATACATATTTAAAAGTAGCCCAGGAGAGAGTCCCTCCTCCTGGAAACAGCAAGTAACAATTTATGCCTGGCAAGTAGGAAGAACTACTAATTTCATCTGTTTCACTGTGTCTATGTAGGAGGGAAAGCAGATAAAAAAAGAGTATGTGCTGAAAAACCATTCTTATTTACAGGGCAGACCCTAAAGGAATGATTATGTTACAATGTATGGAGAGAGAGAGAATGCAAACATAGTGAAACAGGAATATACTGTTCAGCAATGACTCCATTTTTATAGTGAGGATTAAGGTTTGGCCTATGCCTACAACATCTAAGACTCAGGTTGTAGCTGTTTATTGTTTGTTTATTGTTGTTTTGGGCTTCCAGAGCCTCCAGTAACTCTTTCCAGACATTTAATAATCCAGAAAAGGCCTGGAAATAGCTCTCCTAGTGTTGCTAAGGATAAACTATATGACCTAAATCTCATTCCCGAGGTTATGCTACCTGGCTGTGGCTTAATCACTTCTGAGAATAAGACTTCACCTAGAGAACACACTAAAACAGTGATTCTCAAATTTCAGCCTGTATCTGAATCATATGTAGGACTTGTTAAAACAGAATGCTGGGCCCTACTCCTAGAATTTTTGTTTCAATATGGGATGGGCTCTAGAATCAATATTTCTAACATATTCCCAGGCGATGCTGATGCTCCAGGTCCCAGGACTACACTTTGAGGACCACTCCCTTAGAGGTTTTTGTTTTCAGTGTGGTGCACCTCCTCGTTACCTAACGGGTGTGTTAGAAGAGCTCATTGTCACTAGCTTACAGAGATAACTGTGAGAATGAGATACAAGCGAATAAATAATAACAGGGTAAGGCAAGGGCTGAAAAGAAAGAAGGACAAATTTTTCTCCCATCAGTTTTTTGAAAGGGGTTGATCCCAAAGAAGGACCTAGTAATCCCACTTCTGGATATTTATCCAAACAAACCTAAAACGTTACTTCGAGGGGACATGTGTATCCATATGTTCATTGCAGCATTATTTACATAAAGCGAGATATGAAGGCAATCTGGGCGTCCCTGAATGGATGAATGGATAAAGAAGAGGTCGTGCATATAAACAATGGAATATTACTCAGCCGTAAAGAAGACTGAAATCTTGCCATCTGCAACAACATGATGGACCTAGAGGGTATTGTGCTGAGTATAGTAAGTCAGACAGTGAAAGGCAAATGTCATATGATTTCATGTATAAGTGGAATCTAAAGAACAAAATAAACAAATGAAACAGAAACTCATAGATAAAGAGAACACTTTGATGGTTGCCAGTTGGGAAGGGGGTTGAGGGTAGGTGAAAAAGGGGAAGGATTAAGAAGTACAAATTGGTTGTTACACAGTAACAGTAGTCATGGGGATATAGGGTACAGCATAAGGAATATAGTCAATAACATTGTAATTACTATGGATGTCTGATGCATTCTAAATCTATTGGTTTGATAAATGGAAGGAGGATTGGGGGCAGCGTAAAAACGGTGAAGGGATTAAGAAGCACAAATTGGTAGTTAAAAAATAGTCACGGGGATGTAAAGTATAGGGAATATAATCAACAATATGGTAATAGCGATATAGAGTGCTAGTTGGGTACTAGACTCGTCAAGAGGATCACTTCCTAAATTATAAATTATAAATGTCTAACCACTATGCTGTACACCTGAAACTAATATAAAATAATATTGAATATCAACTGTAATTGAAAAATTAAATAGGGGGAAAAGATAAAGAAGGTAAGAGGTTCAAAGTTCCAGCTATCAAACAAGTTAAGTCTTGGGGATGTAACGTATAGCATAGAAATACAGTCAATATTATGAATACGTGGTACAGTGTCAGATGGTTGCTGGACTTACCACGGTGATCACTTATTTAGCACAGGGAATATAATTAATAATGTGATAATAACTCTATGGTGTTAGGTAGGTACTGTTGAATAACTATGATGTACACCTGAAACTAATATAATATTATATGTTAGCTATATTTTAATAAAAATCTTAAAAAAAAAAAAAAAAAAGGAAAGGGGCTGAATCCCAAGGCTTAAATTGGGGGTAGGTGGAAAAGTGTTGGCAGGTCAGCCTTTTTTCATATTATTTTCATTAGATCCTGGGAGCACAGAGCCAATTTTATCCAAGCCCATCAACAGTAGCTCTCCTTACTTCCTACACCAAGGCGGAGTGGATAGTCACTGGTACATAATCTGTAAGGATACTTACCCTGATCTTTTCCCAAAAGTCACTTCTCTCAGAACTAAAAGAGGTTACCCACATTTCTAGGTGCCTATTTTCAGTGCCTTAGAAAATATGCACTTTTGCTATTCTCTTTATGAATGTTCTGTGCTTGATTACACTGACCTCTTTTCCATCCATTCTCTTGCTTTTAAGGCCAGATACGAGAGAAAAATTGAAGCTAGAGGGATAGCAAAATCCTGGGCTCCATCCCTAGCCCTAGTTCTAATACCCCCTTGCTGTGCAACCTAAGGAATTCACTCTCGCTCCCTCTTAAGTCTCCTTATTCATAAAATAAAAAAGACTGTGGAAGGCTCTATATAATTATTTTAGAAAAGACTCTCTAATTCTAAAACTCCATGATCTCTAAGATTTCACATTTCCTTTCTAGTATAAAAAGAGAAATGCATATATCTGAGATAAAGAGAAACAATTAAGGACTTTAAATTCCACTTGAATTTGTAATTATGCTTTAAAGTTGCATAGTTCAATACAGTAGCTTCTAGCCACAGATAGGATATTTTTATTATCGCAAAAAAATACTATTTGTCAGTATTGCTTTAGAGGTATAACCATAAAAGAGTAAATAATTATCTTGTCTTTTCCACTGAGGCACATTGCTTTCCTCCTACTTCCTTCCATTCCCTCATCCCCACCAATAAAACTGTCTGGGATCATTTAAATATTTGCCTTAATCTTAACTTTATGTTATAGCTGTAACCACAATTATGAATCAGATATATGTAACTTTACAACAAAATTCTGTTTCTAGAGTAGAAAATGATTTTTCTTTTTTTGCCAAGAAATGAATTTTTGAGTAGTACAGTAGCCTCTAGAAATCATTAAAATAGTACAGCTTCTCATCTGCCTGGAATAGTTTAGGTATAATTCTGCTTTTAAGGTAGGGAATTCTGCCTATAATGTCATGCACATAGTTGAAAAACAGATATCAACCTCAATTGCTATCCCTTGTACACCTGAGTTCCTCTCTGTATTTTCAAGAGCCTTCCTTTTTATACTCTGTGTAAACTTCTATGTGCAGTACATCAGTAACATACATGGGTTCTGGAGTCAGATATACCTTAGTTTAAATACTGGCTTTGCCATTTACTACCTTAAACTTTTCTTACCATATTTCCCTGAAAATAAGACCTAGCCGGACGGACAATCGGCTCTAATGGGTCTTTTGGAGCAAAAATTAATATAAGTAAAATAAGACTGGGTATATAATATAATATAATATAATATAATATAATATAATATAATATAATATAATATAATACTGGGTCTTATATTAATTTTTGCTCCAAAAGACACAGAGCTGATTGTCCGGCTAGGTCTTATTTTCGGGGACACACGGTACCTATAAATGAGGATAATTAAAAATGTCTATCTCATAGCATTGTGGAAGTTAAAATAAAGAAATGTATTTAAAAGTACTTAGCAGATAACAAATGCACAAAAAAGTTAGCTACTGATATTAAAAAAATCACACAAAATTCAAATTCTTGCCTAAAGAACCTGATATCTGGTAAATGTCTAAGTATTGACTCACAGATTACTTTCTAATTTGAAAGGAAAAAAAAATACCTTGACAAAGGATATCAGATCACCTCAGCCAAGTATGACAACCTGACATTATATACTTCCTGAAGTGATGCAATATGAAATTCACTGTACCGTCTATGAAGCACGTGATTTTTTCCAGATTTATTTATGTATTTATATAATGATTACTTGAATATATAGTTTGACACAACTTTCAGTTATAGGAAATACTGGAGAAATAAAGGAGCAAATTAAATGACAACACAAAGAAACCAGACAAATCCAGAATGTGGGCCGTGGTCAGCCTCTAGGTTCGCACACCTTAATATCGCTATCTGCCTATTGGTATTCATACCCTTACATCCCCCCCACGCTGTATTAGTGCTGGTCCAAATGACCAAGAGAATTTGGCAGAAGTAACAATATGTTACTTTCAAGATGAGGTTATAAAAAATACTCTAGCTTTTATGGTCAGTCTGTGTGTGTCTGTGTGTGTGCTCGTATGTGTCTTTCTCTTGGATTGCTTAATGTGGGGAAAGTTAGCTGCCATGTTATTAGCAGCCCAAAGGGGAGACCACATGGCAAAGAACTAAGGCCTTCTGCCAATAGCCATATGGGTGAATGTTATTGGTAGTGGATCCCCCAGCATCAGTCAAGCCATCAGATGACTGCAGTGCCAGTGACATCTTTTTTTTTCTTTCAATTTTTTTATAGTTTCAGGTGTACAAACCAATGTACTAGTTAGACATTTACACCCCTCACAAAGTGATAACCCCCTTCCCCAATCTACTACATCTCTGACATTGTATATAGCTGTTGCCATTCCACTGACTTTATTCCCTATGCTGTACTCCACATCCTGTGACTATACACATATATTAAGTTATAGTTGACATTCATATTATTCAGCTTCAGCTTCAGGTGTACACTGCAGTAGCCAGGCATCTACACCGTCCATGAAGTGGTCTCCTGAATAAGACAACTGCCCATCTGACACCCTACAAAGTGTTTACAACATTATTGATTATATTCCCCAAACTGTCTTTCGTATTCCCATGGCAATCTTGTGGTTACCAATTTGTGCTTTGTCTTGATTGCAACCTCATGAGCCAAACCCACCCAACTAAACTACTTCTAGATTTCTCATTCTCACAAACTGTGTGAAATAATAAATGTTTGTGGTTATAAGCTCCTAAGTTTGGGATAATTTGTTACAGAGAAATAGATAACTAATATGCTGGCTCTTCTCCAGACAAATACAGAATTTAGGACTAGGATCTTCAAAATCCTAATAAATAAGGATTTTAAAAAAGTTGCAGAGCCTGTTCTAGGTATATTATAAGAGCCTAAAGAGAGAAAATGATGAAATGCAATTTGATTAAATTCCTGGTTTAAAAATGTAGTTACTTAAAAATGTAGGGATTATTAGGACAATTTGAATATAAACATACATTAGATGACAATAAGGAAAATTTTAATTTTCTTAGGTGTGATGATAGTTTTGTCATATAAAAGATTGCTCTATTTTTAGGAGTTCTATGCTGAAGTATTTTGGTGAAAGTACTATGTCTGCAATTTAATTTCAAATGGTTCAGAAACAAATAGATACAGAGATACTTAGATGAATACAGATGAAACAAACGGCAAATATCAACAATTATAGATAAAATACAGGTAGTGGGCATACAAGTATTCAATGTACTATTCTATAAGTTTTTGTTTATATTTAACATTTTTCTTAATTAAAATATTAGAAAACAATTAAACACCCCCCAAATTAGAATTATGTCTAATTGTCATTAGATTAAAAAAAATTCAGCACAATGAGAATTGAATCCAGATTTATACCTTACAGACTGTTGATACGAAGTTCAGAAGTCTGCACAATTCCAAAACAAATATATCAGAGGACCATTACTGAACTAGTAGTTCCACTTAAAAGTTATCTCATCTGTCCAATGTTTGCTGGAGGTTAAAAAATAAAGTTCATACTGATTCCTTTGTATTCTTTTCCTATTTCCATCTTTGTTTTATTTTTCATAAAAAGCAGATAATTACTAAATCCAACAGAAATGAGTCCGTTTCAGCATTCAGGTGCACAAATATAACCGTAAGCTCATTTTTATATACTAAATGAAGAACTTATATGTTTATCCAAAATGGAAGTTGGGGGAACATGGCGGGGGTGGGGGGGGAATGGCAGGAGGACAAGGAATTCACATCTGGAAGTTAACTGAAAAAGGACCTTTTAAAACCAACGAGTTAACTTGCAAACTTAGTAAAATTTTACTTCTTACTGTAATACTGATATGAAAACATTATATGAGTGTAAGTTCTCAGTTTAAGAAAAAATCAATTATACTCTTATCATTCACATATCCAAAGTACACTTTAAAAAAAAACACCTGACATAGTCAAAACAATAATTCAGCATTTATTTTATATAAAGAACACTTTATATTTCTACATTGCCCTAATGAGTTTGTTTTGTTTTTCATGTCATGGATTTCTGATTGTGTTTTCATAGCAGAGTAAATATTTTTAAATGTAGTTTACATTTATTTAGTATAATACATAATTCAAATTATAAGTTTTACTTCACACCAATAGAAATTTAAAATAAAACTACCCTGATACATCATTTTAACATACTTTGGTAGTGAGGCATTGGAGGAAACGAGAACTCTTCTGCATCAGTACTGAGAAGGAAAAATGGTACAACCTTTAAAAAGGGAAAAATGTGGCACTACTTACCAAAATTATCTATAGCAATTCCACTTCTCATAAGTACAAGTTTTTTTTTTTTTTTTTGCTTTTGTATTTGTTCTTTACTGCAGTATCATTTATAGCAAAAAAATGAAAACAAAGTAATCAATCATTCATCAGTAAGAGACTGGCTGAATAAACCATGGTACTTATATATAAATAATGGATTACCAAAAAGCTATAGAGAAGTAAGAAAAATATATATACTAGTACAAAGTGATCATACAGATATACTGTAATGTAAATAAAGTGGGGTGAAAAGTACATAGTACATTACTGTATTATTTAAGAATGAGGATATATATATATATATATATATATGTATATATATATTCATATCTGATCACATAAAAACTCAATTTTGTAAAGTTACCAATGGCAAAGGGGAAAAACAAGGCTGAAGAGACAGAAATAGAAACTAAATTTCTTGAATAGAAACTAAATATATCTTGTTTTAATAAATTGAACTGAACTATGTAAATATTTGTATAATTATAAAATCTTATAAAACTATAAAAATTTTATAGCTTTTATACAAAACTATAAAACTACAAAATTATAAACTATAAAACTTAAAGTTTTAGTTTTTATTTATACAATAAAATTTTATAAAACTATAAAAATGAAATTAAACAAATTAGCCAAAAAATCACATAGAGAAAAACTATTCCAAGTTATTAAAAAAACAACAACAACAACAACAGTAAGATGGTTGTACGTGACTACTGGGATATGCTATAAAAATAAAGATAACTGCTTAAAAAAAATCAAACTATTTTCAGTAATAATATTGGTGGTAGTACTAGTATTGATAAGTTGTTCTGAAGGTTAAATAAAACACCTATAGTCCTGAATCTGAGTTGGAAATCAATTTATATTCAGTTATGACACATTTGTCTCTAAAAAAGGAGGTATATTCTCCTTATGGTATCCACCAAAAAGACCTAGAAATGAATACCAACCTAGTAGCAATGAATGCCCCCAGTATCCAGATTATACTCCTGGAGAAATACCTGATTCCAGGTCTGAGGCAGGAAACCCACGAGATGAACCAAGAACATTCTGTCATACTGAAAATGGAACTTTTAAACAACCCATAAAGCAAAGAAGAAATTGAAAGGGAAATCAGAAAATATTTTTAACTGAACAGGAAAACATTGTATATCAGAATTCATGTGATGCCACTGAAGTAGCACTTAGGGAGAAAATTATGCTATTCAATACCTGTATTAGAAAAGAGAGATCTTAAAACAAGTACCTCAACTTTGGCCTTAAGAAACTTAAGAAAAACAATAGCAAATTAAACCAAAAATAAGCAGAAGAAAGGTAATAATCAAGATCAAAGTGGAAATCATTGAAATAGAAAACAGAAAAGCATTAGGGCAAATTAATAAAGTCAAAAACTGTTTTTTTGAGACTACTGATAAAAATTGTCAAACCTCTGCTAGATTGATCAAGAATAAAAGAAAAAAGACACGAATATTACTATTACATAACACACTAATATTAGAATTACTAATATCAGAAATTCAAGAGGAACTATCACTACAGATTCTATAGATGTTAATAGGATAATAAGAATATTATGAAGAATTATATGGCTATGAATTTAACAACTTAGATGAAATGGAAAAGTCCTTGAACTATATAATTTACTGCAGCTTACTCAAAAGAAATAAATAACCTAAATAGTACTATTAAAGAAACGGAATATATAGTTAAAGCTTTCCCACAAAACAAACGAACAAAACAAAATTCCAGGCCCAGAGAGAGACATAAGTGAATTCTACCAAACACTTAAGAAGGAAATAATATTAATCCTATACAAACTCTTCCAGAAAACTGAAGGGGAGAGTCTTTCCAATTAATTTAGAGTCTAGCATTACCCTGATATGAGAGCCAGACCAAGACATTAAAAGAAAACTATAGACCAATATTTCTCATGAACACAGATGTAAAAATTCTGAAAATACCCCTCAGCAAATTCAACGATAGATGAAAAGGATTTCATATCACGTCCAAGTGGGGTTTATCTCAAGAATGCAGAGTTGCTTTAACATTCTAAAATAGATCAATATAATGCACATATAAACAAATTAAAAACCAAAAAAAATATATAATTATCCCAATAGATGTTGAAAAAGCATTTGACAAAATTCAACACTCAGTCATGATAAAAAGTCAGCAATCTAGGAATACAAGGGAATTTCTTTTTTCCTTCTAATATTAGGAATAAGACAATGATGTCCACTATTACTTCTCTGAAACATTGTACTGTAAGTTTTGGTCAAGAAATCAGGCAAGGAAAAGAAATAAAGTGCATCTAGATTGGAAGGAAAAAGTAAAACTATTCTTGTTCACAGACAGCATGATAGTCTATGTAGAAATTTCAACAGAACTAACAAAAAACTCTACTGAAACTAATAAATGAGTTTAGCAAGGTTGCAGGATACAGTGTACAATGTACAAAACCCAACTGTATTTGTATATGTAGGGAACAAACACTTGAAAAAAGAAATAAAAATACTATTTACAAATATCATTAAAATATGAAATACTTGGGGTAAATATGACAGAATATGAAAATGCCAGCACACTGCAAACTATAAGACACTTCTGATAGACATTAAAGAAGCCCCAAATAAATGGAGAAATATATCTTGTTCATATGTTGGAAGACTCAATAATGTTAATACATCAGTTCCACCCTAATTGATCCACAGAGTCAGTATGATACCAATCAAAATCCTAATAGGTAATTTGCAGAAATCACATAGTATGTTTTACAATTAGAATAGAATTTAATTATGAATCAGTAACAGAAAGACATCAGAAAAGTCCCAAAATATTTGGAAATTAAACAGCAGAAAACAATAACCACGGGTATCAGAAGACATCACAGGAAAATCAGAAAAAATTTTGAACTAAATGAGAATGAAAACACAACATATCCAAATTTGTGGAATGTAGCTAAAGCAGTGCTTAGAAAAAAATTTCTCATTTTAGAAAAAGATGAAACGTTTAAAATCTATAATCTGAGTTTCCATTTTAAGAAATTGGGAAAAGAAGAACAAATAAAACCCAAAATTAGTGAAAGGAATGAAATACTAAAGAGCAAAAGTAATGAAAATAAAGATTTCTGTTTCCAACCATGCTAGAATAACTTAAACTATCAAAAAAAAAGTAAAACAAGAAAAAAAATATGAAACAATTATTTCAGACATTAGACAACAGGAACATAGGACAGTGATTCCCTAAGAGAAGAGAAACAAATGAGGTGAGCCCTAAGATTGTCCCAGATATCTCTTTATATTCACTAAGATGGATATAGTAAAAAAGACAGAAAATACCACGGATTGGTAAGGATGCGGAGAAATTAGAACCTTTAGACATTGCTGGTGGGAATATAAAATGGTGTAGCTGCTTTGGAAAATAGTTTGGCAGTTCCTCAAAAATCTAAACAGAGTTATCATATGACCAAACAATTCTACTCCTAGGTATATACAAGGTCGGACAATTAAGTTTGCAAACTCATCCTAGAAAAAGTGCTACATACCTCATTGCTGAATATCACTACGGTCACCTTCAAAGTAGTCCCCTTGGGAAGCTATGCACCAACGCCAGAACCTAGTCCACCCTTCAAAATAATTTTGGAACTCTTTTTTCTAGAATGGTCATCAGAGCTCTTGTCGTATTAACCTTGATGTCCTGAACGTCATCAAAATGTCTTCCTTTCAATATTTCCTTTCTCCTCAGGTAAAGAAAGAAGTCATTGGGGGCCAAATCAGGTGAGTAGGAGGGGTGTTCCAATACAGTTATTTGTTTACTGGCTAAAAACTCCCACACAGACAGTGCCCTGTGAGCTGGTGCATTGTAATGATGCAAGAGCCATGAATTGTTGGTGAAAAGTTCAGGTCAGGTCGTTTTCTTCTAACTTTTTCACGCAGCCTTTTCAGCACTTCCAGATAGTAAACTTGGTTGACTGTATGTCTAGTTTGTACAAATTCATAATGAATAATCCCTCTAATATAAATAAAGATTAGCAACATCATTGCAACAAGTTTGTGAACTTAATTGTCATACTTTATAACCAAGAGAAATAAAACATATTGTCCACATGAAAACTTGTACATGAATGTTGACAGCAGTATAATTCATAATAGCCAAAAGGTGGAAATAACCCAAATGTCCATCAACTGACGAATGAATAAACAAAATGTGGTCTATCTATTCATATAATGGAATATTATTTGACAGTTAAAAGTAACGAAGTACTGATAGCCAGTTTGAATGAGACTCAGATATGGCATCTGCCTGCGTTTTCATGCAGGGAGGGGGAGGGTTAATCAAAGAAACAAGGGCTTCTGCCAGCTCCTCCATCCAGGAGAAAGTTGTCCTTCCATCCCTCACCCTAATATTAGACAATTCAAATTCTCCCTGTAAGTCCCTGGCATCTTTTGAGCTGCTACCATAGCACTGAAGCTCAGAGCGAGTCTGTCAGGGAGTAAGTCCATGTTTAGGCCTTTAAGAGGAGTGCCTGGGACTCCAACTGTCCTTCATCTCACTCAGCCATAATCTCTGCTAGTTTACACAACGAGAAGTTATGGGGACTTCTCTCCCCAGCACTGAAACCCTGGGCTGGGGAGGGGCTGGGAGCCCTTACTCCTAGGGGGCGGGGAACCTCTGCAGCCGAGATATCCCTCCCAATTCTTTACTTTCTTATTTATTTATTTATTTATTTTTTAATTTTATTTTATTAAATTTATTGGGGTGACAATTGTTAGTAAAATTACATAGATTTCAGGTGTACAATTCTGTATTACGTCATCTATAAATCCCATTGTGTGTTCATCACCCAGAGTCAGTTCTCCTTCCATCACCATATATTCGATCCCCCTTACTCTCATCTCCCACCACCCACTCCCCACCCCCTTTAATCTCTGGCAACCACTAAACTATTGTCTGTGTCTATGAGTTTCTGTTTCTCATTTGTTTGTCTTGTTCTTTCGTTGTTTTTGGTTTATATACCACATATCAGTGAAATCACATGGTTCTCTGCTTTTTCTGTCTGACTTATTTCGCTCAGCATTACTCTCTCAAGATCCATCCATGTTGTCACAAATGTTCCTATATCATCTTTTCTGACCGCCGAATAGTATTCCATTGTGTATACATACCACAACTTCTTTATCCATTCATCTATCGAAGGACATTTTGGTTGTTTCCATGTCTTGGCCACTGTAAACAAAGCTGCAATGAACATTGGAGCACACGTGTCTTTATCTCTGAATGTTTTCAGATTTTTTGGGTAGATACCCAGGAGAGGGATTGCTGGGTCATATGGCAATTCTGTTCGTAATTCTTTGAGGAACCTCCACACTGCCTTCCATAACGGCTGCACCAGTCTGCATTCCCACTAACAGTGTATGAGGGTTCCTTTTTCTCCACAGCCTCTCCAACACTTGTTACTATTTGTCTTGTTGATGATAGCCATTCTGACTGGGGTGAGGTGATATCTCATTGTGGTTTTGATTTGCATTTCTCTGATGATTAGTGATGTTGAGCATTTTTTCATATGTCTATTTGCCATTTGTATGTCCTCTTTGGAGAAATGTCCCCTCCCAATTCTTAATGGTCACATGTGGTGTGGGACCAGCCCATTCTGCATCCCCACTCCTCCTACCAGTCTCAAGGTGGCTTCTTTTGTATGTCCATAATTGTAGGACTTCGGTTCCGCTAGACTTTAAGCAATTCTCAATAATGGTTGTTCTGTGGTTTAGTTGTAATTGACGTAATCCTGAGAGGAGGTGAGCACAGCATTAACCTACGTTGCCATCTTGATGGAAAATCTATTTTCCCTTTTATTGATAATAGCCATCCTACTGGGTGTGAAGTGGCATCTCATGGTGGTTTTGATGTACGTTTCTCTAGTGGCTAGTTGATATAGAGCATCTTTTCATGTGCTTATTGGCCATTGTATATCTTTTTGGATATTTACAAATGTCTATTCAAATCCTTTGCCCATTTTTGAATTGTTTTTATTGTTGTTGAGTTGTAGGGGTTCTTTATGTATTTTGGATATTAACCATATATCAGATATATGCTTTGTGAATACATTTTTTCATTTTTTGGATTGTCTTTTCACTGTCTTGATAGTGTCCTGGGATGCACAAAAGTTTTTAATTTTAATGAAGTTCAATTTATCTATTTATTTCCTTTTGTTGCTTGTGCTTTCAGCATCGTATTTAAGAAACCATTACCTAAACCAAGGTCATCAGGATTTATTTCTATATTTTTTTCTAAGAGTTATGAAACTCTTAAAATACATAGTTATAAAACACATAAATTTTAGCTATTGCATTTAAGTCTTTGATTCATTTTGAGTTAATTTTTATATTTGATATAATATAGGCTCCAATTTTATTCTTTTATATGTGAATATCCAGTTTCCAGCACCATTTATTAAAAAGATTATTCTTTTTCCTATTGACTTGTCTTGACACTCTTGTCAGAAATCAGTTGACCATGTTGTATGGGTTCATTACTGGACTCTCAATTCAATTTCATAGATCTATATGTTTATCCTTATGCCAGCCAGCATCACACAGTCTTGATTACTGTAGATTTGTAGTAATTTTTGAAACTGGGAAGCGTCAGTCCTTCAACTTTGTACTTCCTCTTCAACATTGTTTTGGCTATTCTGGATCCCTTGCGTTTCTGTATGAATTCTAGGATCAGTGTATTCATTTTTGCAAGTAGGCCAGAGAATTTTCTTAATTTATTGGGATAACATTGGTTAATAACATTACATAAATTTCAAGTGTACAACTTTATAATCCGACATCTGTATACTCTATTGCGTGCACACCACCTGAAGTCTAGATAGTAATTACGTTGAATCTTTATATCGATTTGTGCACTGTTATCATCTTAACATTATGTTGTCTAATCCATGAAACAGAACTTTTCATTTATTTATGTCCTCTTTTAAAATTTTAAATTTAGATCTTTATTAGGTCTTCTATGATGTTTTGTAGTTTTCAGTGTACAAGTATTCTTTTTTTTCAGTTTAGGTATATCCTTTATTTATTTCTTATTTGGAGCACTAGTTTTTACACCCATGTTCCACAAACATATACTGTTTCATTCTTTCAGTTTACCATCCTTTACTTTTACTCTTACATAAAAAAACAAAACAAACAAACAACAACAAAAAAATGTACTGATATAAGCTACAACATGGATGAACCTTGAAAATGTGCTAATTGAAAGAAGTCAGTCACAAAAGACCACACAGTGCATGACTGGATTTATATAAAATGTCTAGAAAAGGCAAAGCTATGGAGACAGACGAGATCAGTGGCTGCTTAGAGCTGGAGATAGGGGAATAAGGGGCATGGGAGAGAATGAGGAATGACAGCTAATGGCCAAGGATTTTTTTTTTTTTTAGGTCGGATGAAAGTGCTTTAAAGGCTGCACAACTTTGTGAATACACTAAAAACCACTAACCACTGAATTGTACACTTTAAATGGGTGAATTATATGGTACGAACTGTATCTCAATAAAGCAGTTTAAAGAAATAATGTCATTTCGCCCCTTTTCCAACAGATGACATGATTTGGGGAATAAGTGTTTTCATTTACAAATGGGAACAGTATCTGTTCCCATCTTTCTACCTCTAGTTATAAGAATATATAAAAGGCACATGGGAGAAATATTATAGAAAGCTAGTTTAATAACTTGATCTCACACAGCTTTGGAGGGTCAGGAACCAGGGAGTGGCTTAGCTGGGTGGGTCTGGCTCAGGTCTTTTCTGAGGTTGCAGTCACACTAGGGCTTCAATCTCTGAAGACTTGGCTGGGGTTGGAAGATCCACTTCCAAGCTCACTTATGTGACTGTTGGTTGGAGGCTTCAGTTCCTCCCCTTGTGCTCCTTTCCATAAGGCTATTCAGGACATGGCTGAATGATTATCCCATCATTCTTGCCACTTTTTGAAGCAGTTCTGGAAGTCCTCTTTTGTGAGTATCTTTTGTTGCACTGTCATGGCTGCCTCGATATCCTGAATCGATTCAAAACGTTTACCTTTCATGGTCATTTTGACTTTGGGGAAGAGCCAGAAGTTGCACAGTGCCAGATCCAGTGAATAAGGTGGATGAGGACACACTGTAATGTTTTTGACAGAAATTTCTGTACCAGAAGCAATGTGTAACATGGAGCCTTTCCATTATGATCACAAAATACAGTGAAAGCTGCTGCCAAGTGCCATCCAACGGAAAGACAGGGGTCTTCAATTCGGGAAGCAGTGCAGTGAACTAGTAACAGTGTGTGACAAATTTCAACTTGTTCAGTGCAGTCAGTTGGGTGTAAGCTACGGTTGAGAGAAGGTATATTTTAAAGTGTGCCATAAACCAGCCTCCATCATGACAATGCTCTGTGTCACACATCCCTTCTGGTATGGCAATTTCTGTCAAGTGAAAATATTATGGTGTGTCTTCATACACCTTATTCACTGGATCTGGCACCGTGCAACTTCTGGCTCTTCCCCAAAGTCAAAATGATTCAGGACATGGAGGCAGCCACGACAATGCAACTAAAGATGCTCACAAAAAGAGGACTTCCAGAACTGCTTCTCAAAGTGGCAAGAATGATGGGATGAGTGTGTTCGAAGCGAGGGGGAGTATTTTGAGGAGGATTAATGGCAATGTGTCTCTTACTGTAATAATTTTTTTTTATTTAAACTTTCACTGTATTGTTTGATCATACCTCGTACATCAGAGAACCAATGGCAGTAACTCATAACACAGATGACATGTTAAATATGGTTTATTCCCACTTTACAGATGAAAAAAGTGAGGCCTGAAGAGGTTAAAAAATTTGCCAAAGTTTTACACCTGATAAGAAGCCGAGCCAGACTCAAACCCAGAAATAATGGCTGCAGAGTCTGCACTTTCTTAACTACAATAGTATGAGGCTTCTCAATAATAGTAACAATTATTCTTCTGCTTCCTGCATAAGTCCTTTTTTCAGGGTTCTGAAGGAAAGTCAATCATGAAATTCAAAAGTTCCTCTGAGAAATCCTAGCTTTCAAGATGTACAGGGAAGGGAGTATCTAGCAGGACAGCCTGCTAATCCTGTGGAGAGGGGTGAGGAAGGTTGAATAAACATTTACTAATGAGGTAGTGCTTTCCTGGTGCCAAACTGAAAGATAAAATTGAATCATAACTGTAATTAGCAAATTAGGCTATAGATGGAATGAAGAAATTAAATGGATGTACTGTTCTGCAAATGCAAAACTAAATTAATTTGACCCTGTTAAAGCCCACTAGAATGTGGAGAGACTTAATATAATCTTCTAAAGATTTCCTCCCAGAGTCATATCATAAGAAAATAGCACACCACACCAGGAACAGATGTATTTGATCATTTTTAATGAATATGAAAAGCAATTTGAAAAGAATTAAGTGATATGTGGGCCTGGAAAGACTTTTGCTTAATAAAACAATGAATTCCATTTTGGTAAAAATGTGCCAACTTTGCCACCTTATAAAGCAATTGCTGTCTCTTCCCTTTACATCTGAATTTTACAACTTTGGAAAATGTTCCTTGCAAGGAAAGAAGGGAAACTTGCATGCTGCTAGCAGTCTTCATGTATTAAATTTCTAATTTGCGTTCTTCTCATCACATACCTTAAATCATCCATGGATCTATGAATTAAAACCTCAGAACACAATGCCCTAAACTGTAGGATAGGCCTTATGTAGAGCCAACTGGCATGTAATGCAAGGCAGCACAATGAATAGAGGTTGGCACCGATTTTGTTTTTCTAAGATAACATGTCAGTATACAGTTGGCCATTGAACAATGTGGGGGTTAGGAGTGCTGACCTTGGCACCGTGGAATATGCATGTATAACTTTTGACTCCCCCAAAACTTAACTATAGTATTTCTCCATATCAGAGGGGGATTGGTTCCAGGACCCCCAGGATACAAAAATCCACAGATGCTCAAGTCTCTTGTATGAAATGGCATAGAACAACGCATACAGTTGGTTGGCTTTCTGCATCTGTGAACTCCTAACTGTGCATTGAAAATACAGATCCACGGTTGGTTGAAACCATGGATTCGAAACCCAGGGATACAGAGGGCCAACTGTATATTTATTGAAAAAAATCCACGTATTAAGTGGACTCACAAAGTTCAAACCCATGGTGTTCAAAGATCGACTGTAATTTACTGTAATTTTAAATACCTCTAAAATGCAAAATTTTATTTCAAATTCTTATACCAAGAAACTGTACCTAGGTACAGAAAGTTTATAGAATTCCAAAAGAAATTTGAGTAACTTTTCCTTTAAATTATATCAAACTTACCACAACTATCTTAGAGTCTCAGTTAAGAGTGGCCTTTATGAAATAACAAAAATTAGAGCAGAACTAAATGAAATAGAGAACAAAAAGACAATAGAAAAAATTAATATGACAAAGAGCTGGTTCTTTGAAAAGATTAACAAAATTGACAAACCCTTGGCTAGACTTACTAAGATAAAAAGAGAGAAGACACTGATTAACAAAATCAGAAACGTAAAAGGGGAAGTTATCACGGACACCACAGAAATACAAAGGATCATCCAAGAATACTATGAAGGACTATATGCCACCAAATTCAACAACCTAGAAGAAATGGACAAGTTCTTAGAAACACATAGCCTTCCAAGGCTGAACCATGAAGAACTGGAAAATCTAAACAGACCGATCACCAGTAACGAAATTGAATCAGTCATCCAAAACCTTCCCAAAAGCAAAAGTCCGGGACCAGATGGCTTCACTAGTGAATTCTACCAAACCTTCAAAGAGGATCTAATACCAATTCTGCACAAACTCTTCCAAAAAATTGAAGAAGAGACAGTACTCCCTAACTCATTTTATGAGGCCAACATTACCCTGATACCAAAACCTGGTAAGGACAGCACAAAAAAGGAAAACTACAGACCAATATCTCTAATGAATACCGATGCAAAAATCCTAAATAAAATTCTAGCAAATCGAATACAACAATGCATTAAAAAGATTATTCATCACGACCAAGTGGGGTTCATCCCGGGGCACAAGGATGGTTCAACATCAAATCCATCAATGTGATACATCACATAAACAAAATAAAGGACAAAAATCATATGATTATATCAATTGATGCAGAAAAGCATTTGACAAGATACAACATCCATTTATGATTAAAACACTTAATAAAATGGGTATAGAAGGAAAATACCTTAACATAATAAAGGCCATATATGACAAGCCCTCTGCTAATCTCATAATTAATGGAGAAAAACTGAAGCCCTTTGCTCTACGTTCAGGAACACGACAGGGATGTCCCCTATCACCTCTGCTTTTCAACATAGTGTTGGAAGTCCTTGCCAGAGCAATCAGGCAAGAGAAAGAAATAAAAGGCATCCAAATTGGGAATGAAGAAGTTAAATTATCACTCTTTGCAGATGACATGATGCTATATATAGAAAACCCTAAAGACTCCACCAAAAAGCTATTAGAAACAATCAACGAATACAGTAAAGTTGCCGGCTACAAAATCAACGCACAAAAGTCCATTGCCTTCCTATATACTAACAATGAAATCTCAGAAAAAGAAATACAAAAAACAATTCCTTTTGCAATTGCAGCAAAAGAATAAAATACCTAGGAATAAACTTAACCAAGGATGTGAAAGACCTATATGCTGAAAACTATAAGACATTTTTGAAAGAAATTGAAGAAGACACAAAGAAATGGAAAGACATTCCGTGCTCATGGATTGGAAGAATCAACATAGTTAAAATGGCCATATTACCCAAAGCAATATACAGATTCAATGCAATCCCCATCAAAATCCCAATGGCATATTTTAAAGAAATAGAACCAAAAATCATCAGATTTGTTTGGAACCACAAAAGACCCCGAATAGCCAAAGCAATCTTAAGGAAAAAGAACAATAATGGAGGTATCACACTTCCTGACTTTGGCTTGTACTACAGGGCTACAATAATCAAAACAGCATGGTATTGGCAGAAAAACAGACACATAGACCAATGGAATAGAATTGAGAACCCAGAAATAAAACCACATAAATATGGACAGATAATTTTTGATAAAGAAGTTGTGGTATATATACACAATGGAATACTATTCGGCAGTAAGAAAAGATGATATAGGAACATTTGTGACAACATGGATGGATCTTGAGAGAGTAATGCTGAGCGAAACAAGTCAGACAGAAAAAGCAGAGAACCATGTGATTTCACTGATATGTGGTATATAAACCAAAAACAACAAAAGAACAAGACAAACAAATGAGAAACAGAAACTCATAGACACAGACAATAGTTTAGTGGTTGCCAGAGGTAAGGGGGGCGGGGGTGGGGGGTGGGAGATGAGGGTAAGGGGGATCGAATATATGGTGATGGAAGGAGAACTGACTCTGGGTGATGAACACACAATGGGATTTATAGATGATGTAATACAGAATTGTACACCTGAAATCTATGTAATTTTACTAACAATTGTCACCCCAATAAATTTAATAAAATAAAATTAAAAAAAAAAAGAAAAAAAGAGTGGCCTTTATGAGGTCATTCAATTCATTCCAATTACCATATCTGGAAAGTTCACACTAAACTATCATGAGTAGAGGCAGTTTTTCATTGTGTTATGAAAGATTTGACTACAATCCTCACTAAACTAGAATACAAATGTTTTCCTTGCATTTGAAAGTATGGTAAGTTATCATCTACTTTAATATTAAAATTATGATGCTAACATGACAGATAAAAAAGGAAAGGGAATGATGAGGAATTTGTAGCACACAATAGGGGATTGTCTGAGTAGAACAATGTTGGCATGGGTGTGTGTGTGTGTGTGTGTGTGTGTGTGTAGTCATGCATAACAGGAGTGAACTGAAGAAAAGGAAGTAGAAGCCAGTTAGCAAACAGCTGCTTTCCTAGTTCTCCAATGTCTTCTGGTTTGGTTGTCTCACCCTCGCATCCTTACCACAAACCAGCCAATTCTATACGCGTCTAATCTTGATTCATAGCTTTGGCATACAGAGTCTCCTAGAGCCTCTTCATCTCAAGTGGCCAAGCAAACCAGGTCAATCCCCTGTGTTTCAAGCCCTCATTTCCAAGAATCATTCTAGGCATACTTCGAACTTCTGCCTAGGGAGACCTCAAGAGTTGTCAGTATCTATCAAGAATAAATCCAGTGGTGGCATTCTGCCATTTACACACGTTGTTCTCATTAAAAAGCAAATTATACTTGGGGAAAAAAAAGAATAAATACAAAATGTTCTTAGCTATTCTTGCTTCAGGCCAGACCTAGAAATATAATTGTCTTCCTAAAATGAATTTAATATTAGACTATAGCTGGCTTTCACACGACATCTTTCATCTTTTTTATTTCACAGCTGCTATGAGAAGAGTCTCTCACCAGGATAATATGTACTTTTACTTCTGTTGTTACTACTGTTACTATTATTAGTAATAATAATAAATAGACTTTACACATATAGCATGGGTCATTTACCATATACTATGCGAAGAACTTTACATATACGAGACCCACTTAGTCTTCCTTATAACTTTATGAGGTAGGTTTCGTTATTATCCCTGATTTAAAAACTTACCTAAGATCACACAGCAAGTAAGGGGCAGTACTGAGATTCACACCTGGCAATCTGACTTCAGAATCCATGCTCTTAGACACTATATTATACTCCTTTTGTTTGTGTAATGCAAAGAATATTCCATCAAGACCAAAGACCTGGGTTTCCAATCCTGTCTCTAATGCTATAATCAACTGTGACTTAGGACAAGTCTTTGACTCAATTCTCACAATATAATGAGCCAGTCTCAATGAATCGCTTCTACGGTATTTCCCTGAAAATAAGACCTAGCCAGACCATGAACTCTAATGCGTCTTTTGGAGCAAAAATTAATATAAGACCCGGTCTTATAGTATATTATATTGTATAAGACCAGGTCTTATATTATACTAAAATAAGACCAGGTCTTATATTAATTTTTGCTCCAAAAGATGCATTAGAGTGGATGGTCCGGCTAGGTCTTATTTTTGGGGAAATACGGTAGTTATACAATACTGTGATGATAAAGTAGGGGAGTTTCATTAATAAACTTGACTTTGCTGGATGAGTCAGGAGGTTTAAAGCTTGAAAATGAATTATGTCGAAGGGAAGGGAAAGAAACAACTATTACGACTATTAACTAAGTAAGTCTTCTAAGCATTTTCAGTTATTTTCTCATTTTATATTCTATAGTGCAAGCATTAGATTCATATTTTACAGAGGAAAAAACACTGACATTCAGAGATGGGGTAATTTATCTAGGCCATACAGAAAACCAGGATGGAGAGCCAGTATTTGAATGCAGCCAAAGCCCAAGCACTTTCTTCTGTATCACAACGCTTCCCTGGCATTGTCTTTCTCTCCTCTCAGCAGCAGTAAGCAGAGATTTAAAACGGACTGTATTTTGTTTGGTTGTATTGTTCATTTGTTGCTTCAGATTTATATCCCACATATCAGTGAAGTCACATGGTTCTCAACTTTTTCTGTCTGATTTTGTTTGCTTAGCATGATAATTTCAAGATCCATCCATGGTGTCGCAAATGGCAGTATTTCATCTTTTCTTATAGCCAGGTGTGGGGACAGAGTCCCAGAGAGCAGTTTCCAGGCCCTCGGCCTCACGTGGAAAGGTGTTGGCTTGGGTAGTAGATGGTCATCAGCTGTAAGCAGTTAGCCATTAGCCACTGATATAACTACCACGGCTATGCTAAGGGGTTGGCAGAGAAGCAGAGGGCGGATTGCAGCTAGCAAGTGCGCTTAGTAAGCGGATTACATTGCGGATCGTGTTGATCCTACTTCCAGTGTCTCCCCCGGACGCCAGCGAGACTGGGGTGCAGGAAGACCCCTCGTTGGGGTACTGGCAGATGTTTGCTTTTGTGTCTTGACCAGCCTCCATCAAGAATACGCTAGGGGGAACTGACTCTGGTTGGTGAACACACAATGGGATTTATAGATGATGTAATACAGAATTGTACACCTGAAATCTATGTAATTTTACTAACAATTGTCACCCCAATAAATTGAAAAAAAAAAAAAAAAAGAATACGCTAGGGGGTTGGTTGGTTGGCAGAGAAGTGCACGGCAGATTACGGATCCTGTGGCTCCTGCCTCCTGTGTCTCCAACCCAGCCGCCAGCAAGAATATAGTGGTATGACTCCCCTATCCATGGCTCCGTTGGTGTTTCTTTTTGGCCTCGCCATATCCTGTGTTCTTGTGCAGGGAGTGGGACAGAGACCCGGCATGACACTAAGTAATGTCAGACAAACAAAAACTCGTAGACACAGACAACAGTTCAGTAGTTACCAGAGGGTAAGGCGGGGAGGGAAGTAGTAGAAGAGGGTAAAGGATGTCAAATGCATGGTGACGGAAGGAGAACTGACTCCGGGTGGTGAACACACAATGCAATATATAGATGATGTATTACAGAATTGTACACTTGGAACCTATATAATTTTACTAAACAATATCACCCCAATAAATTTAATAAAGATTTTTTAAAAAGGGAATATATTTAAAGTGCCCAGCACAAAGTCTTGCAAACAGCACAGACACAATAAACTAATTTGGAAGTGAGGATGGTGACAGGTGAATTCCAACTTAAAAGTGCTAACAGATTGTAATTCTAAACAAATGTCGGTACATTTTTATGTGATTTCTTTAAGGTGGGCTTAATACCATATCAAAACAAGTGAATTTCTGGAGGGAAAGTTTGTATGATTTGAATTTACCCTTAAGTAAACAATGAAGAAATACCACAAGAATGCCAACATAGTATTTCCACACCACATACATGAGTTCTTGTGGTATTTTGCTACATGAAATAACTTCCTAACAATAACTCAGAATCATTTTGTTAAAAAGGAGATTCCTTTTTCCCTAGCCAGAATTTCACAAATACTGCCAATGAAAAAGGAAAGTCTCCTATGTATTGGCGACTTAAAGGAGGGCAGGAAATTCAGAAACTACTGTACTAACTCATTAAATTCCTATTATGGTTTGGAAATGGAGTCACTTGCTCATTCACTAATTCATCCAACAAATAATAATTGAATACCAGTTATGTACAAGGCATTATTTTATTAATAAATGGCGGGGACATTAAAGGGAACATGATGTAAATGGCGATGCCAATGCAGTGGGATGAGAGAAGATACATACGGTGCTATAGGAGCATGAAGGCTACATATTTATTTATTTATTTATTTATTTATTTTTTATTAAATTTATTGGGGTGACAATTGTTAGTAAAATTACATAGATTTCAGGTGTACAATTCTGTATTACATCATCTATAAATCCCATTGTGTGTTCATCACCCAGAGTCAGTTCTCCTTCCATCACCATATATTCGATCCCCCTTACCCTCATCTCCCACCCCCCACCCCATATAAACCAAAAGCAACAAAAGAACAAGACAAACAAATGAGAAACAGAAACTCATAGACACAGACAATGGTTTGGTGGTTGCCAGAGGGTAATGAAGGCTACTTATGAAGGGTTAGAGGAGGTCCTGAAGGAAGTGACATTGGAGCCAATGCTAGAGAGTATAGTGTGTTTAGGAAACTGCAAGTAATTAGAAATGATTAGAATTCAGAGTATGTGTAGGGAAGTCTTTTGATTTGTTGAATTTCAACAAATCATAATTATATAGCTACAGAACTAGAAGTTGCAGGGTTTAACAGATAATAAGTTCAGCACTCTCATTTCACTATTAAGGAAACGAAGCCCTCTGACATAGGTGCCCAGAGTCTTGCCATGAGAAGGACTAAGACATGAAGTGAGGTTGTCCTTAAACAGAACTGAACACCATGTGTTTGAGAGTTAAAACAGTTGAGCGCAGCCATGTAGGGAAACCACTAACCTTAGTGTGAAAGATGTCTGTCACCTGCTATACCAGGAGATATAATAATTACTTAGAGAAATCAGCTTCAGCTGGTCTGAAGAGTGTCCACATACAAAAAAATGTTAGAATCTCTAAACTGCCGCTTCTGACATATTCTATGGTTGATCAAAGAACACTGGAGGTAACACAGCATTTAACACATAAACACAGTTAACTCACCAGTTAACCTAACTCTTTCCTCCTCTTTTAATCCTAGCTCTTGTTCATCAAATTCAATAAAAACTGAGGTGCAACACAGCCGTTAAATGAAAGCATTCTTTTAAATTCCTCGTGAATGTTTGCTAAACTTTGGACAAAAGCTTTATCATCTAGAAGTCATTATTTACTATGTAACACCTTAACTAGGGGACAATGGTGGAAATAGTAAGGTTCTACTGCAAAGTCAAAATCAGTATGGGTGTAATTCAAGATAAATGCTATGATTACTCTGTTTTTACGCAAGAAATATGCAATCCTAATAAGTGAAAAACACTATTTCTTTGCTGCCTGCCCCCACACTGTACATGAACAGGTGAGTTCCCATGATAGTACATGTAAAGCGATAGTAAAATTCTTTTCAGGTACTAGAATTTTGTTGTACAGTATAACATTCAACTTGAAATACGTGTGCTATCAGCTTGGACTTTAGAAACTTTTCATATTTCCTAAGGGATGAAAATGTGAGTTATTTTTAACAACTTTGTTGTTTTGTTTTGCCTCCCCCCCCCACCCCCGGTTTTTAAGCCATTGTTTCTCAGTCTAGTTGTAGGGCGCAGCTCCCTGAGCCTTGCTCTTGGTTGCCACAGCAGCTCTCTTCTGCTGCACACAGCATCTCGCAGGACCTCTGGCTGTTTACCGCAGCCCAGCTCCAGGGAGACCTATTGTTCACAGTCTTAGCTGTACAAGGCGCAGCTCACTGGCCCATGTGGGACTCGAACCTGCGGGCTTAGGCGTTAGGAGCACGGCGCTCCAACCACCTAAGCCATCGGGCCGCCCCTTTTTAAAAACTTTGGAAAAAACTCTTTATAAAACAATTCACTATAGGAAGTTCATTAATAATTAATAAAATCTGATTTATGTAACTTTTTAGGAATATATATAAAGATGAACAAAACTCAAATATTTTCTTGAATGACTATTACAGTAGGATTTGATTTCTAATTTTTTTTTAAATTAAAGTTTATTGGGGCGACAACTGTTAGTAAAGTTACATAGATTTCAGGTGTACAATTCTGTATTACATCATCTATAAATCACATTGTGTGTTCACCTCCCAGAATCAGTTCTCCTTCCATCACCATATATTTGATTCCCTTTACCCTCATCTACCACCCCCCTTCCCCCCTTCCCCTCTGATTTCTAATTTTAAAAAGACTTGAAACTGAAGAACTAATATTTATGTTAAAGTGAAAATTTAAACATTAGGGAAAGCAAATAAAAATTCTAATCACATTTGCATAGACAAGGGTTTAGAAGGACATGCAAATAATTAACAAGTGGTTACCCCTGGGATGGAGTGGGGACTTTTCTTTGTGTTTTATAATGTCCACATTGTCTGTTTTATAAGAAATATGTATTACAATTCTGTACTGTTTTGAAATTCTGTTTCACTATTCTTTTTAAAAGCATTCTTTTAAGAAAAGCTTCTTGCCACAGTGGTCTCCATCAAGAGTGTATCAGAATCAATCATGAAGAGTTTTTGAAACACATGCAGATGCCTGGTCCCACTGCAGAATATTGATTTAGAAAGCCTTGGAAACCACCAGACTAGATGACCTTTAAGGTTCTTTCCAATCCTGGGATTAAATTACTTGCAAATATTTTGTATACATTCAACATCCTACTTAAATAACCTTTTTTTCCCTGTGGTTATTTTGACACAAAGCCCACCATATTTCTGAGGCAGGAATTTGGGGTACTGGCTCTAATGTAAGCACCAGTTATTGCAGAGGTGATGGGAGACAGGAGTGGGGCAGGAGATGGCTGTGTATTGTCATACCGGTTCTCTAAGTCAAAGTAATCTCAGTAAGTCAGTAAATGTTAGCATTTTCTCTAACCTGGCATTTCATCTACATCAGTTGCTTTCAATCCTATTAGACTCAATACCCCTTCGTTATATAAAATTCTAAGCATATACATTTATTTCAATTCCTCCTTTTCTATCCTGAAATAAAGTTCACAGATATTTAACACAATTTCAAAAGTATCAACAAAATACCCTAACAGTAATATCAAGGACAATGAAATGAAAGTAATTAATAATAAATTATGTATTTCAGTATGTATATGCTCAGGCATGACTATACTAAAAGCTAATGAAGTAGTCAGATGCCTACACCTACTTATAATAAATATACGTAAATTTAAGAGAAGTAGGATGATAAGAAACCATTCCATGCAACAAGTACAGGAAAATGAAGTAAAGCCAAGTGATTTTTTGAAATGATTCCCAACAGTACAAAGTACAATTATCTGTTGATATGCAAGGTAGCACATTTCTGGAAAATTTAGTGTTTTTAAAAACTATATAAAAGCATATAAAAACACTTTGTATTTACATATAAAATAGTTAAGTTACAGGCTTAGATAATTCTATAAGATTTCTCCCCTTCACAAATATGTCATATATGGGACATTCATAAGCTATGTGGAAATCACACAATTCTTTGTGATGTAGGATATGCTGTGCATTACACGATGTCCAGCATCTTTGGCCACCACCAGCTAAATCACTGAGACAAACTCAAATGCTCCCCAAAATTCCAAAATGCTGCCCAGAGGTTAATACTTCCTTCTTGAGAACCATTGGTCTATGAGCTTTCCAAATCTACAATCCTACTGTTACAGATTCTTGCCCTGGGTTAGGTGGTAGGTGGGCCACTATTGACCTCTGATCTCAGGCTAATGCTTCTCTGATGTAAAGGCTACTTTTACTGAAAAGTTTAGCATGCATCCATTCCAGAAGCTTTCAATAAGAAATTTTACCTAAAATGGTTTTTTAAAAAGTAAATAATAAAGCTATTTTTATATACACAGTAGAATCATAGACAGATGTACTGATAATTCTGCCTCCTCTCTCTACCTTCCCTAAAAAATACTTTCTTCTGAGTTTTCTAGGTAATCAACATCAAACTGAAGATATAACATTCTCTTTTATCCACACTAATGCATAGATACACTGATGCAAATAATCCAAACAATATTTATGTATGGCACTGAAATGTATTACTGTAGTATTTATTTGGCATTATATCTTTCTAATTAAAAGTAATTTATATTTCCTTATCAACCCAATTGTTGCCACGCAGCAGCCTACCCGTCTGTCACCTCGTACCTGCCCCTAAAGAAAGGAGAGTTTGTGAGACGGATCCTTTCAGGGACTTTGCTTCACCTTTGTGCTTACACCTTATGTCTCCCTGTTTGGTCCCAGAAAGATGGCTGGCTAGTCAAAGATGGGTATGACTCCCCACGGGGAGTGGGGGGGCAACCCAAGCCAGACACAGCCATGTGGGGACCATCTGGGGAACTCGCGGGGTTAATAGATGTGGGCACAGCCCCCACCTTCCCCCAGCTAAGGAGAGCCTCTGCCTCTGTGGCTGCACTCCTTCCCACAACCTGCTTGGGAAGTGACTCAATGATGTGCTCTCCATCTATTCATATGCATAAAGGTTTTGTCCCTTGGGGAAGTACTTATCCTGAGACTTATGGTTCAGCTGCCTGCAGGCAAGGGTGATTGGCTTAAATCAGTTTCCTATTATAATGTGTGGGATTCACACATCTTGAGATTGACAAGCTTTACTTCTTTTACTTCCACACCTAACTAATAAAAGCCATGCGTTGGCCGATTCGGTGCTCAGTCCTTGAGGCTGCAGTCCCTTGGCCCCACTTGCCCTCTATTCTTGTCTACTGTCTTTCTTAACCTTGTGCCGCCCTCCTCGCTTCCCATAACTCTTGTCTGCTCGACGCGACACCCAATGACTAAAGTGTGTGTCTTTTGGGTGGCATGTAAGGGGACTGCCTGAGTCTCAGAACTTGCTGAGTACTGAGAATGACCTAAGTATCTTGATAGTTTCACTAACTGGGATTTAGCTATATAATTTATTTTGGAATTGAAAAAAATGTCATGCCTCCATGTGGATTTTATGTTGTTAGTACATCATTCATAGAAATATCAGATATAACCTCACTTTAAACTAAGGTGACAAGGACTTCTCTTTACATAAAAGGATTCACAGATTAAGAGAAAACCATCACAGCATTCCTTTGAACATAAAAACTCCTCTGAGTTAAAATGCCATTTAAAAATTAATGAATAAATTAATGATTGAATATGCATTCAATTTCTACACATGAAGAAAGATTTTCTTAAAATGTCCATTGAAATAGTATTCAGCCTCCATAAGTGAAATGGCCATTTCAATAGATATTTAGCTTGTTTTTCCATTTCAAATTTCACTAATTAATTCACTAATGAACTTAGCCAATAATGCCTAAAAGAAGTCCACATTCCACTTTTTAATAATCTTAATCTGGTTATCTTTCTTCGTATCTAAAACTGTTAGAAATTTGCCTTATACCCATGCGTGGGCATCACCTCATGAAAAAAAATATGCAAAGGTTTGTGCATCACCAAATATGTACGGTGGTTGAAATAACTCATATTTTAGTATTCTGATTTCTAATTGTTTCTATAGATTTTAACAGTATGTGGAACCTACATTTTTCATTTTTGTGTACTATGTGATGTGAGATCCACTTTTGAATCTGGTTTAAAACAATCATACATATCAGCTCTAAAAGGCTTTCTGATTCACAGAAAAGCCTTATTAAATAACTGCAGGGCAGAAGTCATATTTTGTATTATTAGACAGAGAGTTCTGGTGCTGATAGCAAACAACTGCTCATATAAAAAAAGGTAGCGCGTACAAAATGCATAATACAAAGCTTTTCACTTACTTGGTACTAGGCCGCTTTTGTAGTGCTTTATCCAGGATAAGGGATGGAGCACTCCTCCTCCTTTCTGCTAGTGTTTTCATTTTCTGTTGGAAAAAAAAAAAAAATCAAAATGAAGACCACATGGCTTGTAAAGGAAGTAAATGACAATTTTCAATCCAATTCAAAGTTTTATATTGCGTATGAAGGAATTTGCAATCTCATTATAGAGATAAAATAACAACATCTAAACTAGCAAAAAGCAGTCTAGGCAGTAGCATTTTTATGGTCAGAGATTAAGGAGGTTAAATGCTGACCACAGTATTTGAAAAAAGCATTATCATAACCATTATCATCCTGTGCAGCTAACATATATATTGTTTATTATGTGCCAGGCCCTGTGGTAAAGGCAGGACTGGATTATCTCATTTATACTCCAAAATGTCATCAAAGTAGGTTCTATTATCTCAGGATAAGCTGCAAACTGGGCTTCAAGGAAAGACAGGATTTGAAGAGATCAAGTAAAGGGAGGGGAAAAAAAACAAACCCAGATAAAACAAAAGATTGAGACTGGATTCTTACACTTAACAGACCTTTAAATATTTATACATTTAGGAATCCTTTCTTCAAAAAGATTTTTTTGCTATAATTTAAAAGAAAACTTTTTTTTCTTTTCTAGGTGGTATATAAATACAGAATTAACTGGATAATTCAGGTACTCTGTTTCAGAGGACTTAAAATTTGTGGTAAATGAGGTTTTATTCAACTTGAATTACCCAGATAATTACTCTCTAAATTCAATTTTATATAATTTAACACCTACAGATAGAGTCAGAGGGCTTGCCACTGGATATGGATGAGTAAAATTTACTGCCAAAAATTGTACACAAGTGGACACTTGGGTCAACGCTGCTCAAGCAGTACTTGGCCGTAATCAGAAGTGTCTGGACACTGATGGCAACCACTTTGAGCACCTCTTATAATTGCAGAAGTCAAACATGACTTGTGTTCATCTTTTGTTATCAGTGTATATTGAGTATTACAATTTTAATACAGTTTTCCTCTCTTAAAATGTGTATACATTTTTGGGGGCACCCTCTGTATAGTCACAAACAGCAGTGAATACAGTCCAGAGCCATTCTTCCTGCTCTCCTGTCTCACCCTGCCCTATCAAAAGGTCTCACCCACTGTCCAAGAGCCTAGGCCAGCCATACTTGGGAACTGGATGCTACTCTAAGAGGAACTACATAAAACTAACTGGTTCAGTATCAATATCTTATTACATGATTCATAAAGGAACTGCTTCTTTGTTAGTATAATAAAACCTAGACCCTAGTATAGGAACAGAGGTAGAATCATCTAGTGAGAAGGGGATGCTGGACTTGTTTGGCACAGTTCTTACCCCCCAAATTTACCATGCTCCCTAAGGATCTCTCTCAAATTACTGTAGTCACCAGTGCCATGGCCTCATGTTGCTGTTTTCCCCACTAATCTTTTGGCTTACATGGAGAAACTACAAGCCCAAACTTCCTTAGTACAGATAGCTCAGATAGCAACGGAAACAATTATATAAAATAAAGGACAGAAAGCAAATGGATAAGAAACATAGATACCGCATTTCTCAATTGGGAGTTACTAACCATGAATCAGTTTCAGAGCAGGTTAAATTGTATAAAAATTATTTACGTGATATGTATTTGCTGCCTGCTTTCCTTCAGGAGAGAAAGCCCACAGTTTTCATCAGAGTCCCAGAATTGTCTGTAGTCGCTACCAAACCCCAGTGATTTCAATAACCTACTTTATATGTATTATAGCTTGTAAACCCCATCCTACTGTTTCGATTAGTCACACTTCTTGGGAACATAACTCTGGAGAATCCAACATTGGGAAGCTAGTGTGAAGAGATTGCAGAAGGCATATCTGATAGATAAGTATTTGTATTGCAAGGTCCAGCAGCCAGTCCCCATGTGAAGAGTTCCAATATTGGAAAATTGGATTGATTTTACTAAGAATGGTGGCAGTTTGTTCATATGCAGATTTTCTGCTAGATTCTGTTTCACCTTCAAGTCTGGGCTTGATTCCTACTCCCTACTTTGACCTCCTTCATTCAGGATCCATTTACTCTATTTTGAACTTTGAAATGTGCCTAATTCTTTTAAGCTTTACCTGGGCCCCTTACGCTCTGTCTCTCTGACTTGAGGGTCTGCCTAGCCTACTCTAGGGGGTAGGTGGGGCATCCCTGGACATATCTCAGTAGTCTTACTTCTGCTGCCCCTAGTCCTCTGACACCAGTGTCAGCAGATCCAAGGTCCTAAACTAGATCTTCATTACTACATGATTTCTAATTCGGAGCTCCTTGACTTTCAGGTTTATAAAGAATTTGGAAAGGGTTCAAAAGAGAGCCATAAGAATGATTTAATATGTGGAGAAAAGAAAGAGCCTATGAGAAAAATTAAACTGATCTGAAATTCGTCATTTGGAAACAGTAATAATCTCCAAATTAATACAGAGTTATAATATGAGGGTAGCAAGTGTCTTTCAAGGAAGATAAGGCAAAAAGAAACAAGGCAAACTTGTAGACTGACAATCCAGGTTGATCTTGAGTAGTGGTTCTTTGAGAAATTTACAAAAACTGTGAACTAAATTATGCACATCATTTGAAGGGTTCAAAAATCCACATACGATGGCTTCCTTAGGGATTCGTGGAACCCAAATATGAAAACCTCTGACATAAGGAAATCTTACTGAGAGTGATGACTGTTAAACATGAAAATGAATAATCAAAGAGGGGTGACAAATTTTCTTCTGTAAAGGTGCTTTCAAAATAGCTTTTCATTCCCATGAAAATGTAGAGGACCTAATGGTGAGGACCATTGGTATACACTGTAATTAGAATATATTTTCTAATTACAGAAAATGTAAATGTAAATGTAAAATGTAATTAGAATATATTTTCTTAGTTATAGAATTGTCAGATATATGAGGAGTCAAATGAAGTATATCTACCTCATCTAGTGGACTCATATTCAAGAGAATGCAATCAAACCACTGGCAGAATATTATACTTATTTGAGAGCCTGTTGTTTGTACTGAGACTTACTCTACCACTAATGAGATATGCAACCCAAGGCAATCCAGTCACTTTTCTGGGCCTCTATTTCTTTATCCAGAAAATAAGAAAATTTGGACCACATAGTTTCTTAAGTACCTTCTATTTCTGATAGTCTTGTGTTAAGTGTCCAACAAAGACTCACCCTGGATATAGAAGAAAATAACCATTACATACATCACACATTCAGAATTCACAGGATTCATTTCTCTTGTAAGTAGTAAGTGTTAACAGTAGTCAGTATAATGGGAACTTAATAAATAGATTTAGGTATTAATTCATTCAAAATACACGTATCTTTTTCTTTTTTTCAAAAGTATAGCAAAACAAAGGGCCAATGGTAACTTTGAAACAAATTCACGTTATCTATCAATGAATCTGTTCCTGGGCAAAAAGACTTGGATTTTCTTTTTGTTTATAACAACTGTGTGAAATACAATGCATGGGAATAGAATGAGGCTATTGATTCCTTTACAAATGTATAATGGTACAAACTTGTCAGGACAGGTAGAGGCTATGCTTGTATTAGCACAAATTTCACTGTTGTTCAGTGACAGTGAAAACTATGATTCTTTGCCTCATAGGAAACAGAAAGTAGGTTTAAAACAGTATATGTTTTCTTTGTTGGCTTAAAAATCACAATCCACAGCGTGATTTTTTCAGAATGTCCAAGAGCTTGATGTTCATTATCTAGATGACCTCATAAATATTGGATACCATTGTGAAAGTGAGTATTTTTAAAAAGGTAATAGTTTTTTCTAAATTTATAAACTACACATTAAGCTAAAAATTCAATTGCATTAATGTTTTTGGAATGATTTTCTTGATATTGCACCATTTACCTAGTCTTATGGTGCCTCCAAAACTAAGAATTTATATGAGCTAAAAAACAAACAAACATTAAGTAGCATTTGTTTATTTCTCTTCCCCCAAATAGGAAAGATGAGGAGGAGCTCGGAAAAAGTTGTAAGAGGCAATAAACAGTAATCAAATTTTAAAAACGTATTTAAAAACAAATTTTTTTAATAACAACCATTTATTAGGAAAGTATAACACGAACTCTAGAGAGAAATTAGATCTTTGATTTTCTAAGCTGTCTCCTCTGCAGCTATATTCAGTATCAAAGGCAAAAAACCTATTCTGTCAAAGAGTCAATGAATAAAAGTCATAATTGAAAATGAGAAACAAATGTCTATAGTTAATTTTTCTCTGATATTTCAATAATAACACAAAACTGTAGCAACATTACCAGCTAATCTGCAAGGTGTTTTCCACTTCTATTCACTTTTAACCAATCGGATTAACTATATAGTCAATTCCCTCTGTTCCTAGGTTGCTTCACATATTATGCTTCAGTTACAGACTTTCGTATTATATTATTTATCTTTCTGCACCTTTTTAGAAAGCAGAAACTATATCTTCTTTCCAAACTATCTCCAATCCTTCAATAATTATGAATGGAAACTCTACTTTGTAGCAGGCCTATCTTTTCATTCCCAAAGTCTAGCACAAACTGTATAGCCAATAAATGAAGGTTTTATGTGAATTTTAAAATCCACTCATTCTCCACATCCACACCACTGTCTCCAAACACACACATACACAGAAAACAAACAAACAAACATACAAACAAACCAACCAACCTTTAAGGAAGGTTATTAGGGAAATAACCTTCCTTGTCATTAAGGAAATACAAGCATTTCCTATGGAATTGGATGTTGAGTCATTCTTGTACACGTCAAACTATATTTTTTGACATAGTGTTGACATCTACCACTTTGAGCTACATGACCAACATTTGTCTGATGATAAAGTTAATTTCTCTCCAACAAGTGATGCTGTGAGAACTGGATACTCACATGCAAAACAATGAAGCTGTACTCCTATCTCACACTATATATAAAACAATTCAAAATGAATAAAAGATCTAAAAGTAAGAGCTGAAACTATAAAAATTTTAGAAAACACAGGCAGAAATATTTGGGACCTTGAATTAGGCAACGGTTTTTTAGATATGACATCAAAAGCACAAGCAATAAAAGAAAGAAAGAACATACATTGGACATGATTGTCAAGATTAAAAACTTCTGTACATCAAAGGACACTATTAAAAAGTGAAAAGAAATCCCACAAAATGGGAAAACATTTCTGTCAATCATAAGGAATTTGTATCTAGACTATATAAAGAATTATTACCATTCAGTAAAGACAAATAAGTGAATTTTAAAGTGGGCAAAGAATCTGAAGAGATAGTTCTCCAAAGATATACAAATAGCCAATAAGCACATGAAGAGATGTTTAACATTATAAGTCATCAGGCAAATGCAAGACAAAATCATGAAATACCACTTTATACTGACCAGGATGACTGTAATAGAAAAGATACATAAATGACAATTGATGAGGCTGGGATGACTCGGACTCATACTCTGCTGGTGGAACTGTAAAATGGTGCTACCAGTTGGACAATAGTCTGGAAGTTGTGCAAATGACTAAATATAGTGAATATGTGCACACAAGTACATGAATGTTTACAGTTACAGTGTTTTACACAATAGTCAAAAAGTGGAAATAATGCTAATGTCCATTAACTGATGGATGAATAAACAAAATGTGGTATATACATAAAATGGAATATTATTTGGTAATAAAAGAAGTACAGATATGTGCAACAAGATGGATGAATCTAGAAAACATTATGCTAATTAAAAGAAGCCAGTTCCAAAGGACCACATATTATATGATTTCATTTATGTGAAATTTCCAGAATAAACAAATCCATTGAAACTTAAAGTAGATTAGTCCTTGCCTGGTGTCGGGGGAGATGAGGGGATTGGGATGTGATAGTAAAGGGTACGGTAATTCTTTTCGGGGTAAGGAAAATATTTTAAAATTGACTGTAGTGATGGAAGCACAATTCTGTGAATATACTAAAAGCCATTGAATTGTATACTTTAAGTGAATGAACTGTATTATATGAGAATTATATTTCAATAAAGCTGTTAAAAAGGGAAAAAAAGCTATCAACCAAACCCCAAAACCACTGGACTCCATCCCAGCAAACTGGTTCATAGCCAGAAACTATAATTTTCTTTATTTGTATAACAATCATCTGAAGTATAATACATAAAAATGGAACTTATTTATTTGCTTTTTGTCCAACATGTTTTTGTGCTAAATGTTTGAGTGGCTGTCCATTTGAATTCCTCAGAGATCTGAGGGATATGCCCATCTGCCTATTGTGGTTTGCCACCATTCCTCCCCTGTTCCTCCAGTGCTCTACTCAGTATTTCCACATAGTAAATTGTCAATGGCTGTGTGTTAAATAAATGAATTAACACTGACTACATCTGAGAGTTTAAGGAGGTAACAGAGTGCCTATGTAGTAGGAAAATGCAGTTGTAAAAAGGTAACTGCAGGAAAAAGTTTTGTCTATTTTTTTCAGCAACTCAGAAAACACTGTTTACATAAAAATCTGTATGTAGTCTCTCATTGGAAATTTAACTTTATGTCAACCAAGAGATACAGTACTATTTTTGGAACCTCTAAATCACTCTGAATCTGGTTATTTTTAGTTTAGATTAAAGGAAAATAAAGCCTATCATAAGGAAAGAACAGGATGAAAGATTTAAGTCAGATGAACGGCAATTTTTCATACTTTGTATTTTCCAGTCACTGTATGAAGAAAAAATTTGAGCATTTCAGTTGAATTTAAGTCAAATGTGCTGAGATCACTGTCAACCACTTAAAATTAGCATAGCATTAAAATGGCTTTGAGGAAAGCTTCTAAATACTCAAGTTTCAAGTCTAGAAAAAACATTGAATCAAATTTACAAATTAGTTTACTCAAATTTGACTATTAATCCTTTTGTGGCAAAAGAATTAATTTCTTGTCTTCCCTACATCCCAGTAGCATTTATTTGTGGAGACATAACTCAAAGACACTGGCTCTGCAAGGGAATAAGACAGTTATTCTTAACCTTGCACCTTGTGCTGCTAGGTCTTATTATCACAAAAAGGTTTTGTTACTGGTGGAGTGCCCCTCTCAGGACAGAAATCAAGAGAGTACGTGAAACGGTTTTGCTGAGAGGGAGGTTTATTAAAGTGAAAGCTTGATGCATCAGTGGGGCACACTGGGCAGAGAATGGATATGGTTCCCTGAGGCTTAGAGGCACCATGGTTTTATGGGCTCTTGGGTTGGAGACCACCCCTTCCTCTTTCCTTCTTCCACCCCAAAGTATGTTGAGGCAGGGCCTACACTGCACCTGTGCATTATACCTACATGCTACTTCATGCATAGCATGTGTCATTAGTCTCATTAGCATCTTAAATCTCTGCCTAGGGGAGTGTTTTTTATTATGATAATAAGGAAAAGTTAACTGTAGGGCAGCTCTTTTAACTAATGCACATGTATGACTTTAGAAACGTTTCCTTGGCCTGGTTATCTCTCCTGTGATTATAGTTCTGTCTGCTCATTGCCGCTTATTGGGTGGAGGATGTGGCTCAAGGTTGTTTTCCCCAGCTGCAGGCTCCAGCTACATGACCACCCTACGTGACCACCCACTGCAGTTTCAACCACTGGGTGAGTAGAAGTTTCTCACTATTGTCAATTTGGTATGTGATGAGTATGGTCTTCTCTTTATTCATAATCATCCCATCCAGAATCAATCTGAGCATTTAATTAAAACAAAGTATTATAAAAATACAAAGTACAGAACAGAGTACAGTAAAGGAATAAAAGTTCTTTTCTGAGGTTAAGAAAGAAATGTTGGGTTTTTTTTAGTTTTTTTTTTTTTTTACTTTTGGCTATCTTTCCTCTTTCTGTGAGACAATGACTTTGAAGTAAAATAATAAACATGAGAATGAATGTAATGTAGAAGAACAGGCACAGGGCTAGTAGACATTAGACCTAAATTCTGGACCCTGGTTCTATCACTTAACTTCCCAGAGTTCTCTTGTAAAATTGTTACCCAGTGACTGAGCCACAGTGCCTGTCTGAAGGTGTAAGAGGCCTGGCTGAACCTCTCCCTTGCTCTAACTCTACCTCTAAGAACAAGGAAGGCCAAGGTCAGCAGTTAAGAACTTGTCAAGAATAGCTGAAACCAGTGTAAACTAAGATGACTGTCTAAAGGACCTCCAAAAGATTTTCAAGCTCATTATAATACTCATATAATCTCTCTGCTGAATAACACACATACCATGACAGTTGACAAATGCCATGACAATGGCCATAAAGGAACATAAAGAGGGTAGAACCCTGATTCAGAGAGAAAGGCACCCTTTTCCCTGGAAAACCCATGAATATTCCTCCTACCTATTTACCTAAACCTCCCTTCATTTCTTCTATCCCATTTTAGGTACCTGTGGACAGTTAAGGGAGGAGAAGTTGATCTGAGAGCTGTGCTCCTGCTTCTTTATTCTCTGGCCCTAGAATAAAAGCTTGTACTGTTAAAGCTCACTTTCGGGAAAAGAACCCTGCTTGGGGTCCTTGAAAAGGAGATTTCTGTCCATTGGTAACAAATGGTGACCATGGAGGGACCTGTGGCCTGATCACTCACGTCTCTATTTGGAGAAGTTACATTGGCCCTTCCTCATCCCACTACTAGGGGAGAAAGAATCAGAGACATCAGACTTTAACAGCCAATCATGGGCAAAACAAGAAGAAAGGGATGGGTGTCACGGATAAGACCCCCTGGGCTAACAGGGCTGAGGATACTCGCTTGAAACCAGGCTTATAACCAGCACAAGTTCTCTGGTTCTGTATGGATTCCAGAATTCCCTCCCTCCCTCCACAAAGGAAACAGTGACACTGCAGGAATTTCAGGCCGTTCCCTGGTGAGTGTATCTAAGGATTATTCTCCTATTGTAAAGACTATCCTCTTCCCTTTATTTCTTTCTGCCCTGTCGCTCCCTTGGGCCTTGTCCTGGCACCCATCTGCCCCGACTCAATGGGATATCACTTACTTTCCTTCTACTTCCTCCCTCCCTCTCACGACTGGACTTTCACATAACTCCCAGTCACTCTCCCTGATACTTCCTTTATGGTTCCTGTCCCTTCACACTGAGGACTCGTTCTCTCTTGAGTCACTTCCACCCATCGCTCTGTCCCCACTCCACTTTCCTTCTCCTTGGAACCTTGATTTCTCTGATTAGCCAGGAACTAACACTTTTGGCTAGCTCCCCTCCCCCCCACTCATCCTTTCCTTGTCCCTTTACCTTCCTTTATCATTTCTTTAACACGACTCTCGCTCCCTGGGGTTTTGATTCTATAACTTTCTCATGGCACCCTACACCGAGGAGTCCAGTCCCATATTCCACAAAAGACCCCCACTTCCCCAGGTCGCCTAGGCCCGCCTCCTGTCACTCAGTGTTCTTACCAATATTGCTGTTGGTATTGTCACGACCGGCCATATCACCCACTCACTCTCTGGAGCCAAGATCTAGTAGAAAAGCTCTCAACTTCATTTGGGCAGAGTTGTGGGACTTGTGTTCCTGCCAACCACCACTGAAACCCCTTGGGGAGTTGGACACAAGTCCTCAAAAAGGGCTCTTTCGTTCTTTGGTAACAAAATGACAAAACTGTCCAACCTACCAGAAAGAATAGAATTAAGATTATATATGTGAAAGTGCCCTGGCATGGAAAGCACTGTGGTAGTGTAACGTATAACGCTTTAGAGTGCATGAGGACTGTGCCTAAGTAAATACGATAGAACTCCCTTTCTATATTATTGCTGTTTATTTCTGTGCCTCCACCCCTCCCATGCACTGTGCAGTCTTCTGGAGTATCACTATAGGCCTTCAAACTGACTGGACTTTCTTCTTTGGCAAAGCCACCAATTTCCACCTCTGGTCATAATTCCCTTTCAGCAGCACCCTGGAGTAGGTAAGGTCAATCACCAATGCTTTCTCCCCCATAACCCTTCCAGGGCAGGGCTTCACTACATTTTTCACATCATGGCCCATACAAAGTGATATTATTTATACATCCCTGGCACACTATAATAAACAAAGGGGCTCTCTGGCTGCCCCAGTACCTATCCATCTGCCTGAAGCTTAAGGATTGAATGTATCAGACACAGCTATAATGACTGTGAATCTCTGCCTTACAGCAACCTCTCACTTTCCTCATGCAGAGCAGAAGAGTCTGGTGGTCAAATCCCAAAACCATAATGGTAAAAAACAGAGTGTATCAAATGAGAATAAAAAAGAGGCCCATGTCTATCCAGATTCAGACAGAGCATAACCCAGTAATGGCTACTGTTGAAGCTGAGGTTCAGGAAGGTGAATGTAGGGGTATAAGAGGAAATATGGACACCCTCCTAGGTGTAAATTAGGACACAGGTAAACAGGGAAAGCAAAAGGCCACACAGCAGCTGGGTTTTCCAAATCTTTGTAATATGAGCTGATGTGGGCACATTCCACTTTGAGAGTCCACATACTAGTGACCAGACATCCCAAAACAGGTTTTACCTTTCAGTTGTGCCATGTGACAGCTGTCTGTCAAAATTAGGTCAAGGCTGCTAAGCACAGAACTGACATGCAGTGTGATAGGGCTATTTTTGCTGTCAGATGGATAGTTCTAATCTAAACTTGCCCCAGATAAAAAAAATCAGACTGAAACAAAATTATAAAATAAACTGGGCCGAGTTGCCTACAAGCTCCATTATTGGTGGCTGACAGAAGGCAGTTTCCTCTACTCCCCTTCCAGACTCCCACAATGTAGCTAAGTCTTCCGTGAGTAAAGACAAGCTAAATATCATCCCCATCCTAGGCTGCTTCAGAAAACTGCTGCAGGTGCCATTACCAAATTGAGCATTCACCCTGCAGGCTTTCTGCACACTTCTGGACCTGTAGAACCCCAGTGGTCTAGAACACTTGCGATAACAACAGAAAGAATAAGAGAGCAAACTTCTGCTCAATGAAAGTTTATTTTAGAGGTAATCAGTCAGCTCAGGCTGCTATAACAAAATAACAGACTGGGTGGTTTAAACAACAGACACATTTCTCACAGTTCTGGAGACTGGGAAGTCCAAGGTCAAGGTGCCAGCAGATTGGGTTCTTGGCGAGGGTCTCCTTCTTGGTTTGTAGACAGGTGACTCCTTGCTGTATCCTCACATGAGGGACAGAGAGAGACAGAGCGAGGAAGCTCTCTGGGCATCTAATACCATCATGAGGGTTCTGCCCTCATGGCCTCCTTTAACCTAATTATCTCCCAAACTGCCCATCTCCAAATATTATCATACTGGGGATCAGGGCTTCAACATATAAGTTTGCAGGGGACACAAACATTCAGTCTACAACAGAGGTTTTTGCCACATCCTCTGGAGACATGTGGGGTATGAGTCATGAAACTCTACTAAATCACAATGATAAAATGCACATATAGTTCCTCAAAGCACTGTGTATATGAGTGTATATACATATAGGTATGTATATAATTCATAACATGTTTTTGTGGCACTTGAAACCTCATATATTTTCAGTTACTGATAATTTCTAGGAAGGCAAGCTTTATAATCACATATTTTTGTTAAGTTGTATGTGGTCCTATAAAGCACAAGATATCTTTACTTTGAAAAGAACAGCTACAAGTCCTGGATGGCAGAATAAACACTGTGAAAGAATTCAGACACCTAAATTACTGAAGTTGGAGGTTGCATTTTCTGCAGGTACTATCAGCTGTCTCACTTCTCCCAGTCTATTGACCATGTTCCACCTTTTGTCCTGCAGACCTTTCACCAAATCATAACCTGGGAAAATGCTGAAACCACAGGGAGTGATAAATTAGTTCACAACAATCTTCACTTCAACCAAAAGCAACAACTGCACTATTTAAGTATCTGGGACTTGCGAATTTTCAGTCTGTAAGTTACAACTTTCAATTTTAACTTGGAGGGCTCAACATTCAAAACTAATAATTTCACAAATGTGAAGGAAGAAAAGACTGCCCTTAACTATCATTTTATAAAAAATACAATAGAGTCACAAAAATTAATTTTTCTTTTGCTATGTTAAAATGCACTATTATGTTCACATTTTAAGTAAAATTAACTATAAAAGCAAGAGTTTTCTCCTACACTCAAGATTCATGATATAAAATGTTTACTGAATTGAGAAATTTTCAACTGGGTTTCCCTTATACATTATTTTCCATGGTGGAATCACCTAATGCATACAATTCAATATACCTCTACATAATTTTCAAATACAGTTTTATGAGTTTGGAGAATATGCCAAGCTTTCCAACACAAAGCAAGACAGATATCAGTGTGAAAAGCAGGCCTGGCTGAAGGGCTCCTGAAATAGAAATGCCTTACATAAAACATCTGAAAATGACAGATACCAACTCATAAAAATCACAAATTTCCAAAATAATTAGACGAATGATTGTGTCATTGTCACTATTAGTTAATATTTACTGGACTCCCTAATTTTTTGTGTCAACTTGACTGGCTATGGGATAGCCAGGTTAAAAAAAAAACAAAAACATCATTTCTGTCTGTGAGGGTATTTCTGGATGAGATTAGCATTTGAATTGCTGGATTCAGTAAAGCAGATTTCCCTCCCCAAAGAGGGTGGGCATCATCCAATCCCTTGAGGGCCTTTCTAGAACAAAAAGTGGAGGAAGGAGGAAGTCTCTCCTTCCCTCCACCCCTCACTGTTGAGCTGGGATGTCTCATCTCACCTTTTCTCGCCCTCAAGAAAAGATGGTGGTAAATGACACCACTGGCTTTCCTAAGTCTCCAGCTTGCAGATGGCAGATAATGGAGCTTCTATTGGTCTGTTTCTCTGAAGAACCCTGACGAACACATTTACCCACTGGCAACTGTGAACATAGCATTCAGTGTAGATGGAGAGGGTAGAGACTGCTCCCCAAAGAATAAAATCACTTCTCTGGAGAAAAACTTCTCAAATATGCTTTTCCCAGCTGGTTATATACAATTCAAATCTACTCTTTCCCACATCTTATATTACAAATAATAAATACATCTATAGTCTAGTTGGAAAGAAAAATAGATATGGAAGATCTGCGTTCAAATTCCAGACCTGCTGCTTACTACCTGTAGCCTTGGCAGGGCTTAGTTCCTTCCTTATAAATTATTGTTTGTGATACCTACCTCATATAATTGATGTGTATTATATATAGTTAGGTGTTCACTTAAAGAGGTTTCTAAAACTTCCTTTCAAGAAGAGGGCTCTCACCAGGAAATGAATTAGCTGGCATCCAGATCATGGGAATTCACAGCCTCCCGAACTATGAGAAATAAATGTCTGTTGTTTAAACCACATAGTTTATGGTATTTTGTTAAGGCAGCCAAAATTGAATAAGAAAGACAGCATTCACTTATTTGCATATAAATATTCCATATTAAATTCAAAGAAATGAAGCTTTTTATTGCTTTACACTCACTTTCACCTGGTAAAAGATACTAATGGTTTCTGTACTTTTTTTGAAAGTGTTTTCATATACTTTCTTCTTTTGACAAATTAAAAATAACCTTGTGAGATATACAGGATATGGAGTATTACTCCCATTTTACAAAGAAACATAGTACAGTCAGAAGTTCAGAGTTCACACCAATGACCATTTCTGATCAATCTAATTCAGTCTTTAATAATTCCAGACTCCTCTCAGCCCAAACAATCTCATGTGCCTGATTTTATGTAATTTACTTTGTGAATTACACCACAAAAAGACTCAGTAGGATACTGGCTTAACCATGGGCATAATATTTTTCTTAGTATTAACGAGTAAAACTAAAGCTTACTCACCAAGATGTTTCATTCAAACCCCAGCACAAGATATATACATGGTCAAAGTCTGTTCTTGCGGGTGTTCTACCATGATCTGCTATAAACAGATTTAGACCCAGAGAATGTAGACAAAAAAGACAGAATGAAGTGTACAACAGCAGCTGCCACATTTAAAAATGTTGGAGCTATTTTAAAATCCTTTGCTTTGATTTACTTTTCCTGTCTGTCTCTCTTCCCTATCCCAACACCCATTTTATTTGGTTATTTTGTATTCTTTTGAAGAGCCTCAGTGCTGAAAAATCTTTGGTTTTGGAAATAGTTAAATCATCTGACTAGTAAGTAAAGGTGGCTGTACCAACTGGTGATTCTGTTTGAGGTTAAAATAATAAATGTGGCAATAAAATAAAGAGACTGATTTCTTATACATCATCTACAAACTAGCTCCTCAAACACATAATGCTCTTTCCTACCTTAGGACCATTGAACAATTGCTCACAGTTCTTGGAATCTTTTTATGGTACTATGCTCTTTTTCACCCATAAAAGAGTTAAGCATCACTGAAAAGAAGCCTTCCCTGAACACCCTCATGCTAGAGTGGTCTCGCTCCATATCCACATTTATCTAAATCAGTGTCATGTTTGTTTCTTTAATAATAGTTATCACTGTTTATTCTAAAATGATTATTGTTCTTATCTCTTCCCTTCAACCTGTCCAATACAGTACCCACTAGATAACATGTGGCTATTTAAATTTAAATTGAAATGCATTACAATTAAATAAAATTAAATAAAAAATGGCATATCAGATTTCATGAAAATTAAAAACTCTGTTCTTTGAAAGACACTGTTAAGAAAATAAAATCACAAGCCACAAAATGGGAGAAAACCATTTACAAAGCACATATATAATTCAAGACTTTAACTCAGAATATATAAATAAATCCCAAAACTCAATAATAAGAAAACTAACAACCCAATTAAAATTGGGCAAAATATTTGAAGAGGCACTTCACTAAAGATAACATATGGATGACAAGTAAGCACATGAAAAGGTGCTCAGCATCATTAGTCATTAGGGAAATACAAATCAAAACCATAATGAGGTACCACTTTTTACCTTTTAGGATGGCTATAATAAAAAAGAAAGATAATAAGTGCTGGTGAAGATGTGGAGAAACTGAACTTATACACTGCTGATGGGAATATAAAACCACTTTGGAAAATAATTTGACAGTTTTATAAAAAATTAAACATACATTTAAAATATGACCCAGCCATTCAACACCTAAATAATTACCTCAGAGAAATGGAAGCATAAGTCCATAGAAAGCCTTGTACATGAATGTTCACATCAGCTTTATGTGTATAGCCAAAATCTGGAACCAACCCAAATACCTATTAATAGGTGAATGGATAAACAAACTGGTTTATTCACATGGTGGAATACTACTCAGCATGAATGAACTACTAATACACACAAAAACAGGGATGAATCTCAAAATAATTTTATTGCATTAGAGAAGCCAGACAAAAAAGAATACACAGTATGATTCCATTTATGTAAAATTCTTGAGAATGCAAATTAATCTATAGTTGCCTAGGAATGGGGAGGGAACAAAGGGATTAAAAAGGGACATGAGGAAACTTTGGGGGATAATGAATATGTTCATTATTTTGATTGTGGTGATGGTTTCACAGGTGTATACATATGGCAAAACTTACTGATTTACATAATTTAAATATGTAGTTCATTGTATGTCAATTATATCTTAGTGAAGCTGTTGAAATTTTTTTAGTTCCTCAGTTGTATCAGCCACATTTCAAGTGCCCAGAAGCCACGTGTAGCTAATGGCTATCAAATTGGACATTATAAAGGGCAGTTCCATCATCACAGAAAGTTCTAGTTAACAGTGATGCTCTAGACCAGAGGTCAGCAAACTATACCCCAGGGACCCACACTACCTGTTTTCTATATAAAGTTTTATGGAACACAGCTATGCACATTCATTTATATATTGTCTCTGGCTGCTTTAGCACTACAATGGCAGAGTGGGTAGCTGCAACAGAGACCTTATGGTCTATAAGCCAATTATTTACTATCTGGCCCCTTAAGACAAGGTTTGCTGATCCTGCTCTAAAGCATAAACTCTGAACACAAGGGGCCATATCTGTCCTGTTCACTGCTGTATGTGACTAATATATAGCACTGTCCTAGGCACTGAGGAGGCAGCCTTGAACAATACACAAAAGGTCCCTATTCTCATTGTTTTCACAATCTGGTGAGAAGTTCCAGTAACATAACAAGGAAGTAAATAAGAAAATATCAGGCTGAATCAGCATGACTGCTAAGATGAAAATAAAACAGAAATTGTAGAGATGATTGGGGTGACTTCCACTTACGTAGTCAGGACAGGCCTCTAGGAGGACCCGAGATCTGAACAATACGAAAGAGTCAACATTGCAAATACCTGTGGTAGAAGCAGAGGGAATAGGAAAACCAAGGCTTCAGAATAGGAATGAATTTGATGACTTGATGTTTGAAAAAGAAGGCCCATGTGGCTGGAGAATATACAAACAAGGCGGAAAAGGTAGATGAGTCTTGGAGAAGTAAAGAGGGCTAAGAGAAAGAGTCTGAATTTTATTCTAAATACGATGGAAAGCCACTACAGGATTTTAAGCAGGTGAGCAACATGATCAATTTACATTTTTAAAGATTTCTCTGGTACAGCTAAATGGAGACTGGGTCAGGGAAGGGTAAGAAAGGTGTTAAGACAAGTTAGGGAGTTATTACAAAGATACAAGTGAAAGATGGCAGTGGTTTGGCTTGGATTATGGTAAGCCATGGTAGCAGTAGAGATGAAATGGAGAAATTCAAGATATGTTTTGAAGTGATATTTGACTGGCTTTCTGATGGTTGTTGTAGAGTGAGGAAATGAAAATAAATCCCAGATTTTTGGCTTGAAAAACTGGGACACAGTACTATGAATTACAGATATGGGGGAAAGTACAAACAATAAGAGCTAACATTTATTGAGAGCTTATTATATGTCAATATCACTCAATTTCACATTTAATTTTCCCAATAATCTTGAGGAGGTAGGTATTTTCATTTTACAAAGAGGAAACTGAAAAGGTTTACTTAAGTCAGAAAGCTAGAACCAATACAATGGAGACTTGAATCTAAGTCATCACTCTCTAAATTTCACCCCATTATATAAAACTGCCTCTTTGACAGTAGTTTCTGGGAATACGAACTATATTCTAGGCAATGGCGGTACCACTGGGTTAACAGACTCTCAGGATGAGTAATGTGAATGATGCCATTGTTTTCTTAAGTCTTATTATTTAAGATCATCTTATTTTCACAGAGTGCAAGGTATAATTGTCATCTATACTTTCTCCAGTATTATGTCTTTGATTCCCAATTTACAAATGAGAAAACTGAAACAAGTGATTTTTCTCAAGACCATAGAGCCAGAACTAAAAGCCAAGTGAACTTATTCTAACAGTGGTCTGGCCAATAAACTTGCCTTTAAAATTTTGACCACTCAGTAAGAAACACATTTTACATCACTGCCCAAAATACACATACATATATGAAACAGACCAAAAAAAATTATACAAAACAGCTCTTACCCTTACTAATGTACTAATACTTTCTTTTCTATTTCCTTTTTTAAAATATTGATTGTATCTGGCAATTTAAACATTGACCCAAGCCTTAGTAATTAACATTACAACCTCATAAGTAAACTTATTTTTAGAAATGTCTCATGACTCACTACGACTACCAAGACCAAAAAGGCAAAATGAAATACAAAAAAGATCAATCTGGTGAATATTTGGGATACACGAAGACTGGTTCATAAGAGCACAAATGGAAATGATTCTATGAGCTACACGTTGGAAATATTTTATTACTTTCTATTGCCAATATGGAGGTCTGAAATCAGATTTGCCTTTAATATTTAAAATAAGCAGAGATGCACTTTTCTGGAAGAATATTAAAAGCAAAGAAAACAGTTCTTCAACTTCACCCTTACCCCAAAGGAGTAAAAAGCTGTAGAAAGACCAGACTGGCAAAATCTATTTCCTTAAAAAAAAAAAAAGGAAAAGGAAAAGACTAGATTGGTAATGTAACAACCCATTATGGTTTATAATGAAGGACAGCATCTTAAGGGCAATGGCTTAAGATGCAAAGCATTTATTGGATAAGTACTACCTTATAATGATCAAGCCACTCTAATGCTTTGTCCCTTTGCCAGTATACCCGTAGGTAAGCTTAATTACGCTTAGTAAAAAAGGAAGAGAACTGTTCAAGAATATAAATCTTTGATTTTTCCTAATTCCTTAAGTTTACAAGGATAAACATTGCTTTAAAATCTATGTCAATTAGTGAACATTCATTTACCTTCCCAAATGTAGTGCTAATCTGTAAATTCTCATTCCCTCCCTCCCTCCTCTCCTCCCTCCCTCCGTCTCTCTCTCTGCATTTCTGAATCTCTGAAGGGGAAAAGCAACAAGGACAAACCGAAGCCTCAGTACATCAAAGGCTGAGCTGGCACTACAGCTGATACATCAACAAGTTCACTCCTAGATGGCTCTGCGACACGGTCAAGGTCCTTGGGATCTCACCTACCCCTCTATACTCGGCGCACCGATCTCACCTCTTCAAACAGACCTCTAGCCAACCCAGAATGCTGGTGGGAGGAGTAGTGAAAGGCAGTAAGATCCGGACAAGCAGGGAGGCTGAATGACCCTTTAAGGCTCTAATGATATCAATGTAAAGCATCAAGATATTATTTTTTTATTTTAAAGAAAAGATCCCTCTAATCCCAAATTTGTTTCCAGAGAAGCTGGAAGGGCATCACCAGGACACAGCAAAAACGGCCAAATATCAGAAGGTCTTGTGGGGAGGGGAGAAGCGAGAGCAGACATAGCTAGAAACACCCAAATCAATTCCTCAGAGAGCAGCAGAGCCTGGCCGCTGGCGGCCACGTGCACTTGCTAAGAGAACCGTTCCAAAGAAACCCGACCCGATCGGAATCAGCACGCCGCACCGCGGCTGCGTTTATCGAATGGAACGCTACAAGTTGTTGCCGGCGTTCCTCCTCCCTACTTTGACAGGGAAACACGCACGCCACCCCCATGCCTACTGCGACACCCCGACCCCTTTCCAGCTCCGCCATGTCCCGAGGGCTAGGGGATGAGCGCAGGGCGACCTTGGCTCTGACGACCCTCAACCGCAGGCTACCAGCCCCACCCAGCCGGGTTCTAGGCCGAACCAAACCTCCCTGTCCCCGCAGTGTCGACTGTTAGCAATCCCAAGCATGCCTACAAGTCTGACCACCACCTCGGAGACCCCGAGTCATTCCGGGAGCGTCGCGCTGGGCGCAGGAACGCTACCCCACCCCCCGTTACCCCTCCCCACCCAATCCAAATACCGCTGAGCTGCTGCGCGGCCGAGTCCAGCTGAGGGGGCTGAGCCCTGCGGGCGCAGCAGCCCGGCTGCCTACCTTCCTCAGCGCGGGTTGCCGCGCTCGACCAGACGCCGCCAGCCTTGATGACCTCGGAGCTGAACCCGTCAAGAGACAGTGAGCACCCGGGGGACCTCGGGGGCTGGGGGGGACCTATAGGCCGAGCACCCGAAGGGGCGAGGGAAACGCGATGCCCCAATCCGGGACCTCGCGCTCCAGCTGGGGAGCGGGGCTGCCTGTGGACCCCGCAGCGGATGGAGACCGGGAGGGAGGCTGCTGGGTCCGCTCCGAGAGTGATTACGACTCTAGACGCGAAGAGCCCGGGGGTGCCGGGGTGGTTTGGGATGGTGCCGCTGGGCGTGAGGGCGACGAAGGCGGGAATGCCCAAGGACTAACGCACCGGGCCGCGAGCCTCGAGCGTTAAATCCTCGCGGCATGCGGCTTGCGCACCGCAGTGGCGGGCGCGGAAGGTGCACGCGGGGAGCGGGTCTGCTGCTGCGGCGGCGGCGGCGGCGGCGGGCGCGGGGCCCTGCTCAGCGTCCTCACCTTCTTGGTGCCGGGGCCTCCTGCGATCCGAGACACTCCTGTCAGGGAGGAGGAGCGCCCCGGCTGCCCCCCTAGAGTCTCTTGCTGGGGAGACATCGCTTCCATGAAGAAGACTTTCAAGCAAATCCCAGACCTGGAGGCTATGCGGTCATGTCCGCAAGACCGTGGCCGGAGGGGCAAGGACGCGCGGGGCAAAGGCTGCCGCCGCGGTCAAGCAGGGAGTGGGGCACGGGGTGCGGGCAGCGCGCCTCCCGTCGGGGCCATGAACCGCCGCCCGTGCTCGGTACCGCAGGCTGGAAGCAATTGCAGCGGCGACCGCCGGTCCGCGCCGCGGCTAGCGCCGCCTCAGGCCCGCCCTCTTAGCGCTGGGCTCCCGGTGCGGGGACCCGCCCCCGGCCGCCCTCCTCCCGCCACGGCCCTCCCCGCGGCAGCCCTGGCCTGCAGTGCGCCGGGCCCGGCGTCTTTCTATATATATGTTAGGGCACAGGCGACCGACTGACCTTCTGAATCCGACACTCCGAGTGGGTTCAGCCCAAAGGAGCTCACGGGTTTGTGTCATGAACCAGGGCCTCTAGCGCGCCTCTCCCGCCGCCCAGCCCACTAGCACCGACCCCATCCCTTCCCGCGCTGCGCCAGTGGGAGGAAAACGCCGCTGCAGCGCGTTCATCCGCGCAGCTGTGGCGACTTCAGCCTGAACCAAGGAGTTGCAGTGATTCCTGCCTCGCTTTCAGCGGACTGCAGAGGGGTCTCCCCACCCCCGTTTCCACCCCCACTCCGGAGGCCTCAGGATGGAGTTGCACGTCGCAGAGTGCTGCGGCTGTACAAATTTGGACGCCCACAGCATCGCCTGACCTCTTGTGCAATCCTAAACGTTAGCCTGGCCGGGTCACCCTCCTTGGCTTCTGCAGCCATCAGTCAGCAGCCCCTGCACAATTTGCACCAGCGGTTTCCGCTGTCTGCCGGCGGCAGAGACCCGAGCATTCCAAACGTGAAAACGCACTGAAGGAAAATGTAGGCAGAGAGAGGGCTCTGAAATTTGGCTTAGCTATTGAGCAGGCTACAATATGTGGAAATGTTTATCAGATATCTGCACTTAGAGCATAACTTCCTGTCAGCTCAAATAGTGGCAAATTTTTTTTTAAGGCCAAAGAATAATCAGAGGGAGGGGATTTGGAACCGCCCCGGGTTGAGTTGAGTGTTGCTGCACTTTGCAGGACTGGATGACTTGTGCGGTAGATTCGGTAGGTGGCATTCTTCCCTTGGAGTCAGGACTACAGAAGGCGAGGATTAGTGGTGAAGGACACCGCTCTATGATAACGAGGTTGTTGAAGGAGGTTTGTTTTCGTGGTGAGAAAAAAAAGATCAAGGTTCCTGCCTGGTTGGGCTGTTATCAGGACAGGTTGTAGAAGAATAGGGCTCTGGCAGGCTCTGTTCCAAGCAGGAGATGCTGTCCAAAATATACACACACCCACACACCACCACAACCACCAAACCCCAGAATTGTTTATTGTGGAAGTAATGGGGAGAAAATGTTCCAGCCCATTTGAAGCCTTGTCCACATCACATTGTTTAAAGTAGGCTTGCAGGGTCTTTATAAATCATGCGTGTATATATAATTATATAAATCGGGCTAATATAGAAGAAATATGTATATATTTATATAGAAATATAAAGAAATATATATTATATACTATATATATAATATATATACACAATTTTTCAGGGTAACCCCCTTTTTGCTGCTTAGCCCCATGTACAGTGACAGGATTTTGCACCCACCATAGAAATTATCGTGAATTTTACACTGCAGAGGGCATTACAGTTTCTCTCATTACTGCTTGAAGTCATCCTATTATGATTCTTATCAATAATGGATGATCCCAATTTTCTTTACTGTGCTTGATTTTTAAAATTTATTTATTTATTTTCAATTATAGCTGACAGCCAACATTATGTTAGTTTCAGGTGTACAACATAGTAACAAGACATTTACATAATTTAGGAAGCAATCCCCCTATTAGTTTAGTACTCGCACTATACATACTGTGTTTCCCGGAAAATCAGACCTAGCCGGACAATCAGCTCCAATGCGTCATTTGGAGCAAAAATTAATATAAGACCCGGTGTTTATTATATTATATTATATTATATTATATTATATTATATTATATTATATTATATTATATTATATTATATTAAGACTGGGTCTTATATTATAGTAAAATAAGACCGGGTCTTATATTAATTTTTGTTCTAAAAGATGCATTAGAGCTGATTGTCCGGCTGGGTCTTATTTTCAGGGAAACACAGTAGTCACTACAATATTATTGACTATAGTCCCTATGCTGCACTCTACATCCTCTTGACTATTTTGTGACTACCAATTTTTACTTCTTAATCTCTTCACCTTTTTCATCCACCCATTAATATGTCCTCTTTGGAGAAATGTCTATTCAGATCCTCTGTCCATTTTTTAATTGGATTGTTTGTTTTTTGGTATTGAGTTGTATGAGTTCTTTATAAATTTTGGATATTAACCCCTTATCAGATGTATCATTGGCAAATATCTTCTCCCATTCAGTAGGCTGTCTTTTCATTTTGTTAATGGTTTCCTTTGTTGTGCAAAAACTTTTTAGTTTGATATAGTCCCACTTGTTTATTTCTTCTCTTGTTTCTCTTGCCCAAGGATACAGATCAGAAAAAATATCACTAAGGGCAATGTCAGTGAGTTTACTGCCTATATTTTCCTCTAGGAGTTTTATGGTTTTGGTCTTACATTTAAGTCTTTAATCCATTTGGAGTTTATTCTTGTATATACCGTGTTTCGCCCCCAAATAAGACCTAACTGGAAAATAAGCACTAGCATGATATTTCAGGATGACATCCCCTGAATATAAGCCCTAATGTGTCTTTTGGAGCAAAAATTAATGTAACAGCCAGTCTTATTTTCAGGGAAACATGGTAGTATAAGAAGGTGGTCCATTTTCCCTTGATTTTGCATGCATCTGTCTAGTTTTTCCAACACCATTTATTGAATAGAGTGTCTTTACCCAACTGAATGTTCTTGCTTCCTTTGTCATAGATTAAATGACCATGTAGATATGAGTTTATTTCTGGGCTTTCTATTCTGTTTCATTGATCTGTATGTCTGTTTTTAATGTCAATACCATGTCATTTTGATTACTATATCCTTGTAGTATAGTTTGCTGTTGGCAGCATGATACCTCTAATTTTGATCTTCTTTCTCAAGATTGCTTTGGCTAGTCAGGGTCTTTTGTGGTTCCGTATAAATTTTAAGAATTTTTTTTCAGTTCTATGAAAAATACCATTGGTATTTTGATAGGGATTGTATTGCATATATAAGTTACTTTGGGTAGCATGGATATTTTAACAATCTCAATTTTTCTTATCGAACAGCATGATATATGCTTCCATTTATTTGTATTTTCTCCAATTTTTTTCTTCCATGTCATGTAATTTGCCAAGTCTTTTGCCTTTTTTGGTTAAATTTATTCATATATACCAGGGGTGCCAAAAAATGTATACACATTTTAAGAGATGGTCAGCGTTGCTCAAGCAGTAGTTCACCATAATCAGAAGTGTCTGGATGCTGATGGTAACCACTTTGAGCACCTCCTGTAATTACAGAAGTCAAACGTGACTTGTATTCATTCTTTTGTTATTCATATTTATGTCAACCCCCTGCCCCCTTCTTAAAGAAGTCCCTTTAACATTTCTTGTAATTCTGGTTTAGTGGTGATGAATTCCTTTAGCTTTTTCTTGTCTGGGAAGCTCTTTATCTCCCTTCAATTTTAAGTGATAGCCTTGCTCTATAGAGTAGTCTTGGTTGTAGGTCTTTTCTTTTCATCACTTTGAATATTTCATGCTAATCCCTTCTAGCCTGCAATCAACTGACAGTATCATGGGTGACTGTCAGATGACTCCTTTGTAGGTGACTAACTGCCTTTCTCTTGCTGCTTTTAAGATTCTCTTTGTCTTTCACCTATGTCATTTTAATTATGATGTGTCTCTGAGTGGACCTCTTTGGGTTTATTTTGTTTCATACTCTCTATGCTCCCTGGAATTGTAAGTCTATTTCTTTTGCCAGATTAGGGAAGTTTTCAGTCATTATTTCTTCAAATAGGTTCTCAATCTCTTGCTCCCTCTCTTCTCCTTCTGTTGTCCCTATTATGCAAATGTTGTTATGCTTGACATTGTCCCAGAGGTCCCTTAAACTATCTTCATTTATTTTTGTTTTCTTTTTGGTGTTATGATTGGGTGTTTTCTGCTACCTTTTCTTCCAAGTTTCTGATTTGATCCTCTGCTTTATCTAATCTCCTGTTGATTCCTCTTAGTGCATTCTTCATTTCAGTTATCATATTCTTCATTTCCGACTGGTTCTTTTTTTATGGTTTCTATGTCCTTTTTAAGCTTGCTATCTCTTTGTTGAAGTTCTCACTGAGTTCCTTGAGCATCCTTATAACTAGTATTTGAACTCTGTATCAGGTACATTGCTTGCCTCCATTTTGTTTAGTTCTTTTTCTAGAGTTTTCTCTTGTCTTTTTATTTGTGACATATTTCTTTGTTTCCTCATTTTGACTGCCTCTCTATTTTTGTTGGTATGTACTAGGTAGATCTGTTACATCTCTTGCTGGATGGCCTTATGTAGTAGGTGCCCTGTGGGGCCTAGTGGTGCAGTCTCCTTGGTCATCGGAGCTCGGTGGTCCAGGTGTGTCCCTTTTGTGGGTTGTGTGAGCCCTTCTATTATAGTTGAGCCTTGATTGCTATTGACACGTTAGTGGGTGGGATTGACCCTCAGGCTTACTGATTGAGGATTGGCCATGACCACTGTGTATGAGCTGCTAGGCAGGGGCCAACCCCACAGGACTGGATTCACCCCAGTGGGCTCTGGTGCCTGCCGAGATCAGCCTTTGGGGGTGCTCTTTGTATAGTTAATCACGTGGTGTTGTGGTGTGGTCTGAAGCTGATCACTGAGTGTTTTGGTTGGCGTCTCTTGGCAAGGGCTCTCGTGTAGGCCAAGGTCCACTGCTGCCTGTGATGGGCTTGGGACTACCTCATAGGAGCTATAAAGTGATGTGTGCTTGGTTGCTGCTTGTGCTAGTCCTAGAGGTGTGCAGGAGAGGCCATGCTTGTAACCGAAGCTTGCTGCCACCAGGATTGGGACTTGAGCAGCTCAGAAAAGGCCCAGGGCACCTGAGGCCTGCCATTTCCTGCTGTCTGTCTGTAAGGCTCAGCCTTGGAGAGTAGGTGAGTTGGGTTAAGTGGGGCTTAAGGGAGTCACCAGGGTGGGGTGAGTAGTGTTCACCAAGTAAATGCAAATTCAGATTTGGTGCCAGTGTTGAGCCTGGGGTCACTCAAAAGGTTCAGAGCACAGTGAGGCCAGCCACTGCCCACCTGAGGTCCATGGACCCAAGAGTTGTCCAAGAAAGTCTGCAGCGAGGGCCAATACTGGCTGCTGCCTAGTTACCAAAAAAGTTTCCAGCAGTACATGAGTTGGGAGGGGCAGGATTCCAGGGAGTCACTAGGGTGGAGTCAGCAGATTTCACCAGGCCAATGAGATTTTGCTATGTTGTGGGAGGGCTTGACACAAGAAGAAGGGGTTCTGCATTCTGGCTACACAGGAAGAGGTCTCAACAGGGATAATGGCGGCTGTCTGTCCAGTCCTCAACCTGTGGCCACTCAACTCAGTCTCTCCCTATTTATCTCTGGCACCTCCCAAGCCATTGTCCGTCCTCCAGAGCCAGGGTGAGTCCCGGGAGTAAGAGAATCTTTTTGCGGGACCTTTGAGTGGAATGCCTGATTTTCTTACAGCTTTCCATGTCACCTGGACAGATGGAATCCCCACTGAATTTCACAGCCAGATGTTGTAGGGGTTCCTTTTCTTGGCACTGTGGGGCTAGAATCTTTCAATCTTCAGGGGGGACCCCTGCAGGTGAGATATTCCTCCCGATTCTCAACTGCCACACATGGGTGTGGGACCAGCCCGTGTTGTGTCTCTGCCCCTCCTGCTAGTCTCAACGTGACCTCTTATTTATATCCTTAGTTATAGGACTTCTGTTCAGCTAGTCTTCAATGGTTCTCCAGGTTGATTGTTCTATAAGTTAGTTGTAATTTTAATGTGATCATGGGAAGTGGCAAGCACAACGTTTGCCTACTTTGACCAGAATTTTCTATCTTGACCAGAATTTCCTCTGCTGCATTTATTTATTTCTATAATACTTACCTCCTCTTAATATTTCATGGGATTTACTTATTGTGTTTAATGTTTATGATCTATCTCTATTCCACAGGGCAGGAATTTTTCATTTGTTTTTTGTTGTTGTTGTTCACTCTAGTATCCAATGTGTCCAGAATAGTGTCTGGCACAACAAATGTTTGTTGATTAAACGAATGAATGAGACATAAAAAGGATATGAGATAAATACAGAAGGGCCAGGATAGAGTTTGTTATTTCACTCAGAGATTCCCATGTGTTATCAGGTGTTTCTTTTTGAGATAAATATTTCATGCTGCAAAGCAAAGTATTATTTATACTGCATATATGGAAACTCATTTTCACTTCTTAATTTGTAAGTGAAATTTTCCAAATCCATTTCATAAATGGATTCCAAAATACATTAATTTTGATTTGCATAGGAAATTATCCTACCATTTTCTGATAAGGCGTTTTGTCTGAGGTCTTATTTCCTAAAGAAAATTGAGTTGGCTTAGATTAATAGTATCACCAAAGTAATGTTTTAAGAACACAGATCTGATCACATCCCTCTCCAGTGCAAAACCTTCTTTGGCAACTTGTTTCTATGGAATAAATTTAAAATGTCATAGAATGATATACAAGTCTGTTTATAATCTGACATCTTCACTCCTACTTCTTTCTCTGCCATCTCTTTCTTGTATTGGGCTATTTGCACTTGCCATAACTCACCTTGACCTTTTAGATCGTCATGATTTTGAAGCTGCAGTTCCCATTGCTTAAGAAGTTTTCTTCTATATTTTCCAATCCCTATTGCTTCATACTTACTCATTTAGTGCATGCTGCATAGTAAATATCTAATAGATAATTGTTGAGGAAATAAATCTTCAAGACTTACATCAATAATTACTTCAGAAAAATCTTCTTGACTTTATTTCTTTTTTACCTAGCTACCTTCACACACCAACCACACAGAAAGGGTTAAGTGCACCTTCTGTTGTAGTAACATATAACATTTACTGAGTGCTTACTTTATACCAGACACTGTTCTAGGCATTTTACACTTATGAATTCACTTAAATCTTCATCATAATTTTACAACGTAGATTCCCATACACCCCATTTTAGGAAAACCAAACCACATGTTAAATAATTTACACAAACAGCTGGTTAGTAGTAGAACCCAGGAAGTCTGTTCCAGAACCAGTTCTCATAACCACTTGGATATACTGCCTTTCCCGTGGCTATTTCCTTATCTTTATAGCACATGTTACACTAACTCTTGTCATCTGGTTTACTTGCCTGTAAGCAACTTGAAATTAAAGATTGTAGTTTATTAGTCTTTTCTTCTTTGTGCCAGGCATACAAGTATGCTGTCAATTATTTTTTTCAGTGACTTACCTTTGAATGAATGAATAAAATATTAAAAACAACCATCTTCACTGTACAGTCTAAGGAAGATGCTCTGATGGGGAATAAATAATCCTGGACTAGTCCTATTATTCCTTAGATAGTGAAACCATTTTCCCTGCACTGGGAATGTTATGTGTTAGGAAAGGATGATGCCAGAAAACAAAGTGATGACATGGCAGTTGAAGGAGTGTGATGAGATGACCATTTCTGACACAGGGAGGATGCATTCAGGATATTTTGAAACAAACTGCATAGCAAAGTACTAAGAGTAGCAACATTTAACAGCTGGGAAACATCAATAACCTTTAACAGGAACCAATCTAAGAATGAAACCAAAATGTTTTCCAACCATTACATTGAATGATGGTGAATAAATTTAATGATAAAAGGAGGTGTCCATACAATTTATTCATTCCATGTGTTATTTATTGTGTACCTGCTATGTGCCAAACACTGTGCCAGGTGCTTGGAATACAGTCAAGACGAGCCAACAGGTATGTTCCTTATAAAGCCCAAGATGCACACAAGAATCATTGGCAGTGCTATCCAAACACCCTAGAGCAGAAGTTGCAAACTGAGGTCCACAGAGTGAGTTTAGGCATGTTTTTCAACATATGCACTTTTTTTTCCCCAAACTTGTTGTCCACCTTAAAAATCAGAATATTTCACATAGAAATCTGGGTTCTCTTGAAAATATTGACAATGTTGGGCTCAGTTTCTCCAAGGTAACAATTAGCTAAAACTGAGTTGTAGCTGCATTATTACATTTCATGCTCACAAGAACCCTATGATTATCATAGTCACTGCTATCCCCAGTACTGGGGAACCACTATCAGCTAACGTAATGGAAGATGAAAAACTGGCATGAGAGAGGAGGCCAGAGAAACAGCAAGTGTGTGTGTGTGTGTGTGTGTGTGTGTGTGTGTTAAAGCCAAAGTAATACAGTTTTTCAAGAAGAGAAATGTTTGACAGTGTTACATGTTGTAAGAGATCAGGTCTTCTCCAAGGTGACTATGAGCCTTGATATGAGAGCTTTTGACTGTATTTAATTATCAAACTCAGATGTGGGGCTTTCTCCTCCCTTGGTTAAAATCTCAAAAGGGGCTATTTCCTCAAAGAACATAATTTCAGTTCTAAGGGTAGAAGCTTATGAGGTAGGCTATAGAGAAGTTAGGAAAGGGGAGGAGGAAAAAGTAGGAAGGGGAATATAGAGGGAGGATGTTAGGAGTTGACATGGAAAAAGAGCTTGGGGACAGTCTATAAAGTACCTTGGATTTCATGGTAAAAATGTAGAAATTATTCTCTAGGGAAAGTGGTAAAAAGGGAATCGGCATGTGTTAAATGCCTGCCATGTAAGTATACCTTACGTATATTATCTCATTAAATCTTCACCATCACCAGAGAGGTAGGTATTATTATACTCATTTTAAATATAAAGTCGAGGCTCAGAGAAATTAAGCAATTTTCTGAGTTCACAAAACTAATGAGTGGTGGAGCCAGGATTTGAACCCAGATCTGATCGAGTGCAAAGGCCATATGTTTATGATGTCAACAGTATTATTAATGCCAGCTACCATTCATTTAGAGTTAACTTTTAGGGATGTGAAGATATGGATTTAGTAGTGAAACACTACTATCATAATCTTCAAAACAAGCTTGTATATTTATGCCCACTATACAACGAGCCTGGTACTCAGAGATATAAAGCTACTTGTCAAAGATCATATGGCTACTGAATACAAAAGCCAGAATCAAACCTGGGACACAAAACCCTTGCTTTTAACCATGACACTTGATGGCATTGTCTTCTTTTTGTTCCCTATGACTGAAGAGCATCATAAATTGTGTTATATCCATTTAAAACTATATAACCTTTCCACTTAGTCCATGGTCAGCTTGCTTGCTGGTTGGTGGCTTAGCGTAATCATTTTAAAATGTGTTTTACAAAGCAACTTGATATTTTAATAAGAAAGAGTAAAAAAGTGAAATATCTATTCCTCATTGAAGGTAGGATGCTCTGTGAGCCAGACCAAATTAACTAACTAATCATTATTTATTGTCTACCATATGTCTCATGCTCTTGACCATTCTTCAAGGGTAAGTACAATCTGTGACATTTTACTCCCCCACAAATCACTTTGGGCTTATTTTTTTCTTTGTTTTTCCTAGGTATTTCAATTGACTACATGTTTTTTAGTTCTGTCTACATGTTTATGTTACAATTTTCTCCAAAGACTTGTAGAAATTAGCCTTTTTAATGATATCCCTACTTCACTGCTACATTTGCTGCATAGTTGATTATTGTCTGTGCTAACATGGGAGAGTTAGGGTGCTCAATCCTGAGTAGGTCAGTAAGTTGTACAAGATTGTTCAGCTAATAAGTGGTGGAGCTACATTCCAGCTGAATTCTGACTCTCCAAAGTATGACACTTAAGTCCTCCTTAAATTATAAATGAAAATCAACTGTTGCATATTTTCAATAGAAAATAACAGAAAATGATGCTGATAATTAAACAAAATGGCTTGTTTTTAACAGTGCTTATGTCAAAGAAAAAAATTATATGTAGACATTCTGAAAGAATTTTTACTTTAAAGCACATTTTCCAAAGAATTTTTTATGCAACACTAGTCCCTTAAGATACTCTTAATAAAAAGGTTCCATAGTCAAGGGTTCGATGGGAAAATACCATTAATGTGATAATGTATGTTATAAAATGTGTATATTAAATCTTTGATACCATTCTGCAGTTAAAAAAATACTTAATGAATCTTAATCCCTGCTTAAACTCTTTTTCTGCCTTTATAAAGTTAACATGTTAATACAATCCTTTAAGAACATTGCTGGGTATGCAATGAATTTTAATGGAGCAGAGGTGGGAGAATAGGGCATGTTCCCATTTAATCATGTCCTCGCCATTGATTTCTTTTTGTTGGCCCACATGCATTCTAATGTTTACAGTCTCAAAATAAAACTTTGTTCCACCATGCTTCCCTCTTGAGTTATCATTACTGTCTCCCCAATTTCCTTTTCTCTTTATTGACAGCTTTTGGAGAAAGGAATCCATGTTCACCACCTCCATTTGTTCATTGCCTTTCCTTCTTTCAAATATAAAGTCTCTTCCATGATTTCCTAATGATCAAATGCATAGCTTCTAGAATCAATTCAAGGATGACTCTTTGTAGCACATGACCTGCTAGTCTTCTCTTGGCAGTTATGACATGGTATTTCTGATTCATTGATTCATTCATTCCACAAATATATATCAATTACCCATCCAATTGTGCTAGCCATCATTTTAGGCACTGAAGATACAAAATGAATAATTTAGACATGCTTTCTACCCTCCTGAAGATTGATTCAATTTGCTTTCCTATTTCTCTGAATTCTCTAAGTCGCCTTTACTGGATCCTTTTTTCCTATCCACATGTATAATATAGGCATCTCCCAAAGTCCTATCATTTCTCTTTTTTTCTCCCAGTGTACACATGCATATGCAGACACACACACACACACGGACACACTCTTGAGGTGCTGAAGCTAAGAATTATGACTTTAGATCCCACAAACGTTTGTTGAATAACTGACTTTATGGGTTTTTTTAACACTGGATATAACTATAGCACTTGTAGTACTATTATTTTTATTCAAAATAAGGATTGTTCTATGACCCACAGATGGAATAGAGAGGTTTTTTGTTTTACTTTGTTTTGTTTTGTTTTGTCTTCCCTGTGACAAATAAATATGTATTGAGTGAGGAAAAGGCAGAATTGGATTTTAGAGGACGGTATCATTCATATAGAAAGACACTTAAGCAATTAGCAAGTAGTTATTGGGAACCTCTTAAATTTCTTATTAAGAAGTGATTACAAAGAAGCAAAATAAAATTTTATTATAGAATTTCTCCAAAAATATATCACAGAATAAGCAAAAAGAGTTAGTTAGTTTGTTTGTTTGTTTGTTTTTCATTATTTACTACCATCAAAGAAGGAAAGGAGCATGACCTAAGCTTGCAGTTTCAAGCTTGGTTCTTAAATATTGAAACTACCTTGGGGGCTTTTAAAAATAACATTTGGGTTTCTTCTCCAGAGATTCTGATTTAATTGGTCCAGGGTGCAGCTTGAATGTCAGGATTCTTTTAAGCTCCATAACTCCATCCAAGGTTAAAAACCATTGACCTACACAAAACATTTCAAAGCCTGGTTACTGAGGGAGTGAACAAGTTTCTGGATAGTGGTAAAGACAAATACTAGGGCTATATTCCCTACCTCACAGGGCAAACTTCTGAATTGACCAAATATAATTCTCCCTAAATCTAGAAAGAAAAAGTGGGTAAATATCCTTACTTTTTTCTCCTTTCCTCCTGATAAATGATTAGCAGGAACTGCCACTGCAGAGAAACAGGTGATGATAAAAATGAACAATGAAGCTGCCTCTCTCTTATGGAAAGGAGGACTCCAGAGTTACAATTCAAGAATTTATCTAAAGCTTAAAAGTTTTCCAGCACTGAAATGATGTACCACGCTTCACCCTAATTAGAGGCAGACAATCCTATAATACATCTCAGAAAAGATAGTAGAGAATGAGCAAGATGAAACAAATTGATATAGCAACTATGCAAAAATACTATAGCACAACATGAAATCATGTATTGCATGCAAAAGAGTCCAAACCATATGAAAATGAAAATATAACCTAAAAGAACAGTAAATAACTCTTCATAAATGCTGCATTCTTTAGAACTTTATGAGAAGCAGTATTCAACGAACAAGAGCTAAAAGATATGATGACAGATGAAATGAAAAGGGATGCTACATGCCTAAGGAAAAAAATAAGGACCCAACCAATGCCAATATAGAACAAGCAAATAAATTGGACACAAACATTTAATTTGAAGATCAAAAGAGCATTCTCTGTCTTTGGTAAATTTAACACAGAATACTTAACACCAAGACTTATCCTTATTAAACTATTAAACTTCAAGATTTCACCATAATGCAAGTTCCATGAAGGAAGGAATTTGTTTTGTTTGCTTATTACCAGTGCCTAGAGCCCTGTCTGGAAAGTTGTGGGTACCCAGTAAATATTTGTTGATGAATGAAATAATAAAGAAAGATTCCTTCATTCATTCATTAAAAGCAAATTATTGAGTTTTAGGTTCTGCTTACAAAGAGTTTGGAAGTTGCTACTCAATCTTAACAAGTAGAAAGCTGAAGAGATGGAAAAATCAACAAGTCTTCTTGGATCCATAAGAGATGGGAGGACACAGGGCAAATCACTGCTGTCAAGACTGGAGAGTCAGGCGAATACAAGGGGTCACAGCTTACCAGACCTGAGACTTATGAGCAGAAGCCACTGCAGGAAATAGTGTCAGGGTAGGAAAACCTGAATTGTCATTGATGATTTGCTGGAGGCTAACTTCAGACAACTTGGAAAGTAAAAAAACTCCAGGGGGACCCAGATACAGGAGATCCCACAATATTGTGAGATTTACTTCCAGGAACTCAACTACTAGGTTCCCATATTAAGTATCAGAGAAAAAAAATCCTAGGGCTTCCAGCAGGGAGAGGGGTAAAGGAACTACTTGAAAATATACCAGAGCACTTTTCTTCTTAACAAGGCCTGCCTTAGGAGAAACTAGTTAACTAGACCCTAATCTTCTGGGAAATTATCAGAGCTCAAAGGAAACACCCAACTCCAGCCCACTCTAGCTATTCTGACCCACCTAAGGGGGGAGAAAAAAAACTAAGAAACACTTGTGAAGTTCACAGTCCAGAGGCATATATTCATTAAGACACTGAAACCTAATTATAGGACTGTAGAATCTTCACACACACACACACACACACACACACACACACACACACACAAACACAGACACCTCACAACCACATTATTAAAGACCTAGTTACAGTAGTTTCTTTCAACTTGGTACATCAAGTCTGGCTATCAAGAAAAAGTTACAAGACATAACAAAATGCAAAAAGCACAATTTGAAGACAAAGCATCAGATCCACATATGGAAAGAATGTTGGAATTTAAAACAACCATGATAAATATGCTAAGGGCTCTAATGGATAAAGTAGACATCATGCAAGAACAAATGGGCACTGTAAGCAGAGAGATGGAAATCCTAAGAAAATAAAAAAGAAATTCTAGAGATAAAAAAACACTGTAAAGAATGAAGAATATCTTTGATGGACTCATTAGAAGATTGGACACAATCTAAAGAGTGTCTGAGCTAAAGGATGTATCAATAGAACCTTTGAAAACCCAAAAGCAAAGAGAACAAAGACTAAAAAACAGAATAGAATGCCCAAGGACTGTTGGACATCTATAAAAGGTGGAACATACACATAATAGGAATACCAGAAGGAGAAGAAAGAAAGAACAAAGAAATATTTGAAACAATGATTGGGAATTTTCCCAAATTAATTTCAAACAATAGATCCAGGAAGCTCAAGCAACACCAAGCAGGATAAATGCCAAAAGACTACAGCCAGGCATAGAATTTCAAATTACAAAAACTCAAATATAAAGAAAAATTCTGAAAGAAGCCAGACGAGGGTGAAAAAACCCTTAAGTATAGAGGAATAAAGATAATAACATTCATCTTGTCAGTAACTATGCAAACAAGAAGATTGGAGTGAACTATTTCAATTATTGAGGGAAAAACCCACCAATCTAGAATTCTGTACCCTGAAAAATTATCCTTCAAAACTGAAGGAGAAATACTTTCTCAAACAAAAATTAAGAGAATATTTCACCAGTAGAACTGACTTGCAAGAAATGTTAAAAGAAGTTCTTTAGAAAGAAGAAAAATTGTACTTGTCAGAAACTCAGATCTGCGTAAAAAAAGAAGGGAGAACATCAAAGCAAGAATAAGTGAAGATAAAATAAACACTTTTATTTTTCTTATTCCTAATTGATAAGTTTGTTAAAAATAATATTAGCAATGATGTATTTGGTTATGTTATTATGTGTGCTTATGTGTATCTTATTTATGTATCATATATATGCTTATGTATAAGCACATATAAGTGAAATTAATGACAGCAATGATACAAGGGACAGGAGGAAGGAATTTGGATTACATTGTTATTACAAGTACTCAGTACTACCTACAAAGTGGCGTAGCATTATTTAAATGTGGACTTGGATTAGTTGTAAATGTATGTTGCAAACTAGAGCAGCCACTAAAAAAAAGTTTAAAAAAGAAGCAGAATATATTCTAAGAAAGGAGAGAAAATACAATCATATAAAATGCTCAAAACTACAAGAGGCAGACAAAGATGGAAAATAAAAATAGAAACAAAGAATAAGTGTGAAAAATAGAAAATAATAATGAATATGGTAGATGTTAATCCAACTATCAATAATCACTTTGATTATCAATTATCTAAATGCACTTGTTAAAAGACAGAGATTGTCAAAGTGGATCAAAACCATGATCCAAGTCCCTACTGTCTGCAAGAAGCCAAGTTCATTTATTTTTAAAAATTTATTTTTTTGACACTGCTATTTTTTATTATTCAGTGTACAGCATAGTGGTTAGACATTTATGTAATTTACGAAGTGATCCCTGTGAATGCTCTAGTACCCACTTGGCACTACATGTAGTTATTACCATATTATTGACTATATTCCCTATGCTTCACTTTACATCCCCCTGACTATGGTATAGCAACAAATTTCTACTTCTTAATCCCTTCTTCTTTTTTCACCCACCCTTACACACCCCTCCTATTTGGTAAACGTCAAAATGTTTTCTGTATCTGTGAGTTTGTTTCTGTTTTGTTTGTTTATTTTGTTCTTTATATTCCACGTGTAAGATAAATCACATTGCATCTGTCTTGTCTTTCTCTGTCTGACATACTCCACTCAGCACAAAGCCCTCCAGGTCCATCCATGCTGCCACAGATGGCAAGACCCATTCACTTCCACGGCTGTGCAGTATTCCATTGTATATGTGTACCACCTCCTCTTATCCACTTATCTACTGATGGACACCCAGGCTGCCTCCACATCTTGGCCATTGTAAGCAATGTTGTAATGAACATTTGGATGCACACGTCACCTCAAAGTAGCGTTTTGGGTTTCTTGGGATAAATACCCAGAAGTGGGATTACTGGGTCCTTCTTTGTCTCTTGTTATAACCCTTGTTTTAAAGTTTATTTTGTCTGGTATAAGTATTGCTACCCCAACTTTCGTTTATTTGTTTCCATTTTCATGAAATACCTTTTCCCATCCCTTTATTTTCAGACTGTGTGTGTCTTTTGATATGAGGTGAGTCTCTTGTAGGCACTATATATGAGCATCTTGTTTTCTTATCCATTCAGCCACCCTTTGTCTTCTGCTTGGAGCATTTAATCCATTTACATTTAAAATAACTGTTGATAGATATGTAGTTTCTACCATTTTATTTATTTATCTATTTATTGATTGATTGATTGATTGATTGATTGATTGTCTTAAGTCCCTCGAACATTCCTTGTAATACTGGTTTGGTGGTGATGAACTCCTTTAGCTCTTTCTTGTCTGGGAAGCTCTTTATCTATCCTATTCTAAATGATAGCTTTGCTGGGTAGAGTAATCTTGGTTGTAGGTATCTGCTTTTCATTATTTTGAATATTTCATGCTAGTCTCTTCTGTCCTACAAAATTTCTGTTGAGAAATCAGCTGATATTCTTATGGGAGCTTCCTTATAAGTCACTAACTGCTTTTCTTTTGCTGCTTTTAAGATTCTCTCTTTGTCTTTAACCTTTGGCATTTTAATTATGATGTGTATTAGTATGGGCCTCTTTAGGTTCATCTTGTTTGGGATTCTCTGCACTTCCTGGTCTTATATGTCTGTTTCCTTTTCCAGGTTAGGGAAGTTTCATATCATTATTTCTTCAAAGAGGTTTTCAGTTTCTTGCTATCTCTCTTCTCTCTGGTACCCTTATGATGTGAGTGTTGGTACACTTGATGTTGTCCCAGAGGCCCCTTAAACTATCCTCATTTAAAATCTTTTTTTTTTTTTTTCTGTTTTGCTGGTCTTATTGGATGTTTTCTGCTGCCTTATCTTCTAAATCACTGATTCTAATCCTCTGCTTCATCTAATCTACTGTTGATTCCCTCTAATGTATTCTTCATTTCAGTTATTGTAGTCTTGATTTCTGACAGGTTCTTTTTTATATTTTCTAGCTCCATTTTCATGTTTCCTATCTCTTTGTTGAATTTCTTCCTGAGATCACTGAGCATCCTTATAATGAGTGTTTTGCTCTGCATCTGGTAGAATGCTTATCTCCATTTTGTTTAGGTCTTTTTCTGGAGCTTTGTTCTATTCTTTTATTTGGGAAATGTTTCTTTCCCAAATGTCTCCCCATTTTTGCTGCCTCCTTGTGTTTGTTTCTGCTATGACTCCTGGACTTAGTAGAGTGGTCTTATGTAGTAGATGTCCTGGAGTGCCCAGTGGTACAGTTTTCGTGATCACCTGAGTTGAGTGCTCCAGGTGCATGCCCTCCTATTGTAGTTGAGCTATGGTTGCTGTTTGGATGTCAGTGGTGGGGATTGATCCCTGGGCTCATTGGTTGTGAGGATTGGCCATGACTATAATGGAGGAGCTGTTGTGCAGGTGCTGACCCTCCACTGCAGGATTTACCTTAGCAGGGCTCTGGTGCCCGTCCCATCTGCCCTTTGTGTGTGTCATCCTTGGAAGTGGCCAGATGATTCTCCAGCTTGGCCCAAAGTTGGCCATGACGTATGCAAGCCTTGGGGCCTTCTGGGAGCCCCACTGCAGGCTAAGTTCAACTGCAATCTGTGCCCTGCTCAGGGCCACCTGGCATGAGACACAAAGCAATCCTCAGATGGCTGCAACTCATGCTGGGCTTGGAGGTACCTTGAGAGGCCAAGCTATGAACCGAGGCTGGCTGCTACTAGTGCTGTGCTTAGGACTGCTCAGCAAGAGGTATGGGGCATGCTAAAGCCAGATGCTGCTTATTTTGTTTTTGTGAATCTTTGAAAGGTTTTAGGAAAGTCTGCATCTTGAGCCAAGACAGGTCATTTATATGGGAAAGCCACTGGAAGAGGCTTGGGTGTGCCTCAAAGTTGGGTGGGAGGGTCTCAGGGAATCACCAGAGCAGGGCTGATGAACGGTGTTAGCCACGTTGATGGAGACTTAGATATGGCGGCTACCTCAGTCTGCATGCTGTGAGTGGGGAGGGCTCAGCGAAGAAACAAAGTCTTCTGCCAGCTCCTCTGTCTGGGATAAAGCTGCCCCATCCAGGCCTTTCCCTGAATCCAGACAACTCAGTTCCTCCAAGTATGTTCCTGGTGCCTTTTAAGCTGATGCCCTAACACTGAAGCTCAGAGCAAGCGAATCCATCAGTGAGTAAGTTTGTGCCTGGGCCCTTTAAGAAGAGCACCTAATACTCTAGCCACCTTCTGTCTTACCCAGCCACAATCTCTGCTAGTTTTCACAGCCAAAAGTTATGAGGACTTCTCTCCCCAGAAGTGGAACCCTGGATTGCAGAGCTTTGTGTGGGGCTGATACCCCTTACTCCTCCGGGTGGGACCTGTGCACCCAAGATATCCCTCCAAGTTTTAATGGTCACATGTGGGTGTGGGACCAGCTCACTTTGCATCCCTGCTCCTCCTACCAGTCTCAAGGTGGCTTCTACTGTATGTCTTTAGTTATGGGGCTTGGATTCAGCTAGATTTCAGGAGATTCTCAATGATAGTTGTTCTGTAGTTTAGTTGTAATTTTGATGTGGTGGTGAGAGGAGGCCATCACAGCATTTGCCCATTCTGCCAGCTTGATCAGAAATCTAAGAAACCCACTTTAAATATAAAGACATATATAAATTAAAAGTAAATGGATAGAGAAAAATATATCATGCTAACCCTAATAAAAATAAATCAGGAGTAGCTATATTAATTTCACACAGAGTAGACTTCAAAGTAAGGAAAGTTATCGGGAATAAAGAAGGGCATTTCATAATGATAAAGATGTCAATTATCTAAGAAGACATAACAATTCTTAATGTTTATGCACCTAAAGAAGGCTATCAAACTACTTGAGGCAAAAATTGGTAGAACTGCAAGGAGAAATAGATGAATCTACAATCACAGTTGGAGACTTACACACCCCTCTCTCAGAAAGGGACAGTTCTAGCAGGCAGAAAATCAACAAGGGACGTAGTTGACCTTAATGACACCATGGATCAACTGAATGTAACTGACATATATAGACTACTTCACCCAACAACAACAGAATACACATTTTTCTCAAGCTCACATGAAACATTCACCAAGATAGATCACATTTTGAGCTTTAAAACACACCTTAACGAACTAATAACAGAGGGGAATTTCTCAACTTGATAAAGATTATCTGTGAAAAAAATCTATAGCTGACATCTTATTAAATGGTGAGAAATTTGGAGCTTTTCCCTTAGACCAGATTTAAGACAAGGATGTTGCCTCTTACCACTCCTTTTCAACATCGTACTGGAAGTCCTTGCTATTGCAATAGGCAAGAAAAGGAAATAAAAGTATACAGAATGGGAAAGAAAACATAAAACCGACTTTGTTCACAGGTGACATGATTGTCTATGTAGAAAATATGAAAGAATCAACAAAAAAATTTAGAGAATAAAATGACTCAAGAATTATACCCAGCCAAAATGACATTTTGATATAAAAGCAGAAAACAAACAATTTCAAACATAATACAGTTAGGGAACATAGCATTATTGAAGGAATATTTTGATGAGTAAGTCTAACAAGTTAAGAGATGAATCAAAATATAGAATTCCGGAATATAGAAATCATAGTAAAAAGACTGGGGGGGGGGGGTAAGCATTGCATCAAGTATAAAAACCAATATGAATTAATTATGGGATATGACAATAGGAAGTGAATATTGTTAAATATTGACAATGTAAAGATAAAAAATAACCAAATTTTTGAGAGATCAGAGGAAGGAAATAGGAAAAAAGACTGTTAATGTATTCTTTAAAGCATGACATCGATAAATATTTACTAAAATTGATAATTGTAGGTTTGTTTTAAATGACAGATCTTATTAATATTTTACAGTCTCTCATTGTCTCCCGCACTCTGTACATAAAACTTTAAAGAGCTCTTTTAGGAAATAATATCTCTTGTGAAGAAATATCTTATTTGAATATGACAATTCCCTCAATTTACTTATTTATTTTCTATTAAAATTCAAGGGAAATAAAATTTAATTATTCTCCTGGCCATCTAGCCATTCACCCATCTATCTGTAGTTGTATAGGAAATATCTTGAATTATTTTCCTCTAATATTAATAATAGTAATTTATGGGCAGTGGGGTTTAAAATGATATATAAACTTAATTTCTAGATTGCTTGGTCCCTTACAATTAGCATGTATTATCTTTACAAAAACAATAGGGTGATTTTTCTTTAAAATAAAGAAAATTTAGAAGCTAATTTGCTAACATATTAACCATAATTAATTCTGGGTTCAGGAATCTATTATTTTTATTAGGTTGGTGCAAAAGTAATTGTGGTTTTTGCAATTGTTTTCAACCTTTTAAACCACAATTACTTTTGCACCAACCTAATATTTTCTGCTTGTATTTAATATGTTTTTTTGTTTCTAAAAACAATTAGCAAAATATTTTTTAGAGGAAACATGTTTAGAAATTCGTTTAATAAAGAAAAGCATTTGCAAATAAGCACATTACTAAGTTCCACTTTTCAGCATGAAGTTTAAGATGAATTTTGCCCTTGATTCCTAAATTCAAACAGTGAAGAGTTTGATAGAACTTTAAGTTATTAGAATGTTTAATGAGAATACTTGCAAGCAAGAAAAGCACATGTGGGAACTGCAGGGAAGGGAAAAAGAGAATAACCATTTCATGAATGCCTACTATGTGCTCAGCACTGGACTAAGTTTTTTTACACATGATCTCATTTAGTCTTCACAATAAACCTATGAGAGAGGCACTTTTATTACTTAAAAATGAGGTGTCTGAGGTCCTGCAATATTAAGTCCCTTGCTAGGATTGTCTGAGCCAGAAATCTAACCCAGGTAGTATAACTTCAAAGCCCTTTGCATTCATTCTCTCATTCAATCCTCATAATAATTCTTTGGACTATTTTCCCCCTCACATATGAAAATGAAATATTTAAAGGTGAAATAATTTTCCCAAATTACATGACAGGGCTGGGATTCAATTCAGGCCTGTATGATTCCACCACTCATGGCCTTTACAGTGTACCAAATATACTGGTGCTGCCAAAAAATGTATGCAAGTGGACACTTTGGTCAACGTTGCTCAAGCAGTAGTTCACCATAATCAGAAGTGTCTGGATGCTGATGATAACCACTTTGAGCACCTCTTGTAATTGCAGCAGTCAAACGTGACTTGTATTCATCTTTTGTTATCAGTATATATTAATATGTATATACTGATATATATATAGCTTTTTCCTTTCTTAAAATGTTTATACAATTTTTTTTTTTTGGCACCCTCTGTATATAGCTTCAGAATGAAAGATTTCCAATTATTGCAGGATATCCAGACCTGGAGATGTTTTACATTATGATTCTATGAAGCAATAGCCAAGTGCTTGTGTTTGTGAATTAGAAAATAGAAAAAGAAACCTTGGAGGAGTAACTGCTTTGAGATGGGTTATGTGAAAATAACAGTGTCTGATATGTACACAGAAGTATATAATACAGACAGTCAAATTGTTTCAGGGATGAATAAATCAATGAATATAGGTTTTATTTTTGTGTAGGAGACCAATGTAGAAGTTACTAATTTATGGTTTAATTTTACCCTACTGTGTTATGAACCCACATTCTGAGGTAATGGGCCATGGAAAGAAACTCCCACCATGCTTTAAATTGAGTCTTTAGTTTCTTGGAGGGAATGATACGCCCTCTAATAATCATAGAATCATAAATAAATAAATTCATAAATGCTCCTCTGAAATTTAAAAAACACAACACATATTTTAAAGTTTTTCTTCAAGTAAAATAGTACCTTTTAAATTATCCAGTAACGGATCCAAAATGTAGATAATCCCAAACCACAAATGAGCCCCAAAGTAATTTATAGTTGGTTTAAGAATATGTTAATTTTGTTTGGTAATACTGGTAGTGTATTTTGGCTAATTGTACCATATTTAGGTTAATGTTAAAATTGATCTGATTTCCTAGAATAGTAAATGTCGACTAGCTTATTCAGAAGGTCTAGGATTGTAGCTTTGCAAATAGATCTGCCTCTGGGTAAGGAACACTTAAATAACAATTAACCTTGAAACTTTTCACTTCATTCCTTTCATACCTAGGTTGGGCTAACAAAATCATTTTATGAAATGGCTATTTGAAGGGAAATTTTATAGTAGGTTTTAGGTGTGAATCCTAAAAACTGTTTTATTCCAAAACAATCAAGAAGACCAGCAATGTTTATGCTGGAGAAGAACTATTGGCTCATTCATAAAAATATTTTTAATCTCCTCAAGCATATTTACATTATTTTTATAGTCACTGTACATTCCTGGCATCTTCATGTATAATATTGATATATAATCACTCTACTTCCTAGCGTTTTATTTAAACTAGAAACAAATTTATCCTTAAGAAAAGAAATTAATAAAACACCTAAGTTTATTTTTTAAAATTTAATTTAAATGTAATTTGCTGCTGGTACTGTCCTTCTAAGATCAACTAGCACAAAGTGGAGAACTGAGCAGAGAAACTGTTTAGAGTCAGAAACCTACGTTTACTTCCTGATTCCACTTCCCAACTGTGTAAACATGGGCAAATTACATAACTGCTCTGAACTGCAATTCAGATATATTTAACACTTACCTTAAGGGTATGTTGGCTTGGTATATACTTGTATGAGATGTAGGTGAAAGCATGTTGAATAATGTAAAGACTACACAAGTGGTATTTATTACCTTCAGTTTAATATAGATGTGAACTTCCCTGAACCTTAGCTCTAGGGTGGGAGCCTCAAGTTAATTCTGGAGTTTCTTGACTCTCTAAGCATTGTGACAGGCACTGGCTCTGTTTCTGATAGGAGAGAAAGGGGAGGGTGGTTGTTGGGGAGAAAGATGCTTCCACATATCTTTCCCAAGCTATGCAAAAAGGCCTTACCAAACCAGAGTATGCAAATAACAGTGACACAATAGGAATTCACTTCCCTGTAAATTAAACTTGAGAAGACTTTTTGTTTCCTGTGTAAGCTAATCATTAAGGCCCTGAAGGCTGTCTCCATAGTTCCAGTGATAAAATACTTTGATGTTAAATTACTGAATGATATCATAACTCAAAGAACAGAGCAGAAAGAGGAGAAAGGAAAATGCTTATGTTGACACACAGAAATGCTTTAGTCATTATCAAGGAATGGAAGGAACATAAAGTATGTATGAATATTTAATGGTGTTTTCAGAAAATTAAATTTTGCAAGAATGTGCTTAAGCATGGGGCATTACTCAAAGGCTAGTAGCCCCATCAGGGCAGACAATCAGACAGTCTTTTGTTTGCACACTGTGTGTGGCAGGGAAGGGAAGGAAATACACATTAATTTTCTGAGGAACATATAATGGCTGCGTTAGAGCAGTAATGTATCTTTTAAGTCTTTTGGTTAGGAAAAAAACATTAGGCACCGTCTACATTGAATCTCAGGACAAGGTGAGAAAATAATGCCTTCTAGAAAGAAAACATCAAGTGAAAATATCTCTATCACAGACTATGTTGCTATAGGCATATTATTGCTCTTAGGGGAATATTAAGAAGGGACAAGATAAAATTACAGCTGATACTGCATTTTTATGTTATCTTGAAAAAGTAGCAGCAGAACTTAGCTTAACCAAATATTAACCATCTTCCCACATGCTAACCAAATACAAGCAGATAAATTGAGAGATTTCAAATTTAAGTATTGGCTAAATTTATTGGCTGATGCTTTATACATATATCTTGTGTCTTACACTGTTAACATGACAACAGGCCTCAAATGGAGTCACTTGTGCGAAGCCCCATGTTACCAAACTGAGACTTAATTACAGTTTCTGCAGTCCCAGAAATGGAATCTTAAACCAGTCAATCAGGAATTACCTAATCAGCACTAATTAGATAATCTACCAGATGGAGCCCTGCTACCCACTAAAGGAAAGTAACTGTAATAACCAACACTGTTTTGCCTAGTATAACTTCCTTGTCTTTTCCCTTCTGCCTATAAAATACTTTCATTTTGTACAGCTCCTTGAAGTTCCTTTCTGTTAAATTGGATGCTACCTGATTTGAGTTGAGTTTTGCTCAAACTCTTAAAAATTTTCATGTCTCAGTTTATCTTTTAACAACACAACTATGGACACAGATTTGGAGATGTCTCTCTCTCCCCTCCCACACATAATCACATTCTATGAACTATCATAGTCAACTTGATGACCTTCAAGCATCCAGATCTATGTGTATGAAAGAAGGAAATAGAGATAGAGACAGAAATAGAGATGACAGAGATAGAAAGGAGAAAGGGGAAGGAGGGAAAGGAGGGAGAGAGGGAAGAAGGAAGGAAGGAAGGAAGGAAGGAAGGAAGGAAGGAAGGAAGGAAGGAAGGAAGGAAAGATGGAAAGAAGAAAGGCAGGAAAAAAGGGAGGAAAGAAGAAAGAAAGGGAGGGAAAGAAGGAGGGAGAAAGAAAGAAATTGTGTGTAAACAAGTGTCATTCAGGAGACCCTGCTCGCTGCGCCATTTGTTGTGCAGGGTGGCCTGCGGGGTCTCTGGTCCCGCTCCCCACATAAGAACGCAGGATATGGTGAGGCCAAAAAGGAACACCCACGGAGCCATAGGTAGGGGAGTCATACCACTATATTCTCTCTGGCGGCACTATAGTCTCACAGAAGGCTGGATCCACATTGTACGCAAACCGCCATCCACGCTTGCCAGCCCAGCTGCCATCTTCTTGCTAGCCCCCATTCTTTTCTCCTCTTCTGCTAGCGTAGCCACAGCAGTTATATTAGTGGCCAATGGCTCACTGGTTACAGCTGACAGCCACCTAGCCACAGTTGATGGCCATCCAATCACAGTTGATGGCCATTTACTACCTGAGCCAGCACCTGTCTATGTGAGGCTGAGAGCCTGGAAACTACTTTCTGGGGCTCTGCCCCCACAACAAGTATTAGTTTACTAAACCTCAAAGAAGTAGGTAAAGGGCTGAGTTATGATTGGGAGGTGAAAAAAGATTAGGTCTTTAACTTCATTAGTTAGAAATAGTCTATAGTGCAGAAGAAATGTACCCAAGCATTTTACAACCTTGTGGGGACAGAGACCCAGAGAGCAGTTTCCAGGCTTCTCAGCCTCATGTGGAAAGGTGCTGGCTCGGGTAGCAGATGGCCGTCAGCTGTGACTAGTTGGCCGTCAGCTGAAACCCTTGAGCCATTGGCCACTAATATAACTGCCGCGGCTGCATTGGGGAGTCGAGGAGAGTCGAATAGGGTCATCGGTCGGTTGGCAGAGAAGCGGACAGCAGGTCGCACATTGTGTGAATCCAGCCTCCAGTGAGACCGTACTGGTATGACTCCCCTACCTATGGCTCTGTGGGTGTTACTTTTTGGCCTCACCATGCCCTGCGTTCTTACGTGGGGAGCGGGAGCAGAGACCCTGCAGGCCGCCCCGCATGACAAATGGCGCAGCGAGCAGGGTGTGGTGTCGGCCGAAACTCTCCGGAATGTGCTGGAGCAGTTTATATGTATAAAAGCTCAGTTTCATAAGCAGGGTACAGTGCCAGCCAAAACCTACCGAAGGATGGTGGAGCGGTTTGTGCGTGTGAGAGCCCAGCTTCGGGAGGCCCATGAGGAGCGACACCGGGAACGGGAGGCGCGGTCTGCCTGGGAGACTCAAGCCTCCAGCTGGCACACCACCCTCTTGGCCATGGACGGCGTTGCCTTCATTTTGGTGATCTGCTGCAGCCTTGGGCTCCGAGGGCTGTGGACATCTTCCGCGGAGGCCTCCACCCACTCAGACACCTGGCACGGGAGCAAGATTCCGACCAGGTAGGAATGGAGTCTGTCTCTGGGCAGGAGGACGTGTGGCCACCGCACAGTGTGTGGTGCCCGGAGGCTGCTGTTCTCAGGAGTTGGATCCACAAGGAGCGGTGGGAGGACATGGACGGCTCTCCGGCCAGCGGGGAGAGGGCCCTGCAGGCTCTGGCTGAGCGGTTGCCGGAGGAGGAGAGGGCTACACCTGGCGGGGTGGGCTGGATGTTCCTCACGGCCTTGAGTCTCAACATGGAAAATGTGCTTCATGAAATGGCCCAGGTCCCAGACCAGGTGTCCTGGTTGGAGGCACTGGAAGCCCGGGTCCGCCTATTGGAAGAGGGGCCCCACAGTGGAGACTCTGAGCTAGAGGCGGAGGAAGCGAGTGGAGACAACGTGGTTCCCAAGCCCCAAGCCCGGCCAATCTTGAAGCAAAGGGTAAAACATGAGCAACCTTTGGGCCCCGGGGGCATTGCTGCCGGCAAGCCAGCTGTGACTGAGTGCACAGCCTACAGGCCTTACACTCCCACTGAGTTGCAGGAGCTGGGGAGGCAGTACTGACAGTGCCCTGGAGAGCCAGTCTCGGCTTGGCGATTATGTTTGTGGGATGAGAGAGCAGACAACATTCTCTGTTCCCCAGGTGAGATGGAAAAGCTAGCCTTCATGACAGTGCATCCGTCCCTGCGACAAAGGTTACAGCACTGCCATAGGTTGGCCCACGACCAGGGCAACCATTCTCTAATGGAGTGGCTGACTGCTGCGGTATGCACAGTATGGGGACAGGCTGGTGAGCTGCCAGACAATGTGAGTCAATGGCAGTCATATACGGAACTTACGCAAATAATCCGTGAAATGGGTATGAGACATGCTATTTTCAACCCTAATATGCAGGGGCCGGATGACGAGCTTTTTACAGCCAGCATGAGAGATCTGGTTTTGGATACTGCACCTGCGAGTGCTTTTGGATCCTTGGTTTCTATTCTTACATCTTATGTAGGGCGACGGATCCTTGAAGTTACAACTGCCATGGCAACCCTAGGGGATGTTGAAAACCAGAGGTGAAGGAAGTTAAGACAGGAGATCCGAGCAGTTGAGACCTGGAAGCCCAAATCAAAAGTAAGGAGATGAGGTCGTGGGCCTCAGAGAGCAACACGTGCACAGATGTGGCATGACCTCGTGGCAGCAGGGGTCGATCGGGAGAAAATAGACCGACAACCCAATGCACTCCTGCTGGAACTTTGGAAACAGTTGCTTCTGGAATAGCAATTCTGGAGAAGCCTAAAGGAGAAGTCTGGGAAAGCGCGACCCGTGTCCCTCCAGGACTTCATGCAGCCGCTTGAGGCCGACTCCTTCCAGCTTGATTAGGGGTGGGCCCAAGGTACCCGGTCAGAGGGGAGGATCAGGGACCGGAGGCCCCACGTGGAACTGTCCCTACATTGGTCCCCTTCTAATGTGCAGAGGGTTTTGGCCCTAGTTGACACTGGCGCAGACTACATTCTTGTTTATGGGAACCCAGAACTCTTCCCCGGACCAGCAATCTGCATTGATGGCTACGGGGGGAAAGACTGTGACTGTGAAAGCCGTATCCTTACCACTGGGTATAGGAAGGCTTCCCCCTCATACCTATAAGGTGGATGTCTCCCCCGTTTTAGAGTATATTCTAGGGGTGGACGTGCTACATGGCCTCAGCTTACAGACATCGGTAGGAGAGTTCTGTCTCCGGATCTTGGTGGTGAAAGCGGTGACATACGGGCATGCTCACCACCCTCCTCAAGTGTTGCCACAGCCTTGGCGCGTGGTTACAGTGCGACAGTACCACCTGCCAGGAGGGCAGGAGGAGATGGATGAGGCCAATGCACAGTCCCTTAAACTCTCCAGTATGGCCTGCCACAAAGCCAGATGGGACCTGGCAAATGACTGTGGACTATAGAGAGTTAAATAAGGTGACGCCACCTTTGCACGCGGCAGTACCTTCAATACACGATTTGATGGATCGTCTGACTGTCTACTTGGGAACATATCACTATGTAGTGGACTTGGCCAATGCTTTTTTCTCCATTGAGTGTCAAGAGCAGTTTGCTTTTACTTGGGTGGGTGGCAGTGGACTTTTCAAGTCCTTCTGCAAGGAGACTTGCACAGCCCCACTATCTGCCACGGGCTCATGGCCCAGGATTTGGCACAGTGGGATCACCCGTCCTCTGTGGCCTTGTTTCATTATGTCGATGATATTCTATTAACATCAGATTCTCTTTCTGATTTAGAGCAAGCAGCTCCCTCTCTTCTCCGCCACCTGAAGTCATGCGGCTGGGCGGTGAATGAGGGAAAGCTCCAAGGCCCTGGCTTATCCGTCAAGTTTTTGGGTGTTGTGTGGTCGGGTGAGACAAAGGTCATACCTGAGGTGATTATTGACAAAATACAAGCCTTTCCCCGGCCGACCAAGGTCTCCCAACTGCAGACGTATTTAGCTCTGCTAGGATATTGGCGGGCATTTGTACCCCATTTGGCCCAACTAGCAAGGCCCTTGTACAATATGATAAGAAAGGGGGCCTCCTGGGATTGGACAGAGGCTATAGAGCAAGCCTTCGTTGCCACGAAACGGGCAGTGCAGCAGGCACAGGCTCTGCAAGTCGTGGATCCCGGCTGCCCATTTGAACTTGATGTTCACGTAACCCAAGAGGGGTACGGATAGGGCCTCTGGCAATGGCAGGAGCGTTTCCGGTTGCCAGTGGGATTTTGATCCCAATTATGGAAAGGAGTGGAGGTCCACTACTCTCTAATAGAGAAACAGCTGGCTGCTGTGTATGCAGCCCTAGTGGCCACAGAAGCCATCACAGGAATGGCACGGGTGTGGTTCGAACAACCTATCCCGTCCAGGGGTGGGTCCATAGTTGGACCCAGGGACCCAAAATGGGCGTGGCACAGACCACCACCCTCGCCAAGTGGGGTGCCTACTTGGAGCAACATAGCACCCTTAGTTCAAGCCCTTTGAGCACAGAGCTACAACAGGTCCTGGGGCCTGTGGAGCTTGTAGCCCAGGCTGAGCCAAGCGCTCTGCCTAGAGGGGAGGACTTGGAGCCCTCGCCCTACAAAGAAGGACAGTCCCCAGTACCTGAGGATGCCTGGTTTACCGATGGTTCTAGCCGAGGGGCTGCAGCTGTTTGGACGGCTATTGGTGTGCAGCCCAAAACAGACACCATTTGGTTTGATACTAGGACAGGCCCGAGTAGCCAGTAGGCTGAATTATGGGCTGTGTGGATGGTAATCAGCCACGAGCCCCGGCCCCTAGTTATTTGTACTGACAGCTGGACGGTGTTCTGGGGCCTAACGTTGTGGCTCCCTACATGGAAACACCAAAACTGGTTGGTAGGACACCGTCCACTGTGGGGTCAAACCATGTGTCAGGACCTCTGGGACCTAGAGCAGAGAAAGGAGGTGACCCTAATGCATGTCACAGGTCACTCCCCCTTAGTGTTCCCAGGTAATGATGAAGCAGATGCCCTAGCATGGGTCCGATGGTTAGAGCGGGCTCCTGCCACTGATGTGGTCCATTGGCTGCATAGGAAATTGCAGCACGCTGGAAGCCGAACCATGTGGCAGGTGAGCAGACGCTGGGTCCTGCCTTTGAAATGGCAGGAGATAGCAGATGCCTCCTATGACTGTGCCGTCTGTGCCCAGGACAGCCCCCAAAGGTAGAGGCTCCCCTGGGAGACACAGCAGATTACGCGAGGGAGGGTGCCCCTCACTCGCTGGCAAGTGGATTACATTGGACCCCTGCCTAAGGCCCGCAATGTGATATACGCATTTACAGCAGTGGACACTGCTACGGGGTTGATGTTTGCTTGACCGTGTCTGGCTGCGGATCAGCGGCATGCAGTGGTTACTCTTACACAGCTGTGTGCCCTTTATGGTCACCCCGAAGTCATTGAAAGTGACAGGGATACCCATTTTACGGGGCAAGAAGTGCAGCACTGGGCTGCCAGGATGGACGTGCAATGATTGTTTCATATTCCGTATAACCCACAAGCAGCTGGAATGATTGAACGCTATAATGGCCTTTTGAAGCAAGGTCTCCAGGTGTCAAAACACCCTCCCACGATGTGTGACTGCGCCTCGCGTCTATGGGACGTCTTGAGAGTCCTGAATGAGAGACCACGGAAGGGAGGGCCCGCACCAGTAGAAGCTCTGCTACATCGAATTGCTGCTCTCATTCAATTACAAGTTACCACCAGTGAAACTCTGTTAAAGCCAGGCTACGGCAGAAATGGAAACATTTTGCTGCCAGCACCCACATGCTTGAAAGCAGGGGAACGGCAGCAATGGACTTGGCCCTGACAGGTCAAAAGCCCCCACTGTTGATGGTTGGGCCTGATAGCCCCATGGGGGCAGGTTTGACTCATGATTTGCAAGTGACGCCATGGGTGGTGGCTGAGTGGCCACCGCAAGTGACTGTAGTATATGGAGGTCCCGAAACTGGGTTGATTTTGCGGGGAACCTATGTGCTCTCACTATGGCCTATTATGGGGTCCCCTGTTCTGTTACATGTTGAAACTATGCAAGGGACCCCAAGCACTGCCATAAAGGTCTGGTACCACAAACCGGGAAAGGTGCCAGTGGCAGCGACCCTCCTTTCCCAGGACAAAAAGCTAGCGTGTATCCTCCCAGATGGAAGGGATTTGCCATTGATGGTTCCTAAGACTACTGTTTCTTTTCGTCCGTAGGTGTCAGTAGGCTAATATGGCACAGGGACCCTTGCAGAAGATGCTTGTCGCATAGATTATGAGGTGAGACCCTGTAGGGGTGGAGTGTGGGGACAGAGCCCCAGAGAGCAGTTTCCAGGCTCTCGGCCTCATGTGGAAAGGTGCTGGCTCGGGTAGTAGATAGCCGTCAGCTGTGGCTGGTTGGCCATCAGCTGTAACCCTTGAGCCATTGGTCACTAATATAACTGCTGTGGCTACGTTGGGGAGTCGAGGAGAGTCGAGGAGGGTTGTCGGTCGGTTGGCAGCAAAGCGGACAGCAGGTCGCACATCGTGTGAACCCAGCCTCCAGTGAGACTATAGTGGTATGACTCCCCTATCTATGGCTCAGTGGGTGTTCCTTTTTGGCCTCACCACATCCTGCATTCTTATGTGGGGAGCGGGAGCAGAGACCCCGCAGGCCGCCCCGTGTGACAGACCTCCTCTGCAGTAAATTGTGCAAATTGATTAGAATGTCCTCTGTGACTACTGTGACTGCTTTTCTTAAGGAAGGATATCTATTGCAGATGAAAAGCTTAATAACCTAAAGGTATATGAGATAGGGGCTCAGCATAATGAAATTTCAAAAAAGTATTTTACCAAAGTGTGGAAAGACCAAGGAAAGTAATATATGACAGGATAGTCTAATGGATCAAATTGTCTTGTAGAGTCCTTTTCACATAGACTCATGTGGTTTGTATGCCTCTCTTAATTCTGTGTTGTTGAAAAATATATTCCTTTCTCTGCAAAATAGATATTTTACTCATCTTTAGAGAAATATTTTTGTGTATCTCTCCATCGAAGCTATGGCCTGATATGTTAAAGAGTCTCTCTTATAAGTCTCTCTCATTGGTAGATTGTACAGTTATATTCCAGCCCATTTTAATTTTTGAAAGGAAAAAAATGTTATAAAGATGGATTATCTTTCAGAGCATTCCTGCTAACAGACCTCAAATCTGGAGGTGGGAACAGTAAAGAGAGGAAATCGCTAGCATTATATTACCCTTCCATTTGTGGTCTAGTGAAGCTCACCCTTAATGATATACAGGCCTTCTGTAAGAAAAATCTATTCACAAGGATCACTGAGGAGCTGACTCTACTCACTCAATTTAGATGTTTTTCCGTTACATACATCAAAGTAACTACATAACTACATTTCCTTCAGGTGTACACTCAAATGCAACAGGTCTAGGTGGAACTTTTCCTCTTTCCCATTAATACTGGTTCTTTTTTTTTTCTTTCTTAGAGCTGTGCTATCTGGATAGGCAGTTACTAGCCTCTTATGGCTGTATAAATTTAAATTTAACTTAAATAAAATAAAAAACTATATTCCTCAGTTACATTAACCATATCTCTCAAATGCTCAATAGTCATGTGTGGCTATAGGCTTCCTTATTGGAAAAGGCAGAACATTTCGATCATTGCAGAAAGTTCTATTGGGCAGAGCTGGTTTAGAGATTCTTTTGGGGAACGGGCACACATGAACTAGATTAGTCAGTATTCAGGCGGAGAATTCACTTCTTCCCTTTAGGTTTCAGTCCATGTTAAATGGATTAATGTAACAATAAATTTTACTATTATCCTATTTTTCTCTTTTAATTGAGATATAATTGACATATAACGCTGTATTAATTTTAGGTTTACAGCGTAATGGTTTGATATATGTATATATTGTGAAATTATTACTATAATATGTTTAGTTAATATCCATCACCTCACAGGGTTAACAATTTTTTTTTCTTGTGATAAGAATTTTAGGGAAGAAGAAAAAGGAAGAAGAGGAGAGGAGGAAGAGAAGGAAGAGGAGGAGAGAGAGAGACAGAGAGACAGAGAGACCTCTTAAGATCTACTGTCTTAGCAACTTTCAAATACACAATACAGTATTTTTTTATTGTTATTAGTTTCAGGTGTACAAAACAATGTAATAGACATTTCACCCCATCACAAAGTGATAACCCCCCTCCCCCAATCTGTTGCCCCTCTGACATTGTATATATCTATTACAATTCCATTTACTCTATTTTCTATGCTGTATTCCATATCCCATGACTATATATATATATATATATATATATATATATATATATATATATATGATATATAATATAATTATATATTGACATACAATATTATTCAGAAAGGCACTACATAATAATAAAGTGATTGATCCAACAAGAGGACATAATCCTAGTAAACATCTATGCACCCAACATAGGAGCTCCTAAATATATAAAACAGATTATGACTGACATAAAGTCAGAGATCGATAGAGTAGCACTATCATAGTAGAGGACTTCAACACCCCGTTGTCACCAATGGATAGATCCTCTAGACAGAAAATCAACACGAAAACAGTGGCCTTAAACGACACTTTAGACCAGTTGGGTTGTATCGATATTTTTAGAGCATTTCACCCCAAAGCAGCAGAATATACATTCTCCTCAAGTGCATATGGAACATTTTCCAAGATAGACCACATGATAGGCCAAAGAACAAATCTCAATAAATTTAAGAAGATTGAAATCATATCAAGCGTCTTCTCTAACCACAGTGCTATGAAACTAGAGATCAATTATAAGAAGAAATCTAGAAAACACACAAATACATGGAGGCTGAATAACATGTTACTAAATAGTGAGTGGGTCAACAATGAGATCAAGCAAGAAATCAAAAGATACCTCGAGACAAACGAAAATGAAAACACATCCCAAAATCTGTGGGATGCAGCAAAGGCAATCCTAAGAGGGAGATTCATAGCAATACAGGCCTACCTAAAGAAACAAGAAAAATCTCAAATCAACAGTCTATCTTTACACCTAAGGGAACTGGAAAAAGAACAACAAAATAAGCCCAAAGAGAGTACAAGGCAGGAAATAATAAAGACCAGAGCAGAAATAATTGAAATAGAGACCAAAAAAAACCCCCCAAAAAAAACAACAAACAAAAAACAACAACAAAAGATCAATGAAACCAAGAGCTGGTTTTTTGAAAAGATAAACAAAATTGGCAAACACTTAGCCAGACTCACCAAGAAAAAGAGAGAGGACCCAAATTAATAAAATCAGAAATGAAAGTGGAAAAATGACAACAGATACCACAGAAATACAGAAAATTTTAAGAAAATACTACAAGCAACTATATGACAACAAATTAGATAATCTGGATGAAATAGATAAATTCCTAGAAGCATACAATCTTTCAAAACTGGATCAAGAATAAACAGAAACTCTGAACAGACCAGTTACTACCAGTGAAATTGAATCAGTAATCAACAAGCTCCCAACAAACAAAAGCCCTGGACCAGATGGCTTCACAGGTGAATTTTACAAAATGTTCAAAAAAGAATTAACACCTATTCTCAAACTATTCCAAAAAATCCAGAAGGAGGGAAGACTCCAAAGCACATTTTACGAGGCCACAATGCTGTATTGTTAACTATAGTCACCATGCTGTACATTACATCCTCAGGATTTGTCTTATAACTAGAAGTTTGTATCTGTTAACCACCTTCATGCATTTCTCCCTACCCCTTATCCCCCACCTCTGGCAAACACCCATCTGTGAGTTCAGTTTTTAGTTTATTTTTTAGATTCCACCTATAAGTGCGATCATATGGTATTTGTCTTTCTCTGTCTGATTTATTTCACTTAACATAATACCCTCAAGGTCCATCCATGTTTTTGCAAATGGCACAGTATCCTTCTTTTTTTATGGCTGAATAACATCCGTGTGTGTGTGTGTGTGTGTGACATTTTATTTATCCATTCATCTGTTGATGGACACTTAGATTGTTTCCAAGTCTTGTAAATAATGCTGCTCTGAACATGGGGGTGCAGATATCTTTTTGAGACACTGATTTTAGAAAAATGTTTATTCAGATCCTCTGCCCATTTTTAAATTGGATGGTATGTTTGTTTTCTGTTGAGTATGAATTATTTATATATTTTGGATATTAATCCCTTATCACATACATGTCTTACAAATATTTTGTCCCATTCTATAGGTTGCCTTTTCATTTGGTTGAAAAGTTTCAAAGTTTCCTTTGCTATACAGAGCTTCTTAGTTAGATATAGTCCTACTTGTTTGTTTTTGCTTTTGTTGCCTTTGTTTTTGTTGTCAAATCCAAAAAAATCATTGCCAAGACCAATGTAAAGGAGCTTACTGCTTATGTTTTCTTCTAGGATTTTTATGGTTTCAGGTATTATGTTCAGATCTTTAATACATTATGAGTTGACTTTAGTGTATAAGATAGGTGTGCAGCTTCATTCTTTTGCTTGTGGCTGTCCAGTTTTCCAACACCATTTATTAAGGACACTGTCCTTTTCCCATTGTATGTTCTTGGCTTCTTGTCATAAATTAATTGAACATATATTTGTGTGTTTATTTCTAGGTTCTCTTTTCTGTTCCATTGATCTGTGTGTCTGTTTGTATGTCAAACCATGCTGTTTTAATTACTATAGATTTGTGATACAATTTGAAATTAGGAAGTGTGTTGCCTCCAGCTTTGGTCTTCTGGTTCTTTTCTTTCAGTTGTACAACCTTTATGTCAACCACCAAAGGTCTAAACTTGATTCCTATCTCTCCCTTAACCTCCACATTGAATCAGTATAGAATATTGCTTCTTCTCCTTTTGAAATGCTCCTCAAATATATATCTTCTTTATTATTTTTATTTTAAGATTTTTATTAAAATTGTAGCTAACATATAATATTATATTAGTCTCAGGAGTACACCATAATTATTCAGCAATTATATACCTAAAGATGTGGTCACCATGAGAAGTAAAGCAACCATATGACACTGTACCACACTATCACAATATTATTGACTATATTCCCTATGCTGTATATTACATTCGCATGACTTATTTGTTTTATACCTGGAAATTTTGACCCCTTATTCCCCTTCACTTCCCCCTCTTTTAATTTTTCAATAACAATTGACATTTATATTAGTTTGTATTAATTTCAGGTGTGCAGCATATTGGTTAGACATTTATATGATTTAAGAAGTGATCCCCTGACTGGTCTACAAGGTCGGACAGTTAAATTCACGAACTTTCCACCATGCACTTACACCTTTGTAGTACTCACCTGGCACTATACATATTTATTACCATATAATTGACTATATTCCCTATGCCTTACTTTACATCCCCATGACTATTTTTTAACTACCAATTTGTACTTTTAAATCCTTTCACTTTATCACCCTGCCTCCCCAACCCCTTCCATCTATCTCCGTAATAAATCCAGTACCCATCTGACACTATACATAGTTATTACAATATTATTGACTATATTCCTTATGCTACATCCTGCATCCCCATAACTACTTTTTTAACAACCAATTTGTACTTCTTAATCCCTTCACCTTTTTCACCCACACTCCCAACTCCCTCCCATCTTGCAATCATCAAAATGTTTTCTGTATCTATGAGTTTGTTTCTGTCCACTTTTTTTGTTTATTTTGTTCTTTAGATTCCTTATATAAGTGAAATCACATTCCATCTGTCTTTCTCTGTCTGACACTCCACTCAGCATAGTAACTTTCAGGTCCATCCATGCCACCACAGATGGCAAGAAACCATTCCTTTCCATGGCCATTCAATATTCCATTGCATCTATGTACCACCTCCTCTTTACCCATTCTTCCATCGACAGACACCCAGGCTGCATCCACATTTTGGCTATTGTAAACAATACTGCAATGAACATATGGATGCAGTTGTTCCCTCAAAGTAGAGTTTTGGGTTTCCTCAGATAAATACCCAGAAGTGAGATTACTGGGTCCTTCTTGGTCTCTTGTTATAGCCTTTGTTTTATATTATATTTTGTCAGGTATAAGTATTGCTATCTCAGATTTTTGTTTGTTTCCATTTCCATGAAATACCTTTTTCCATCCCTTTACTTTCCATCTGTGTATGTCTTTCAATCTGAAGTGAGTCTCTTTTAGGCAACATATGTAAGGGTTTTGTTTTCTTATCCATTCAGCTCTCCTATATCTTTTGGTTGGAGCATTTATTCCATGTACATTGAAAGCAATTGATGATTGATATGTAGCTATTGACATTTTATTATTCATAATTTTGATATATATATTTTTTTTGTTTAAAGAAGTCCCTCTAACATTCCTTGTAATAATGGTTTGGTGATGATGAACTTTAGCTTTTTCTTAACTGAGAATCTCTTTATCTGTCCTTCAATTTTAAATGATAGCCTTGCTGGGTAGAGCAGTCTTGTTTGTAGGTCTTTGCTTTTCATCACTTTGAATATTTCCTGCCAATTTCTTCTGGCCTGCAAAGTTTCTGTTGAGCAATCAGCTGACAATCTTATGGGGGCTCTCTTATAAAATACTAGTTCCCTTTCTCTTGCGGCTTTTAGGATTCTCGCTTTGTCTTTAACCTTTGGCATTTTAATTATGATGTGTCTTGGTGTGGACCTGCTTGGGTTCATTTTGTTTGGGACTCTCTGTGCTTCCTGGACTTGTATGTCTATTTCCTTTGCCAGGTTAGAGAAATTTTCAGTCATTATTTATTCAAATAGGTTCTCAATCCCTTGCTTTCTCTCTTCTCCGTCTGGTACCCCTATGATGTGAATGTTGCTATGCTGATGTTGTCCCAGAGGTCTCTTGAACTAGCCTCATTTTTTTAAATTCTTTTTTTTGTTGTTGTTGTTTTGGTTGGGTATTTTCTGCTACCTTATCTTTCAAATTGCTGATTTGATGCTTTGTTTCATCCAATATGCAGGTGATTGCTTCTAGTGCATTCTTCATTTTAGTTATTGTATTCTTCATTTCTGACTGGTCCTTTTTTATGGTTTCTATGTCCTTTTTTTTAATGCTTGATATCTCATTGTTGAAGTTTTCAGTAAGTTCCTTGAACATCCTTATAACCATTTTTTTTAACCTTGTCCCTGATAGGTTGCTTGCCTCCATTTTATTTAGTTCTGTTTCTGGAGTTTTTTCCTGTTCTTTCATTTGGGACATATTTGTTTGTTTCCCCATTTTGGCTGCCTCTCTGTTTGTTTCTATGTCTCTCAGTCTTGTCCTGTTATGTAGCAGGTGCCCTGTGGGGCTCTGACACAGTCTCCTTGGTCACCTGCTTTGGGTGCAGGTGACCAGGAGTGTCCCTTGTGTGGGTTGTGTGTGCCATCCTGTTATAGTTGAGTCTTGATTGCTGTTGGCACATCAGTGGGTGTGACTGACCCTCAGGTTGATTGGCTGTGGGGTTTAGCCACATCCACAACTTATAGTCTGCTGTGTGGGGGGCTTACCCCACTGAGTGGTATTTACCCCAGTGGGCTTTAGTGCCTGTTGAGACTGCCCTTTTTGTGTGTAGCTGGCTTGTAGTGCTAATTGGGTGGTGCTCTGCTGTTGTCTGAAACCCACCTCAAAGTATGCTGTTTCTGCGGCTTCTTGGGATTAGCTCTGGTGCAGGCCCACCCAGGTGACCAACTGCCTGTGAGTGCCTGGGGATTACCTGGTAGGAGCTATAAGCTATCTGCAGTTGTTTGCTGTCTATGCTAAAGTGGAGGCACATAGGAAAGGACACACTGCAAACCGAGGATGGCTACCACCAGTTGCAGGCTTGGAGCAGCTCCGCAAAATGCCAGGACACCCCAAGCCTGCTGCCACCTCTTGGCTGCCTTGAGGTTCAGCCACTGATAAAGCCTCATTTGGTATGCGAGTTGCGTGAGGGTTTCAGGGAGTCACTAGAGTGGGAAGTATAGTGGTTACCAGGTTAATGTAGACTCTGGTTTGGTGCTAATGTTGAGCCTGGAGCTACTCAGCAAAAGTCTCAGAGCAGGCCAGTTGCCATCTGCCTGGGGCCTGCTATACTCCAATAGGTTTCCAAGAAAGAGTGCAATGTGGGCAGGGCTGGCTGATCTCAAGAAAATGCCTCCGGCTTTGTGGGAGTTGGGTTGCGCAGTTCCCAGTGAGTCAGCAGGGTGGAGCAGCAGAGCTCACCAGGCTAATTGGATTCAGATTTGGCTGTAAGTGTAGGGGGTGGGTTCAATGCATTAAAGATGGTGCCCATGTGACGGCTGCAGGGGAAGAGAACTGCACACAGGAAAAATGGTGACTGTCCTTCAGCCCTGCCCCAAAGCCACACACCTGCCCCCCCCCCGTATGCCTCTGACGCCTCCCAAGTCACCATCCCTCTGCTAGAGCCCAAGGTGAGTGCCTAGAGGTGACAGAGTCTGTGTGCGGACCATTTAAGAGGCTGTCTGAGTTTCCCACAGCCTTCTCTCCCACCCAGATGATCTGGATCCCCACTGTTTTTCACAGCCAGATGTTGTGGGGGCTCTTCTTCCCGGGACCCATACTCTGGGCTGGGGAGGCCAGTGTGAGGCTGGGGTCTCTTGCTTTTCTGGGGGGAACCAACATGGCTGATATGTTGCTCCCAGTTCTCAACTGCCATATGGAGGTCTGGGGCCAGCCTATTTCTTGTCTTCACCCTTCCTACCAGTCTCGATGTGGCCTCTTTCTAATCACAGTTTTAAAACTTCTATTCAGCCAGACTTCAGATCCTTCTCCAGGTTAATTTTTCTATAATTTAGTTGTAATTTTAATGTGTTCACAGAAGCTAAGAAAGCACAGTGTTTATCTACTCCATCATCTTGTATCTCTCCAAATATGTATCTTCTTCCACCCTACACACACACACACACACACACACACACACACACACACACACACACCTTCCTACTTTAGGCCTTTAACATCTCTTGCTTGGATTCTTATAATTTTATCTCCATTCTCATGTTCCGGCCATTCTACAACTGGCTTAAAATATGACTCTTACAGGTTCCGATCTCAAGAAAATAGACTTTGAGATGCAGAGATTTGTGTGCAGGAGGTTTGTTGGAAAGTACTCGCAGAAACATCTGTGAGGCAGCAAAGGAAACAAGATTGGGCAGATGGAAATGTAAAATTGTGGTACAGTTACAACAGAGGCCTCAACCAACTCCACACGGAGATCTTAAGGGCTGGAACTTCAGCGATATCCACAAATGAAGCAAAGGGCCTGGGGCATTGTAATCCCACAGACCAGTCATTAGATGTGGGATGCCCCAGAGGAAGTAGGCATAACCTGTGTAAGGTGGCTCTTTTCAGCAGAGGGAAAGGCCTGGAGAGCGACACAACTGTAAGTCGTCAGTAGCAAGTATCTTGGCTATTTGCTATGTGTGTCTTGGTCATGAAGAGGATTCTGGGCTGTCCCCCACAGGATTCAATACAACTCACTTCTTGGAATATTCTGAGTAGGGAAGATGTTGAGGAAAATTTACCTTCATTGGCTCATGTTAACTTCTGTCTATTAGCTTTTGTCTGTTCCTGCATATGAGGTGATTTCTGTGCTGTGATCAGGGGTTGAGTAAATTCTCCCTTTGGTTTCATTCTCCCGGGCAGGGGAGACATGAGATGAGGTTGCAATTCCCACTTCTGTCTCACTCCTGGCAGGGGAGATATGAGATGATGTTGCTTTCTGTCTGTTTTGCCCACATCAGCAGATGAAGTGAACAAGTAACTAAATTGTATCAGGATGACGTAACAGGCACATCTGCAGGCCTTGCTGCTCATCCGGATGAACTAGCTCTTCAGCCAGATGGGCAGCATTCATATCATTGACTGCTGGACCCTCACCGGAACTGGCCATTCCTTGAGAGGGGAGGCAGGAACACAAAACTTGGCTCTGGGATGCATCTAAAGAGATATGTAAGACAGACCTCAGGTGGATTGGATATTGATTGATTGCTGTTTCAAGAGATTGCTATTCAGAAAGTTTGCTGTTTCAGGACTGCTCTTCAGGATTGGATTGTTTCAGAGTAAGAGATCAGAACTTGCCTCAATGGACAGTAGAGACTTCTTTTGTTGGTGAATTGTCATCATTCTAGCATCTTTGGGAACTTGTATGCAGCTTGTAGCTTGTAGTATCAGCAGACCTCCTAACTTCCAACAACAACAATGACATCGACGCCAACAGCAGCAGCATCTTGGGAACTAGCAAGCAGCGGTGTGGGAAACTCCTGAGTTTCTCTCAGCTACAGACTTGGCAAGGTTTTGATTTATGACTTTTCCTACCCCCGGTTTGGTGAGCTTTTGGCATCTTCTATAATAGTTACTATCCTATAAAGCTTATTACTGCTTTTGGATACTCCTTACTGATGTTATTTGTGTATTTAGCCAAGTGATTTATTTTTATTTTTATTTTTTATTAAATTTATTGGGGTGACAATTGTTAGTAAAATTACATAGATTTCAGGTGTACAATTCTGTATTACATCATCTATAAATCCCATTGTGTGTTCACCACCCAGAGTCAGTTCTCCTTCCATCACCATATATTCGATCCAACTTACCCTCATCTCCCACCCCCCACCCCCCCGCCCCCGTTACTCTCTGGCAACCACTAAACTATTGTCTGTGTCTATGAGTTTCTGTTTCTCATTTGTTTGTCTTGTTCTTTTGTTGTTTTTGGTTTATATACCACATATCAGTGAAATCACATGGTTCTCTGCTTTTTCTGTCTGACTTGTTTCGCTCAGCATTACTCTCAAGATCCATCCATGTTGTCACAAATGTTCCTATATCATCTTTTCTTACTGCCGAATAGTATTCCATTGTGTATATATACCACAACTTCTTTATCCATTCATCTATCGAAGGACATTTTGGTTGTTTCCATGTCTTGGCCACCGTAAACAAAGCTGCAATGAACATTGGAGCACACGTGTCTTTATCTCTAAATGTTTTCAGATTTTTTGGGTAGATACCCAGGAGAGGGATTGCTGGGTCATATGGCAATTCTATCCGTAATTCTTTGAGGAACCTCCACACTGCCTTCCATAACGGCTGCACCAGTCTGCATTCCCACCAACAGTGTATGAGGGTTCCTTTTTCTCCACAGCCTCTCCAACATTTGTTATTATTTGTCTTGTTGATGATAGCCATTCTGACTGGGGTGAGGTGATATCTCATTGTGGTTTTGATTTGCATTTCTCTGATGATTAGTGATGTTGAGCATTTTTTCATATGTCTATTTGCCATTTGTATGTCCTCTTTGGAGAAATGTCTCTTCAAGTCCTCTGCCCATTTTTCAATTGGGTTGTTTGTTTTTTTGTTGTTGAGTTGCATGAGTTCCTTGTATATTCTGGATACTAGCCCCTTATCGGAGGCACTGTTTGCAAAAATCTTCTCCCATTCAGTTGGTGGCCTCTTTATTTTGTCAATGGTTTCTTTTGCTGTGCAGAAGCTTTTAAGTTTCATATAGTCCCATTCGTTTATTTTAGCTTTTACTTCCATTGCCTTTGGAGTCAAGTTCATAAAATGCTCTTTGAACCCAAGGTCCATAAGTTTAGTACCTATGTTTTCTTCTATGCAGTTGATTGTGTCAGGTCTTATGCTTAAGTCTTTGATCCATTTTGAATTAACTTTGGTACATGGTGACAAATAGCAGTCCAGTTTCATTCTTTTGCACGTGGCTATCCAATTCTCCCAGCACCATTTATTGAAGAGGCTGTCTTTGCTCCATTGTATGTTTTTAGCTTCTTTGTCAAAAATTATCTGTCCATATTTATGTGGTTTTATTTCTGGGTTCTCAATTCTATTCCATTGGTCTATGTGTCTGTTTTTCTGCCAATACCATGCTGTTTTGATTATTGTAGCCCTGTAGTACAAGCCAAAGTCAGGAAGTGTGATACCTCCATTATTGTTCTTTTTCCTTAAGATTGCTTTGGCTATTCGGGGTCTTTTGTGGTTCCAAACAAATCTGATGATTTTTGTTCTATTTCTCTAAAATATGCCATTGGGATTTTGATGGGGATTGCATTGAATCTGTATATTGCTTTGGGTAATATGGCCATTTTAACTATGTTGATTCTTCCAATCCATGAGCACGGAATGTCTTTCCATTTCTTTGTGTCTTCTTCAATTTCTTTCAAAAATGTCTTATAGTTTTCAGCATATAGGTCTTTCACATCCTTGGTTAAGTTTATTCCTAGGTATTTTATTCTTTTTTGCTGCAATTGCAAAAGGAATTGTTTTTGTATTTCTTTTCTGAGATTTCATTGTTAGTATATAGGAAAGCAATGGACTTTTGTATGTTGATTTTGTAGCCGGCAACTTTACTGTATTCGTTGATTGTTTCTAATAGCTTTTTGGTGGAGTCTTTAGGGTTTTCTATATATAGCATCATGTCATCTGCAAAGAGTGATAATTTAACTTCTTCATTCCCAATTTGGATGCCTTTTATTTCTTTCTCTTGCCTGATTGCTCTGGCAAGGACTTCCAACACTATGTTGAAAAGCAGAGGTGATAGGGGACATCCCTGTCGTGTTCCTGAACGTAGAGCAAAGGGCTTCAGTTTTTCTCCATTAATTATGAGATTAGCAGAGGGTTTGTCATATATGGCCTTTATTATGTTAAGGTATTTTCCTTCTATACCCATTTTATTAAGTGTTTTAATCATAAATGGATGTTGTATCTTGTCAAATGCTTTTTCTGCATCAATTGATATAATCATATGATTTTTGTCCTTTATTTTGTTTATGTGATGTATCACATTGATGGATTTGGATGTTGAACCATCCTTGTGCCCCGGGATGAACCCCACTTGGTCGTGATGAATAATCTTTTTAATGCATTGTTGTATTCGATTTGCTAGAATTTTATTTAGGATTTTTGCATCGGTATTCATTAGAGATATTGGTCTGTAGTTTTCTTTTTTGTGCTGTCCTTACCAGGTTTTGGTATCAGGGTAATGTTGGCCTCATAAAATGAGTTAGGGAGTACTGTCTCTTCTTCAATTTTTGGAAGAGTTTGTGCAGAATTGGTATTAGATCCTCTTTGAAGGTTTGGTAGAATTCACTAGTGAAGCCATCTGGTCCCGGACTTTTGCTTTTGGGAAGGTTTTGGATGACTGATTCAATTTAGTTACTGGTGATCGGTCTGTTTAGATTTTCCAGTTCTTCATGGTTCAGCCTTGGAAGGCTATATGTTTCTAAGAACTTGTCCATTTCTTCTAGGTTGTTGAATTTGGTGGCATATAGTCCTTCATAGTATTCTTGGATGATCCTTTGTATTTCTGTGGTGTCCGTGATAACTTCCCCTTTTACGTTTCTGATTTTGTTAATCAGTGTCTTCTCTCTTTTTATCTTAGTAAGTCTAGCCAAGGGTTTGTCAATTTTGTTAATCTTTTCAAAGAACCAGCTCTTTGTCATATTAATTTTTTCTATTGTCTTTTTGTTCTCTATTTCATTTAGTTCTGCTCTAATTTTTGTTATTTCCTTTCTTCTGCTGACCTTGGGTTTTACTTGTTCTTCTTTTTCTAGTTCTTTAAGGTGTAACATGAGGTTATTTATTTGGGAGTTTTCTTGTTTCTTGAGATAGGCCTGTAATGAGATAAATTTCCCTCTTAAAACTGCTTTCGCTGCATCCCAAAAATTTTGGTAGGATGTATTTTCATTGTCATTTGTTTCTATGTATCTTTTGATCTCTCCTCTAATTTCTTCTTTGACCCAGTCCTTCTTTAAAAGTATGTTGTTTAGTCTCCATGTATTTGTGTTTTTCCCCGCTTTCTTTTTACAGTTGATATTCAATTTCAAAGCCTTGTGCTCAGAGAATATGCATGGTATGATTTCAATCTTCTTAAATTTGTTGAGACTGATTTTATGTCCCAATATATGGTCTATCCTTGAGAATGTTCCATGTACACTAGAAAAGAATGTATAGTCTGATGTTTTAGGATGAAGTGCTCTATAAATGTCAATTATGTCCATTTCATCTAATGTGTCATTTAGGGCTACTATTTCGTTATTTATTTTCTGTTTGGATGATCTATCCATAGCTGTCAATGATGTATTTAAGTCCCCTAGTATAATTGTGTTTTGGTCAATTTCTCCCTTTAGTTCTGTTAGTAGTTGCTTGGTGTATTTCGGTGCTCCCTGATTGGGGGCATAAATATTGATGACTGTTATGTCTTCTTGTTGTACAGTCCCTTCACCATTATGAAATGTCCATCTTTGTCTCTTGTTATCTTTTTCACCTTGAAGTCTGTTTCATCTGATATCATTATGGCTACACCTGATTTTCTCTGGGTACCATTTGCTTGGAGTGTCAATTTCCACCCTTTCACTTTGAGTCTATGCTTGTCCTTGTAGCTGAGATGTGTCTCTTGGAGACAGCATATGGTTGGGTTTAGTTTTTGATCCAATCTGCTACTCTGTGCCTTTTTATTGGTGAGTTCAGTCCATTTACATTTAGGGTGATTATTGATATGTGAGGATTTCCTGTCATTCTATCTTTAGTTTTCTGGTAAGGTTGTGTCTCCATTGTTTCTTTGCCGTTTTGTTGTTGTCTATTATTTCTGTGTGGTGGTATTCTTTGATGTTTCCCTCTGTTTCTTCTTTTATTTCAGTATATATTTCAATTCTGGATTTATTTTGAGTGGTTACCCTTAAGTTTATGTAAAAGAAAGTTTGATATTTAGAGTATTCCATTTTCTTCAGCACGCTTACTTTCTCCATTCCCATATTCGGTTCAGGCCTTTACTCTCCCCTTTTTGAGTTGTGGTTGCCACAAATTGTCCCTGTTGATGGTGGTCGAATAGCCTCCTTTAGTATTTCTTGTAGTGCAGGTCGTGTATTAGAAAATTCCCTCAGCTTCTGTATGTCTGGAAAGGTCTTTATTCCTCCTTCATATCTAAAGGATATCTTTGCTGGATATATTATTCTTGGCTCATGGTTTCTCTCTTTCAATAGTTTGAATATTTGGTTCCACTCCCTCCTGGCTTGTAGAGTTTCTGCTGAAAAATCTGATGATAATCTAATGGGCTTTCCTTTGTAAGTTACCGTCTTCTTTTCCCTGGCTGCCTTGAGGATTCTTTCTTTGTCGTTGATTTTAGACAGCTTCAATACAATGTGCCTTGGAGAAGGTCTGTTGGGATTGAGGTAACTAGGTGTTCTATTTGCTTCTTGGATTCGAGGGTCCAGTTCTGTCCACAAATTTGGGAAGTTCTCATCGACAATTTGTTTGAATATATTCTCTGTTCCCTTCTCTCTTTCTTCTCCTTCTGGTATGCCCATTATTCTTATATTGCTCTTTCTGATGGAGTCAGAAAGTTCTTGTAGAGTTCTTTCATTTCTTTTAAGTCTCAAGTCTCTTTCTTCTTCAATTTGTGTCATTTCCAGGTTTCTATCTTTGATATCACTGATTCTTTGCTCCATCTGGTCAACTCTACTACCTAAGCTGGTTATTTCATTCTTAATTTCTTCTATTGAGTTCTTAATCTCCAGAAATTCTCTTTGGTTCTTTTTTAAAATTTCAATCTCTTTCGTAAAATGCTCAATAGTAAACATGTATTGGGATTTTTGATCAATAGTAAACATGTATTGGGATCTCTTAAACTTATAAGTATGTGTACTCCTCTGACATGACATTGTTATCAATGTATATAGTTTAGTCTTAACCACCTTTACTTTCTGTCATTAGTACATTCTATTAATTGCCTTTGTCTTTTGATATTGCATATTGCTAAATAAATTGATTAGATATTGCTAAATAAATTCATTAGCTCCACTCTGCCGTGTGCCTCCCCTTTTCTTTTCCCTGCTCGTCTTTACACTATGCTCCCCTCGATTCATGCAGGAAGTTCATGCCATCTGGGAGAATCTCCTCTAGGACTCTGGTTGATTCTCTTCTTTTCTGGGATATTATAAGAGGAAAGTTAGTAGGATAAAATGCAGCACTTACCACTACAGCTGATGTGAAGGTCATACCTTGTATGTCTTTACTACCCATTGCAGTTTCCCTTCACTCTCACCCCAGCCCTTCTATAGGTATAAGTGGCTTAACTGGTGGGCTGAATCAGTCCCTTATACTTGAGGAGTCTAGGCCTCTGGTCACCATGCCCTTCTCAGACCATGTCTGCAGCACTTGTCTATTTGCTATAAAAACTGGTCAGAGGAGAACCAAGAAATGTCCCAGTTGGTTACCTGGGTCTCTAATTGAGTGTATACCGGCCTGGGATGGCACATCATCCTCACAGGGTATCATCTCTATAAGCCCTCAGATACTAGTACTGGCTGAGGCTTTGAATCCCTACCTGCAATTTGTGGCAATTTCAATCAAGATGAATTGCTGCCTTTTTTTTCGGTATGAAGGGAATCCACTATAATAAACAGCTAAGCATGTGGTTTATCTGTTCGAGAGATATTATTGTATTGGTTACTCAGCATTGGTTTTATTGTTTGCAGGTGGGACATTTGGCTGGAGAAGTAGCTGAATCAACCTTGGTTATTAGGAACCCAGCTGAGCCTGTGAGTAGCCTCTATGGCCTCTCTTTATATAAACCAATTATGTCAGCACTTGTTTGGTCAGGGACAAATGTAGGCTTACATCAGATGGGCAGGTCACTTTGTCTGCCTTGTTGTTAAGTGCCTCTTTTGTGGGTAGATGCTCTTTGGTTGACATTAACATGTGATACAAAGATCTTCACATTTTGTGCCCTCTCCCATATATCTCTCCACATACCCTTTTTCCAGACTTGTACACAATCTTCCAAGTTTTCCAGGACACTGATCACTGCCCAGGAGTTTATATTCTTTCCTTGGCTTCCTTCTCTTTCCATATAGAGCGGATGTCCAGCACGCTGCCCACAGATTCCCCCTCACCAGCTCACTATGTTCTCTGTCCTGCTTATGCTCAATTTCAAATGTACCATTTCCACTTTACGATGAATTGATCCTGGGAGAGCCTAATCTTATGAGTTGGTAGTTCTGACAGAATGATGGACTGTTCTGGCCTTATAGCCACTTGTTTCAGAGTCGAATTCTCCATTGCTTCTGGGAGCCTGTAGCATTTTGAGAGCTCTTTGTTGAATGGTGTACCCTTTCGTGGTGTAGATGGCATGGCCTTACCGCAGAACCCTAAGACCTACTTGTAATTCTTCTGTTGGTGCTTTCCATAAACTCTACATGGTATCTTTCCCCACCAGAGATACCATAGGGTCTGCTGGGTTATATGAGTCACGTGGCCCAAGGGGCATGGCAGTTTACACCACAGCCTGGACCTGCTGCAGAGCATGTCCTTGCTCTGGACCCCACTCAAAGCTGGCAGCCTTGTGTGTCACTGAGTAAATGGTCAGAATAATATTTCCAAGTGCAGAATATGCTGCCTCCAGAAGTCAAAGAAAGATGTGTTGTGTATTTTTTTTTCCTTTTTACATTTGGAGGGACAAGATGCAATAATTTGTCCTCTACTCTGACAGCATATCCCAGGCTCCTCCACTGGTCCCCTAAATATCTTTGAATCTTTATAAGAGTTATCTTCCACCTTTAGAGTGCATATATCTTACCAAGGCCTTCAATGTACCTGCCAATGTTCTTGCTTATCTTGTTCAATTAACATGATTTCATCGATCATCTGACCAGTTTGATATTTTACAGAATGTCTAGATCAAGGGTGTCCAAACTTTTTTCAACGTTTTTCACCAAGGGCCATATGCGGTAAAATACACAAACTGCCAGGCCACTCACTCGAGGTGAAGTACGTATTGCCTCACCTGGTTTATTTAAGTAAACTAAATATATTTTTGGAATTTGCTGCGGGCCAATAAAAAATGGATCGCAGACCACAGTTGGCCCATGGGCCGCAGTTTGGACACCCTTAGTCTAGATGGTCTAGGTGCCTTTGGATTATATTAAGACAAAGAGCAGGATAGTTAACATGCCTTGGGCAAGACTGTAACTTTATACTGATGTCTGTCCCTCATGAATGTAAATTGTTTCTAGTCCTCCTTCCAAATAGAGTTAAAAAATCTATTCCTTAGATTAGTAGCCTCATACCAAGTACTAAGGCCATGTTATTTATGTTTAGTCAGATCTGGCATAGCAGCTGCAATTGGGCCTACTGTTTGGTTAATTTTTCCCTAGCCCACTTCCATTCTGTAGGATCCATCTGGTTTTTATAGGACCCAGACTGATGAATTAAGTGGGGATACAATGTTGACCTCCATTTTTGTATCCTTTAGGTCTTTAAAGTTGACAAACTTCTTTTTTATTCCTCCCAGAATGCAATTTTATTTTCTTGCTTGGCTTATAAGGGAGAGTTTCAGAGTCTTCCACTTGGCCTTCCCCAATTTGATATTTCTTGTTCCACAGGCCAAAGAACAATATTGAGGAAATGACCAGATGGGTTCATGGATCAAGTGACTACCTTCTGAGTCAAATCTGGGTCAGGATTCTATTTATTACCTGGCTCCTATAAGTCCTACTCTAAAAAATAAAGTAAGGATGGATAATTGGGCTTTTAGCTTCCTGATTATCCACTCATGATTTTTTTTTTTTAATTGAAAAAGTTTTAAATACCCTTGTTGGCTGTCTATTCATCTTGCCTGTAGTCTTGCCATGTTCTGTTAATTTAGTGGTTCTCAACTTGTGATTTCAAACCAGCAGCATCAGTATCACCAGAGAACCTATTTGCAATGCAATTTACCAAGACCCAGCTCAGAACTACTGAATCAGACATTTGGAGGGTGAAGTCCAGCAAGTTGTGTTTTAAAAAACCCTCCAGGTGATTCTTATGCAAGCTCAAGTTTGAGAATAGTTGTATTAACCATTGCCTTAGCTCTCTTTGGGTCAGGCCTCTCTGGCAGCTACCTTCACCTTGCTCCTCATTACCATAATTGCACCTACTTTGCTTCCGATAGTTAAGTTCAACCACAAGGCTCTACTATTTCAGGCTCACCATTGTTACCAGGGAGCCATGTTCTGTAATAGCATCTCTTATAGTCAGGTCAGGCCTACAGAGGGCTGCCACCAATAAGCTCTGCAGTGGTGCCGCTGCCCCTGTCATCAGCTCATTGGTAAATGGTGTATCCTTGAGACCCTTCCATGAAACATCATTTGGTAAGTTTTCTGTCCTTGTATAATATACCTACCTAAGTCTGTCCATTTCCCTGAGAGTTGTGATCCCTTTTTCTTCTGTCTTCCACAGCAGTTCTGGCATTTCTCCTTCACTTATTGAGGGCCATTGCTTTTTCTAAGCTTCCAAGTACATCTTATCAGTGTGTGTGTTGACACTATCTCACAAGCAGGTCCTGACCTTGGTGTATCAGACTTGCTAAGGTTTAAAGTTGAGAATTCAACTTCCTCTGAAGCTCCGCTCCTCTGAGACTTAGTTTGTTTCTGTTCCTGGGGGGACAGAACTAGGAGAGCAGTTTCCAGACTCTTGACCTCACGTGGAAAGATGCTGGCTCGGGTAGTAGATGCCCATCAGCTGTGACTAGTTGGCCATCAGCTGTTACCGGTTAGCCATTAGCCACTAATATAACTGCTGTGGATACGCTGGCACAGGGGTTGGTTGGTTGGCCGAGAATGGCGGATTGCAGCTAGCAAGTGCGGTTAGCAAGCCCAGATGGCGGATTGCAGATCGTGTTGATCCCACTTCCTGTGTCTTGCCGGGCCGCCAGCAAGACTGGTGTCATGCAGGGTGTCATGTGGGACACAGCTCCCACTCCCTACATAAGAACGCAGGACATGGTGAGGCCAAAATGGAACACCCACGGAACCCATAGATAGGGGAGACATACCACTATATTCTTGCTGGTGGCTGGGTTGGAGACACAGGAAGCAGGAGCCACATGATCCGTAATCCGCCGTCCACTACTCTGCCAACCAACCTCACTTGCTAACTGCAATCCACTGTGCTAACTGCAATCTGCCCTTGCCAGCCACCATTTGCTGCTAGCGTAGCTATGACAGTTATATTAGTGGCCAGTGTCTCACTGGTTACAGCTGACGGCCAACTAGCCACAGCTGATGGCCATCCAATTACAGTTGATGGCCATATACTACCTGAGCCAACACCTTTCCACGTGAGGTCAAGAGCCTGGAAACTGCACTCCTGGCTCTGTCCCCACAAGGGTGCAGGAAGACTCCTTGTTGGAGTACTACCGGATGTTTGCTTTTGTGTCTCGACCAGTCGCCATCAAGAATATAGTGGTATGACTCCCCTGTCTATGGCTCTGTTGTAGTTCCTTTTTGGTCTCACCATATCCTGCATTCTTGTGCGGGAAGCAGGAGCTGAGACCCTATATGACAGTCCTCCAGCCACAGGAGAGGAGATTCTTGATAACACCACAAGGAGAGTTTCTGTCTGTCACACTTAGCCTTTAATCAGTGATTAGTCACCACGAGCTTCAGCCATCCAATTCCATATAGTCCTTATAATTATTACTTCCCCTATTCTTTCAAATACCTGAATTTGTACCCACTAGTGTAGTCCCTTGCATTAGTATTCCATCCCAATATACTATTGGTGAAAGTTTTAATAACTGTATTTTTGCTGCATACCTGGGGCTATCCATAATCCCACCTAACACAAGTGGATATATGCTTACATTTCTTTGGTTAAATACATAGGAATGGAATTTCTGCATTGCGTAGTAAGTGTTTATCTAACTTTACAAGAAACTGCCAAACTAGTATCCAAATTAGCTGTACCATTTTACAATACTACCAGCAACATATGAGGATTCTCATTGTTTAACATCCTCATTTTTTGTCATTAAAAAAATTAGTTATTCTAGAGGATGTGCAAATCATATTGGGTTTAATTTGAATTTTTCTGATAATTAATGATGTTGAACATCATCTCATGTGCTTTTTGGCCATCTGTATTAGTCAGCATTCTCTAGAGAAACAGAAAAAATAGATATCTGTATCTGTATCTCCTACTTATCCTATATATCTTTGCATATATGTAGTATGATCAAACAATATGGTGATGTTTAAATAAAAAATATTTATTACAGTAAAAGACACATTGCCATAATCTCCCTCAAAATACTCCCCCTCGCTTCAAACACACTTATCCCATCATTCTTGCCACTTTCTGAAGCAGTTCTGGAAGTCCTCTGTCGTGAGTGTCTTTAGTTGTGCTGTCGTGGTTGCGTCCATGGCCTGAATCATTTTGACTTTGGGGAAGAGCCAGAAGTCGCATGGTGCCAGATCTGGCGAATAAGGTGGATAAGGACACACCATAATGTTTTTATTTGAAAGAAATTGCCATATACCAGAAGCAATGTCGGGGGGTGATTTAGGGCACACTTTAAAACACACCTTCTCTCAACCATAGCTCACACCCAACTAACTACACTGAACAAGTTGAAACTTGTCAAACGCTGTTACTAAGGTTTGATACACTGCTTCCCATATTGAAGATCCCTGTCTTTCTGTTGGATGGCACTTTGCAGCAACATTCACCATATTTTGTGATCAGAGGCTCGTGTCACACATCACTTCTGGTATGGCAGTTTCTGTCAAATACAAACATTACGGTGTGTCCTTATCCACCTTATTCATATCTGTCACCGTGTGACTTCTGGCTCTTCCCCAAAGTCAAAGTGACCAGGAAATGTAAACGTTTTGAATCTATTTAGAACATTGAGGCAGCCACGGCAGAGCAACTAAAGACACTCATGAAAGAGGACTTCCAGAACTGCTTCAGAAAGTGGTAAGAACAATGGGATAAGTGTGTTTGAAGCAAAGGGGAGTATTTTGAGGGGGATTAATGGCAATGTGTCTTTTACTGTAATAATTGTTTTTTAAATTTAAACATTCACCATAGGTTTTGATCACACCTCAGATACACACACACACACACACACACACACACACACACACTCACTCACTCACACACACACAGATTTATTATAAGGAACTGGCTCATGCAATTATGGAGACTGACAAGGCCCAAGAACTACAGGGTGAGTTAGGCCAGTTGGGGACCCAGGAGAACTGATGATGTAATTCCAATCTGAAGGTCAGCAGGGTCAAGACGCAAGAAGAACCAATGTTTCAGTTTTAGTCTGAAGGCAGTATATAGGTGATGTCCTGGCTCACAGGCAATTGTGCAAGAATTGTCTTTTACTCAAGAGAGGGTCAGCCCTTCAACTGATTGAATAAGGTCCACCCACATTAGGGAGGGCAATCTTCTTTTCTCAGTTTATAGATTTAAATGTTCATCTCATTCAAAAACACCCTCACAGAAATACCCAGAATTTGACCAAATGTTGGGCATCTCATGGCCTAGTCAAGTTGACACATAAAATTAACCATCACACCCTTTATATATCTTTTTATTTTTCTGGTTTGGATTTTAATAATTTTTTTTTTTTTTTTTTTAGTTTTAGGTGTACAAAACAACATAATAGTTAGATGTTTACACCCCTCAGAAAGTGATAACTCCCTCAAGTCTACTATCCCTCTGACACCATACATAGCTATTACAGTACCATTAACTATATTCCCCATGCTTTACATCCCATTGCTATATATCTATATCTATATCTATATCTATATCTAGATATAGATATAGATATAGATATAGATATACCGGGGTGCCAAAAAATGTATTCATTTTGACTTGTATTCATCTTTTGTTATCAGTATATATTGAGTATTGGAATTTTAATTAGTTTTTTCCTTTCTTAAAATGAGTATACATTTTTTGGCACTATATATATATATGTATTGATATATATACATATGTAGATATCTATATATCTATATATCTATATGTCTATCTCTCTATATGTGTATCTCTCTCTATATATATATATATACATATATATTTGACATTCAATGTTATTTTATATTAGTTTCAGGTGTACAGTGCAAGATATATCTTCTTTTGTGAAGTGGCATCTATTTAAATTTTCTTGCATATTTTAAAATTGATTTGTTCCTGTTCTTTTCTTATCTGGATACAAGTCCTTCACACACACACACACATACACACTTTTCAAGTGAAGTCTATGGCTTCTTTAAAAATTATTTACTGATGTTTTTTACAGCAAAAGTTTTTAATTTTCCATGAAGTTATTTTTTAAAAAATGTTTTATAATAGTGCTTTTGCATTCTGTCTAAGAACGCTGTCTACATCAAGGTTGCAAAAATAATCTCCAATGTTTTCTTTTACAAGCTTTGTAGTTTGAGCTTTTAAGTTTAGCTGTATGATCTATCTCAAATTAATTTTGTGTATGGTTTAAGGTAGAGGAGGTGAGGTTGTGAAATTTTTAATATGTGGTTATCCAATTATGTCAAAGACTTTCCCCATTTATTGCATTAGTACATTTGTTAAGAATTGACTGATAGTATATATGTGGGCCTATTTCTGGATTCATTAATTGGTTACGTTTTTTATCTTGATGCTAAGAGGATGCTATCCTGATTACTGTGCTTTTGTAGTAAATTTTGAAAACCTGTACATAAGCCTGCAAATTTTGTTGATTTTTAAGATTGCTTTGGCTAAGTCCTTGTATTTCCATAAAAGTTTAGAATTAGCTTCTCATTTTCTAAAAAAAAAAAAGCAAGCCTGCTCGGATTTGAATTCAGATGGCATTGAATTTACAGATCAATTAAAGATAGAAGGATTAATACTAGAATTGATCTTTTAATAATCTCGTCTTTCAATCCATAACCATGGCATATCTTGACCTTCATTTAGATTCTATTTAATTTTTCTCAGAACGTTTTTATAGTTTTTATTCTATAAGTCTCTCACATATGTTGTTATATTTTATCTCTAAACATTTTATGTTTAATGCTATTGTAAATGGTATAATTTTTAATTTCTTTGAAATTGATTGTTAATATCTAGAAATTATATTAGATTTTTTTGTTTTTTATGTTTTAATATTGTATACTGGGACTTTGCTAAACCTATTTATTAGTTCTGGTAGGTATTTATAGATTTCTTTTGATTGTCTAGATATTCAGTCATCTGTGAATTAAGATAGTTATAATCCTTCATTTCCAACATTTAAAAATTTTTATTAATAATTTTTAATTTTCCAATTAGAGTTGACATACAATATTATATTAGTTTCAGGTATACACCATAGTGATTAGACATTTATATAACTTATGAAGTAATCATCCCGATAAATCTAATAACCATTTGACACCATACATAATTATTACACTATTAATGACTATACCAGGGATGTCAAAAATGTATATATTTTAAGAGATTTTTTTTTTATGTATTACTTTTTGAAGTTGAATTGAATTACCATAGCAATGTGTAGTATGACGTTTGCTCAAAAGATGGTGTTAATCAAATGAATGCTAGAGTCATTCATTGTATGACAATTTTAATACAGTTTTTTTTTCCTTTCTTAAAATGTGTATATATATTTTTGGCACTCTCTGTATTCCCAATGCTACATCTCTGTGACTATTTTATAACTACCAATTTGTACTTCTTCATTCCTTCCCCTTTTTCTCCTATTCCCCAAACTACCCTGCCATCTGACAACCATCAAATATTTTCTGTATCTATGAGTTTGTTTCTGTTTTGTTTGTTCATTTATTTTGTTTTTTAGATTCCACATTAAGTGAAATCATATGATATTTGTCTTTCTCTGTCTGATTTATTTCATTTAGCATAATACCCCTTACATTTATCCATGTTGTTGCAGATGGCAAGATTTCATTTTCTTTTTCAGTGACTAATATTCTGTTGTATATATATATATCTTTTTTTTTTTTAAGAACATTCATCTGTTGATGGACACCTAGGTTGCTTCCATATCTTGCCTATTCTAAATAATTTTACAATGAACATAGGGATGCACATGTCTTTTTGATTTAGTGTTTTGGGTTTCTTTGGATAAATATCCAAGTCCTTCTAGATCCTTCTTTGTTTCTTGTTATAGGCTTTGTTTTAAAGACTATTTTGCCTGGTATAAATATTGCTACCCAGCCTTTTTTGTTGTTGTTTCCATTTTCATTAATTTTTTTTCACCCCTTTATTCTCAGTCTGTGTGTGTCTTTTGATCTGAGGTGAGTCTCTTGTAGGCAGCATATATAAGGGTCTTGTTTTCTTATCCATTCAGCCACCCTATGTTTTTTGATGGGAATATTTAATTCATTTACATTGAAAGCAATTATTGATAGATATGAAGTCTGGCAATTAAGTTTGTGAACTCATCCTAGAAAAAGTGCTACATACCTCATTGCTTCATTACGGTCACCTTCGAAGTACTCCCCTTGTGAAAGCTATGCACAGTGCCTACTCCACCCTTCAAAACAATTTTGGAACGGCCATCAGAGCTATCGTTGTATTTTCTTTGATGTCCTGAATGTCATCAAAATGTCTTCCTTTTAATATTTCCTTTATCTTCGGGTAAAGAAAGAAGTCATTGGGGGCCAGATCAGGTATTCACTTGCGGGAGGATGTTCCAATACAGTTATTTGTTTACTGGCTAAAAACTCCCTCACAGACAGTGCCATGTGAGCTGGTGCATTACCATGATCCAAGAGCCAGGAATTGTTGGCAAAAAATTCAGGTCGTCTAACTTTTTTATGCAACCAAACTTTCAACACTACTAAATAGTAAACTTAACTGTTTGTCCAGTTGGTGCAAATTCATGATGAATAATTGCTCTGATATAAAAAAAAAAAAAAAAAAAAAAAAAAAAAAAGAGGTTAGTAACATCTTTGCAACAAGTTCATGAACTTAATTGTTCAACCTCGTATGTAGTTATTGCCTTTTTTATTCTTCATATTTTTTTAATCTTAAAGAAGTCCCTTTAACATTCCTCATAATGTTGGTTTGGTGGTGATGAACTCCTTTAGCTTTTTCTTGTATGCGAAGCTCTTTATTTGCCTTTGATTCTAAAGGATAGCCTTGCTAGGTAGAGTAATCTTGGTTGTAGGTCCATCACTTTGAGTATTTCATGCCAGTCTCTTATAGTCTTCAAAGTTTCTGTTGAGAAATCAACTAACAATCTTATGGGAGCTCCCTTGAAGGTCACTAGCTGCTTTTCTCTTGCTGCTTTTAAGATTTTTTCTTTGTCTTTAAACTTTGGCATTTTAATTAAGATATGTCTTGGTTTGGGCCTGTTTGGGTTCATCTTGTTTGGGACTCTCTGCACTTCCTGAACTTGTATATTTCCTTTGCCAGGTTAGGGAGGTTTCTGTCATTACTTTTTCAAATAGGTTTTCAATTCCTTGCTCTCTCTTCTTCTTCTGGTACCCCTATAATGTGAATGTTATTATGCTTGGTGTTGTCCTAGACACCCCTTAAACTATCCTCATTTTTTTGGATTCTTTTTTCTGTTTTACTGTTCTGATTGGGTGTTTTCTGCTACATTATCTTCTAAATCACTGATTCGATCCTCTGCTTCATCTAATCTACTGTTGATTCCCTCTAATGTATTCTTCATTTGAGTTATTTTATTCTTGATTTCTGACAGGTTCTTTTTATGTTTTCTATCTCCATTTTTATGTCTCCTGTCTCTTTGTTGAAGTTCTCCCTGAGATCTCTGAGCATGCTTACAACCAATGTTTTGCTCTGCATCTGGTAGATTGCTTATCCCATTTTCTTAATTCTTTTTCTGGAGCTTTATTCTTTCATTTAGGATATGTTTCTTTTTCTCCTAATTTTGGCTGCCTCCCTGTATTTATTTCTGTGTATTAGGTAGAGCTGCTGTGTCTCCTGATCTTGGTAGAGTGACCTTATATAGTAGGTGTCCTGTGGGTCCCAGTGGCACAGTCTCCATGGTCACCTGATCCAGGTGCTCCAGGTGTGTCGCTTGTGTGGGTTATGCGTGCCCTCCTCTTGTAGTAGAGCCTTGATGTTGGCACATGAGTGGGAGGGATTGATCCTCACACAGATTTTATGTGAGGACAGGCCATGCCTACAGTGGAGGATCTATTCTGTAGCAGCTGACCCTATGGAGCAGGATTCTCTTTATCTCAGCTCTGGTGTCTGCTGAGTCTGCCTGTGGGGTATGTCATTTTTGGAGGTGGTTCAGTGATGTTCTGGTGTAGTTTTGAAGCTGGCCATTGGGTAAGTGGGTTCTAGGGCCTTTTGGGAGGGGCTTTAATGCAGGCCAAAGTCAGGCACTGCCAGTGCCTTACCCAGGGCCTCTTGATATGAGTTACAAAGTGATTTGCAGATGGTTGCCACTTGTGCTGGGCTGGAAGGTGCCTGAGTAAGGCTAAGATGCAAACTGAGTCTGGATGCCAGACTTGGGGCTGCTTAGCAAATGGTATAGGACATACCAAAGCCAGATGCTTCTTGTTTGGAGTTTGTGAACCTTAGACAGATTCTTGGAAAGTCTTCAGTATGAGCTGTGATAGGCCATTTGTATTGAAAAGCCACTGGAAAAAGCTTGGGGGGACTTGCAAGTTGGGTGGGGCTGTGTCTCAGGGAATCACCAGGGTGGAGGGGAATGGCATTAGCCAGTTGACGGAGACTCAAATATGAATCCCATCTGTGCATTCAGGCTTAGTTGGGGGAGGGTTCAACAAAGTAACAATGACTTCTGCCGGTACTTCTGTCTCAGAGTGAGCTGCCTCTCCAGTTCTCGCTCTGTAGCAAGATAATTCAGTTCCTCCTTGTATGTACCTAGTGTCTTTCAAGCTACTGCCCCTGTGCTGGAGCTCAGTGTGAGTCAGTTTGTCAGTGAGTTAATCCACATGCAGGCCATTTAAGAGGAATCCCTGGGACTCCAGCAGCTCTCCATCTCACTCAGCCACAATCTTTGCTGGTTTTCACAGCCAGATGTTATGGGGACTTCTGTTCCCAGCACTGTAACCCTGGGCTGTACCCTACTGTGGGGCTGGGACCCCTCACTCTACAAGTGAGATATCTATCCCAATTTTTAATCCCCACATGTGTGTGTGACCAGCGTGTTCTGTGTCTCCATCCCTCTTACCATTCATGGGGTGGCTTCTTTATATCCTTAGTTATAGGACTTGTGTTCAGCTAGACTTAGGCAATTCTCAATGATGCTTGTTCTGCAGTTTAGTTGTAATTCTGATGTGATTGTGGCCATTCCCAGCATATGTTCCTTTTATTTATTCTATTGCCTATTTCACTGGCTAGGATCTCCAAAATGGTGAATAAAAGTGGTAAAAGAAAATATCCTTTTCCCCCCGGTCATGGGGAAAAAAGGTGCGGTATTTTACCATTTAGTATGATGTTATCTGTAGGTTCTTTGATAGATGCCCCTTATCAGATTAAGGAAAAAAATTCCTATTTCTAGTTTAATGGGAATTTTGTTTTTGAATCATGGATGAATATTGAATTTTGTCAAATGCTTTTTTGTTTCATCTTATGAGATGGGCATATAACTCTTACTTTATTAGTGTGACAAATTAAACTTATTGGTTCTATCAATATTGAACTTTTCTTGTTTTCCTGGGATAAATAGACTTTATCCTAATTTATTACTTTATGTAATACTGGATTTGATTTTTATTTAAATTTAGTATATCCCTCAATTATAATTGTAGGTAACAAACCACAGTAATATTAGCAATATTTGTGATATATTCACTAGTAAAAATGAGATATTTTTATATCTCATTATAGTTAATGCAAATATCTTCAATATTGTTTATACTCACTACTGTATTTATATTGTTGATGGTGGTTATTGTACCCTCTGCTATATTAATGAGTTAAAAAATGTACCTCCTTTTTAAATATCATAAATCTATTTTCTTATGTTTGATAACTGTGTTTCAATACAATTTATTTTATTTGAAATACTCTGTTCATCAGACTGCCAAGGGTATTTATGACACTAAAGTTTAAGAACCCTTGGAGTTAGATCTCAAATTTCAGCCTGTAACATGTGGGATTGGATGGGATTACCTAGAGAGCATAGATAGAGAGGATTAGAGAATGGAGGACAGACCCCCTATATCTCCAATATTTAAAATTTGGTAGAAGAAGAGGGTCCTACTTAGTAGAATGAGAAGTGGGCTAGGAGGACAATGAAATATTGTAATATGAAGAAAGCTTAGAAAAAGAGATTTGGTAACCACATCAAATACTACTGAGAGGTCACAAAAGATGAAGATGGAGAATTGGAGCACTGGCAAGTTTAGGCCACTGATGAGTAGTGGGAACAAAAGCACAGGAGGAGGTCGAGACGTGAATGAGAGGAAGGTAAATAGAGAGAAGAGCATAGGTAACTCTTTTGAGGATTTTTGCTGAGAAACAGTGTAGCTGAAGAAATGTGGAGTCAAGGGAATCCAGGTTGTTTTTTAAGATGGGAGACAGTGATTAAGGCATGGTTGTATGTCCATGAGCACGATCAATTAGAAGGAGAGGAATTTATGTAGAAGAGAAAAGGAATGGATGTGGAAAGAGGTTGGCAGACGGGTCATTAATTAGGTAATGAGGTGGTTCTTTTCATATCATATTTTTCTATGAAGTATGAGGTGAGATCTTTATTTATAGAGAGGAGGAGGAGGAATTAGAGATTTGAGGACTGAAGAGAAGTTTTGAAATAGAAGCCTTGGGGAGTACAATGTTGTATTTCCTAGCGATATATAATAAGATTGTTTTTAGGATAAGTAGTCTATTTGACTTGAGTGTTCTGACACTTGCTAAATAATGCTTATTAGGTATTAGGACTGTCTTCTGCCACTCTTGCCAAGATAAATGTTATAAATTAGTTTCATACGCAAAACGCAGTCTTGGAATAGTTTTTAGTCCTCCCTATTTTAAGGACTGTGTAATTGTTTGCGGGAAAGCACAGGGGGCAGGACTGTACCACAACTGATGATATATTGCTTTCTTCTAATCCTACAATGTCAGATTCTGTAGCAAGAACTTTGTTATGCAGATTATTTAAAAATACTAGAATGTTCAAATGATTAACACTAGACTAGTTTCACAGGTTTTCTCTAAACCACATTCCATCACATCCTCCCCTTTGTATCACTTACCCATCTATCGATTATTTAATCCTTTGGCAGAAGTTTTCATTCATATCTGGCTATTTAACATCTGCCAGTTTCAGTGTGTGGACCGTCACTTCCCATATAATGGACTGAAATGGCATGAACGTTGGCTTTTGACATCTCTAAGTTAACAAGGAGACAAGGGGAATGTCTAATTATTGAACCATTAAAAAAAAAAAAAATACATCATTGCTTATTAGGAGACATGGGAAGGGAAATACTGGAAAAACACATGATGACATAACGATGTTTTGGGGAAAGAAGTTAGTCTGTTTTTGGCAGCAGTTCTTACAGGAAATGGCAGATTAGGCTTTGGTTCTTCCTATTTAAGTTTAATTTTTGGAAAACAACATTAACCTAACAACTGGGGCATCTACTTTACCAATGTGCCCCCATATACTGCCGTCCATAGTTCATCATTCTGAAATGGAATTTCTTGGTGACAAGGGGTCTTGGAAATAATACTATGAGTAAGTTTCCAAAAATCTATCACTGACCTGAATCTTGATATCTAAGGCCTAATCCAAGATTATTGGAAGTTGGTATGAATTTGGGGAGTAATTTCTCAGTTTTCTAAAATGGCCCTATATGTATGGTTAGATGCAATGGGTAAGGAGCATGATTTCTATATCATATAATCAGAATTCTAGGGTTGAAATATCCTTAACTTTCATCAGTTTCTGGGTTTTGGTTTTACTCATCAGTACATTTTTTAAAATGTTGGAATGCTGGGAGATAGGGAACAGAAAAATTTGCCTTTTTTTTTTTTTTTTTTTTTTTTTGCCAATTAAGAATATTTAAACCAAATGAAACAAGCAGTCCCACCCCCTAGATATTCATCTACTATTGCACAAAAGGACCTAATAACATAGTGTCAGAATAGTTTCCTAAGAAAGAATGCTAGGAAAACTCTCCCACCTTGCCTGTCTTATCCTCACACACTTGGCAACCATGGATCAATTTAAGCATGCAGCTAATGTTCTTCAAGATGCCATCCCAACAGTCAAAAGAGTTTATGTGTAGAAGCGTTTAAAAACAGAGTACACTATTTCTATAAATACTGCTGAAGATTACATACGGTCTTTTATGGCTACATCACATTGTTATTTATGATTATGTGATAAGCACTACTAACTGCTTAGGATATAAAGATACAAGACAGTTCCTGCCTTCAAAGGGTTTACAGTCTAGTGATATACAAGGTCTGACAATTAAGTTCACGAACTTGCCCGTGTGCTTACATTGGCAGCACTGTACAAACAGCTCAGTAAGGTTTCATAACCTTGGTATGTCAGTGTCTCACAGCTGTGTTTGTGTCGACATGTGGCGGTGTCTTGCTGAGTGGCATTCATTATTTTCGTTGCGTGTTTTTGTGTGCCTTTGCAAGAATGTCTGAGCTTGAATTAGAGCAATGAACAAACATTAAATTTCTTGTTAAACTTGGCAAGAATGCACGTGAAATCAGGGACATGAGAGTGCAAGTTTATGGGGATAATGCCATGAAGAAAATGGTAGTGTACAAATGGATTAAATGTTTCTCTGAGGGTAGAGAATGGGTCACTGATGAAAAGAGGTCAGGGTAGCCAGTAACAAGCAGAACTGATGAAAACATTGCAAAAAGTCATAGAATTGTGTGTCAAAATCGTCAACTGACTGTGAGAAGCATAGCAGACCAAGTAAACATCTATAGAGAAACAGTTAGGAAAATCTTAACTGAAAATCTTGGCATGAGAAAAGTGTGTGCAAAAATGGTCTCAAAGGAGCTCACTGATGAACAAAAGCAAAGGAGAGTTGAAGTTTGCCAAGACCTTTTGGAGAGGCAAGATGATGTTTTGGGCCATGTCATCACTGGTGATGAAAATGGGTGTACCAATACAACTCTGAAACAGAGCGTCAAAGCGCACAATGCAAGTCAGCCAATTCTCCACAACCAAAAAAGTTCCGTCAGTCCAAATCAAGAGTCAAAACGATGTTGCTAAACTTTTTTGATATCAGAGGGATTATTCATTATGAATTTGTACCAACTGGACAACTTAACTAAGTTTACTATTTGGAAGTGCTGAAAAGGCTGTGTGAAAAAGTTAGAGAAAACGATCTGAACTTTTCTCCAACAATTCATGGTTCTTGCATCACGACAATGCACCAGCTCACACGGCACTGTCAGTGAGGGAGTTTTTAGCCAGTAAACAAGTAACTGTATTGGAACACCCTTCCTACTCACCTGATCTGGCCCCAGTGACTTCCAAAGATAAAGGAAATATTGAAAGGAAGACATTTTGATGACATTCAGGACATCAAGGGTAATACGATGACAGCTCTGATGGCCATTCCAGAAAGAGTTCCAAAATTACTTTGAAATGTGGACTTGGTGCATAGCTTCCCAAGGGGAGTACTTCAAAGGTGACCGTAGTGATATTCAGAATGGGTTATGTAGCACTTTTTCTAGGATGAGTTCATGAACTTGTCAGACCTCGTGTGTGTATGTCTGTGTGTGTGTGTGTGTGTGTGTGTGTGTAATATTATATGTCATATTATATATATATATATAATATATGTGTCATCTATATAATATGATATATAATATATATAATTATATGTAATATATATTTAAAATACATGTGGTAAGAGCAATTATAGAATTCAGTACTCAGGGTTCACTAGGGATAGGTATAGGGGGTGTCAGGGTCAGTAAGGCTTTCTGGGTGTAGGCCTTTAAGCCAGGGTAAGTGTGGGCAGGAGCACAAAAACTTTCTAGACATAAAGAACAGCATGTGCAAATAATAATCAACACTATTTATTGAAATTATCATGGGCTAGGCACTTCATAGACATTATGTAAACTGATCCTTATAACAATCCAAGAAGTAAATGTTAATGCTTGTAATTTACCAAAATTCAGAGAGCTTAAGTAACTGTCCCCAAAGCCACTCAGCTAGGAAGGGGTAAGAGTCTGGGTTGTTGGAAAGTAAGCCAGTTTTATTCGCCCAAAATTCGTGTTTTTAGCAGCTACACTATATGGTTTAAGTATAGTGTGTTAAGGTTTTGTGGAGTTTATGAAACCCCTAAGGCTGCTAAGCTAAGTTTTCCCTTCCTATGTGGGTAATTGGTCCTCTGTCGGAGAAGTAGGACTCTGAATTAATCACCATCAAATGCATTTTGTCAGTAGAGGTTTAGGCAACCAATATCAAAGTAGATGGGCACATATTTTAGCTTCTCATTCAGTGGAAATTAAATTTCAAAATTATATATTTGCCTTTTCTTCAACATTTGGTATAACTTTCTTCCCTTTCAATTTTTTATTGTAATAAAATACATATAACATAAGCTTTACCATTTTAACATTTTTAAGTGTATAGTTCAGTGGTATTAAGTGCATTCCTATTGTTGTGCAACTATCATCACCATCCATCTCCAGAACTCTTTTCAACTTGCAAAACTGAGACTCTGTACCCATTAAACAATGACTCCCCATTCCTTTATCCCCCAACCCCTGGTATAGTTTTCATGTAATTAATTATTTCTAAAAATAAACAAACAAAAAAACTTGCACAAAGCTGACATAATCAAATAATAACCAAAAAAATCCATTTTTACCCTTGTCCTGTTGACATCTGGCTACACTACTTTGTTATATTTGGATCTGGAGACTAGATCCTAACAGTTTCATTTTATAGTATATTTGCTTTCTCTTTCAGATTCAAGTCACCTACTAGCTATTGTTGTTGTTGTTGTTGGTGGTGGTTTGTGTATTTTGGTCATCTATACTTTGGTAAATAGGGATGAAGAAATACCCCAGGGACTGTTCCCTCACTGTACTGAGGTCCTTTGCAATGTGACTCACACAATCCTGAGGTCCTCAGAAAAGCCAACACTCATAAACTGTCTTTGGGAGCAATGCCTCAAGGATAGCTAGCTTCCCTATAGACATCACAGGCCCTAATGAAGGAAGAAGCATCAGGTTGCTGAAAGGCAGGGCAATTGTTTATTTATCCTCTTCATGTTCCTGGAGGCACTTTGTACCGTGCCTGGTCTGTATTAGATGTTCAGAAACATGCTTATCAAATCAAAATGAATTAAACACAGACTACAGACTATAACGGGACCAAAGGCAGGGTAATTCTCTCAGATTTACCTTGGGAATATTTCCTTGTAGTGATAATACCTCAAACTTTTAAAAGAAGAGGACTTGTGTACTGGTTCCTAGAAATAGCAAGAGAACAGGTGAAATTGCATTTCACTCTGTAGCCAGTCTTGAATGAAAAATATTATGGAGAACATGAATGATGGTAGAGTTTAAATAGGTAGATTAAGAAGATGAAAAAAATAGAATAAGTTTAAATAAAGTACCAAACCACTTTCTTTTCTCTTTAGAAAACTAGAAAAGGTAATGCTACTTACCTTTACCTATTATGTCTTGTAAGACCCCTTTTCTAGTTCTGTTTAGAGTTCACTGGTATGAATACAATGATTTTGCTTACAGGATTTCTGAGTTGCCTGGTTTTAATCCATTGAGGAACTTGAACTCATTGAGAGCAGGCAGATAGATGATTTCTGAAATCTCTGTATATACCTCACCCATTTTATTGTTTTTCAACATTGAGATAATTTTCAGAAATTGAACTCTATTTTCTCTTTGTTATCCACTAACATTACACCATCGTTCTTAAGTTAATGCCCCAAATTATTGTTATTATTAATAACCCATAACTTAATAAATTCCAAAGAGTGATCACATACTTGGCCTGGAATAGTTATTGTAATTTAGCAAAGGAATATCCTTGATAAAACTTGAACCAAAACCAAATAGGACAGATGGTTTCATTTATTTATTCAACAACTATTTATTAATCATCTGTTACATGTCAGGAATTATGCTAGGCACTATGGACAAAGAATTATATGTTCCTGACCTGGAGGAGCTCACAGTTTAGGAGGTGGGGAGAGGGTAGGATAGGGAGCTGAAAAGGTGGGCTAATCGTTAGGCAGTTTAATACTAGAAAAGAAGGTAGTGAATGTTGAGTCAGAGTGAACCATAAACAAGGATTTATTTTCCTTCTTTGATATGGTTATTGGACTAGTAGACCAGGAGGTACTGCAGGAAATATATCTTTATTTTAGTAAACCATCATAGTTTCTTATTACCAGACATGACACCTCAGTAAAATATTCTGGTGAGCAAAACTGAAAAACATGGACTGAATGATAGCACAGTGAAGTCAAATTTATGTTTGGTTGCATATCAAAAGGGTGATTAATAACTAGGTCATTAATAACACAGAGGGATGTCTTTCATGGTGCCGTGGGGCTATGTCCGTGACTCTGTCTTCTTCAGTAAACCTAGTGAAGATGTAAAAGGTATGCACATCAAATCTACAGATGACACAAACCTGGGAGGGCGAGGGTGGGCTAGGGCAGGGGTTGACATTTAGATTTAAAGTAATCCTAACAAGTTGGAATGATAGGCTTAAAGCAGATGAAATGTAAGACAGGAAAAAACAACAACAACAACACATAAAAATTGGTTGCATAGTATAGGAAGAAACTTGAATAACCAATAATTCATATAACAAAATTTGGAATTTTTAGTTGACTGCAAGCTCAATTTTAGCCAATAGTTTTTATGGCAAGTAAAAAGTTAATGTATTTTTATGCTACGCTAGTAAAAATGTAATGTGACGATATGCTTGTGCATACTGCTAGTTTAGCAAATATCAAGCTATATTAAAATTATTTGTATTATGTTTCTCTGACTAGATTGTGAAATTCTTGAGGGTAGGAATTCTAACTCATTTATTTACATGTTCCCAGGATTTAGCTCAGTTCTTGGAATATAGTGAATGTTTGGGAAATAATTGTCAAGTGACTAATGAGTAATAATTACATGTTTAGGCTGCTTTAAGCACTTTAATGTAATTAACTCATTTAAGCCTCTCAATACACCTATTGAGGGAAGGACTATTATTATTTCCATTTTATAGATGAGGAAATTGAGGCCTCATATGTCATTTATGAAGTAGAGGGCATAGAAAAGCAAAATACACAAAAACTTTCAAAACCTCAATATAGAAAACTGTTTCAAATTTCTCCCTTCAAGCCTTTTCCAAGACGTAAGTAACTTGTCCAAGGTCACACACGTATAAGTGACAGAGCTGAGACTTGAATCTCCGAAGTTTAGCTGTTAAGCTTAGGTTCTTATCTACTTTGTTTTACTATAATTTTTATATAATAATATGCTATAGTACTGCATGGTGCAAGGGTTAATGGAGTAATAATGGAGATAATGGAGATACTTTCCTTCCCTTTTTCCCTTCCTTCTTGCCTCCCTCCCTCCCTTTCTTCCTTCCTTACCCTTTTATCAAAAAAGGGTTTAAATCAACTTATAAAAATAAATTTAACAAAATGTTAAAAAAGAGAAATTCCGTCTAAGGGAAAATAAGAGTAGGTAAGTAAGACAGAGACATGAAGCCACAAAACACTCATAATGAGGTTTTATCTCCATGGAATGTTTTCTAACTGCCTAACTCCATACTTGTAGCTCCCTTCTCTCATCTTCTATTGCATTTCTTGTCTACATGATGCGTTTGGCACTTTATTGTAGACTTCTAATAATTTTATGAGTATAACTTTCATCCCCTCAATAAGATTGTATACTTCTTTAGGTAAGGACCTTGTTATATTATCTTTCATATTCTTTTGGCCCCTAAACATAATTGCTAGATTCGTATTTAATCCTTTATAAACAAACACCGATTGAATTGTAAGGACTTTCAATTATTGGGAGTTAATCAATATCTATATTTTTCCAAATCCTTGTTTCTTCTTTTTCTGTATCTGTCTTCTTGGAACTCCAGGCAGAATTCACCATTCCTCCTCAGTGCTACTGAAAATGACAATTTTCTTTATATTTCTACTCTAATATTTTGACTTACTACTTATTTGTCTGTTGCCCCATATAGACTGGAACTATATGTTGACATACTTATATTCCACTCTGAGGTCAATTCCTAGTAAATCTTAATTTCAGTAAATAAACATGGGAAGGGGGGAAAGAGGAAAGGGAAAGAAGAAGGATGTTTTTTTTTCCTTTTGGCCATTTGATTGTTGATCATCACCAGAAAGACAGTAGAAGAAATAATGTAGGTGACAAAACTTTGCATTTTAAAAGAGTCTTAATGAGAGCAAAATAGTTGAATTATTTGCTCTAATAGGATTTAGGAATTTGTGTCTTTTCCTTTTCTCTGCCCCCTTTCTATGATGAGCCTAGTAATTAAGAGTCTGGAGCCTTACTATTAATATCTGGATTCAGATGCAATACTACTACTGCGTAGGTATATGACCTTGGGCAAGGCATCTATTTCTCTGTGCCGCAGACTCATCATCTATCAAATAGGGGTTAATAAAAACATTTACCTTGTAGGGTCACAGCATGAATTAATTAAATATGTATGACTTAGAAGTAATTTAGAATGGTGCTTGGCACACAGAAAGTACCATAAAAGCATTTGCTATTATTATGATGCCTGTTTTTGAAAGACTGAATTTCTTGTATTGCAATACAAGTTTGGAATTCCAGCTACTACTAAAGCATCAACTGCTAGTCTGGGAAGTCTTGGAAACACTCCACTGGACTCACTTTTAGCCAGGGCACCCTGCACTTCCTGGAGTGATGCTGGACACAAAAACAATGCTCATAGAAGATAATGAGGTACCACGTGACTGCAAAGTCAAGAATGTCTAATCCCTAAGAACACCCAGAGGAACTTGGTTTAGATTACATTTGTCCCAAGCCTGAGAGCATAATTGGTATGAGGCAGGCAAAGGTCCAACTAATGGGTGGCCCAGGCTGTGGAGAGGAGATCCTGGGGATGGGAGGATGAACTCCCTGACTCAGCTATGACATTCTTGACAGCTGGACACAGGAGCTGGCTCCAGGACCTGAATCCAAGTTTACAAATTCCTTAAGTTAAAAGTAATAGAACAGAGGCAACTGAAGCCATGCTATGTTTTTGCTCTTATAACAGCAACTTAACTTGGTAGAGTCTTTTGAAGTTTACAAATGCTCTTTCCGATGTATTATCTCGTTAATTCACTTAATTCACCTGTAAAAGGTAAAGGGCAGATATCCTCATTAAAACTTCATAATGCAAAAATAAATGTTAAGAGGAAAATACAGATTCACTTATCAACCCCAAAATCATTTCCAATCTTTCTCCTCTTCTCCAGTGGAGTACAGTTTTTCTTAGAGATAACATCCTGGATCTAGAAGTAGAGAAACAAGTTAGGGAAAATGGAATTATTGAAAGGGTCATCTCCACTAAGTGAGAAGAAGAGTAAAGGCACCAGAAACATGACTCAAATGTTACAGACTTTGACTCTCCACCCTCAGCTGGTAAAGAAAGTCATGACAGACACAACACCTCCAGCCCTGTGGTTTGCTGCCTCCAGCCTACCCCAAATTCTGATTAGAATCCAATCCAGCTCAAGCTGCTCAGAACTGCCTACTGACTAATGCAGATACTCAGTAGGAAGTGGTATTTGAGGGATAAATAGGGCAGCAAATTCAATTCAGTTCAATTTACTTGAATTAAATTCAGTTAAACATATACAAGTATTTATTGAGCCCTTTATAATACAAGTTACACAAATGTGCTAATCCATATAAATGAACTAGATTCAGGATTGGGGGTACAAATAAATTAATATAAGGTATTGTTTCTGCCTTCAAAGAACTCACAATTTAATGTGATAGACTTACATAAAAACTATTAATAAGAGCCAGACTGTAGGGTGTCTTATTAGTGACATAAAATGGGCTGTGAAGGCACAGAAGAAACTGATTATTTCTGATGGGGCAAGACAAGAGCCCTGATGTACAATATCTCATTTAATCCTGTGAAGTCATCAAGGTGGAAACTGATTATCCCCATTTGAAAGATGGAGTAACTGAGCCTGAGAGACAGGTTGCCCAAAGTTATGCAGAAAGTAAGTGAGTGAACGTAGACTTGAACTCAAGTCTTCTGAAGCTAAAGCTTGAGTTCTGTTCATCTCATCACACTGACGATCCTAATCTAATTGGGGATCTATAAACTCCCATTATAGGGCTCCCGAAACCCCACACATTCCATGCGGAGGCAACGTCTTGTCCTTACATGGGTCTGGAGCTACCCTGATGTTACTTATAGTGGGAATTACAATATTTCAATGGACTTGTGCAGCTGGATTACAATAAAGGCCATAGTAGGGAAATATAAATCCATAATTTGAATATACTTAATAAGAAAGAGGCACAAAATCCCAGAAATCAGTCCAGGAATGGGCTGTTCCCTGCTCTCACATAATGCTTCTATATCTGCAACCCCTGGTGAAACCCCCAGCACTACGGCAGGCCTGGGAAGTGGTTTCTCAGTGAGAACAAATGAGTGGCTGCTGAACTGTGTGCCTGTTTCAGAGCCATCATTTTGCAGACTCTTTATTTGCAGCACTCACCTTAGGAAGCTAATGTTTCTAAGCGATGCCCTGGCAAACTGCCAATTGTTTTGGCTTATCGTTAATATGTGCTTCTGATTTGGTTACCATGGTCACAGGAAACTCCAGAGTTGGCTCTCACTCAAATCAGGGGTCCCATTTTTTAATTCATGGTGAATGCTGCACTCTGACCTTACTTTCTAACACGGTCCCATCCAAGCAAGGACCCACACCCTATGCATTGCAATCTTCAAGGGCAGGGGGTTGGGTAAGGGAGCCCTATTTTTAAAACATGTTTTACTGTGTACTTTTATAATTAAGTGAAATGTTACCTCCTAAAAGGAAAACAGGATATTTATTCCTTCTAGGAGCTTGGGACATGCTTCAGGTAAGAAGAGTCTTTTACCTGGAATGGGGAGCACCTCACCTCCAAGGGGAAAATTCGTTTGCTTTGCATTTCTCCTCCCAAGTAATCAGAATTCGACACAATTATTCTCCTTCATCACTACAGAGTGGGGGATCCCAAATATCGTGACTTGTCTCTACTTTGTCTATCATTACCGTAGGCAGAATCACCATCAGCCCATGAAATTAGTTCCCCTGTCAGTTGGGTGACCTTTAGAACTGCCCACCTTCAGAAAAGTGCCTGGGGAAGCCTTAGCCCATTCTCCTGATTAGATGCCTAGCTGTCTTTGCCCGTGATAAATCAGGCATTCAGATGCTATGAGCATTAAAATAGGCATGTGCTTTATGCACCTACAATTCATTCCTCCTTTCTCCCATTCTGCTCAAGCTACTCAGGCAGGGGGTAGGACATTGTTGGTAGGGCCGTTAATGCACCCCACTGCTCCCTTTCAAAACTGCCCTTGACATTCATTTTCTACCAATTTCCTCTGCATACAAGTATTGCATAGGGCAGGTGAGGGATCCACTTAGAATGACTGGTCTTGGGCCCACCAACAACTTTTTGGTAATGATGAAAAATGCTCTTGCTCATCATACATATTATTAATATTTTGATTCATCACTGTTTGCAGTGGCTTCATTTTGTTCTTTCTAGAAAAGATTATGGAGAATTCTTGTATTCTGGGTCTTTAAAATAGGAACCCTTTATTCGGTTCCCCTAAAACCCAGGCAGCAGGCAACTCTGGCAGTCCCCCAGAGCAAATAATGACTCTGTATTTCAATATTCATTCTGAGCACTGTTTATTCCCTTGGGCAGTCAGGCACATGGCTCTCTGGAAATCAAACAGCAATAAAATCCAGTTTGAGCTGGTCAAAGTTAAGACATTTCAGGGAATGTAGGCTTGTTTTTTCTACAAGCATAAATCTGACCACATCACTGTCTGTAGCTTCTCCTCAAGGACAACAAGTAAAGTTACCATATTCAGGAATGGATCCAACTTAAGAAAAAAGGGCTCAAATTAACTGCTTGCTTGCTTGACAACCCAAACGTTCCCGGGATCCAGAGTCACAGTAAGGACACCTAATGAGGAAAGAATAGGTAGCAATTCTTATTTGCCTGCAGCCTGATTTGGGGAAAGTTTAATTTAGTGCTTGTGTGGGTGAGCATGTGCAAGTTTGCAGAATAACTCACATTAACTGTTTATTTACTTGTCCTTTTGGAATTTGGCAAGCAGCCTGGTAGCTAGGCATTGGCCAACACTTAGCAAAAGTGGGAAGTAATGAAAGTTTTATTTTAGACAACCTTACTGCCTCTTTCTGCTCCTTCTTTCCACATCTGTGGCATCCCCTCCTCCAGATGCCCTGAGCTATAGTATTTTTTTTCTCTCTCTCTCTCAAAATTTGCGCTGGAAAGAATCTGAATAACTCATTTGTCCTAAGTTATGAGGCATCATCCCAGTGGGACAATAATGTCTTTTTTATTCAGCAGTATTAGAAAATGAGGCATACTACATAAATAAAATTTCCAGATAAATGAAAATTATACTTTTAAGTGCCAATTTAAAGCATTAATTGGCTTGTAGAGGAACATTTAAAAATGCATTATGTGTATCACTATCTTCATATGCTGAGGATATTAAAATAATAGTTGACCAATTGTGTATCATTTTACGCATTACAAAGTGCTTTCACATACATTTTCTCATTTGCTTTGACACTTTTTAAAGAAAGATGTTGGGTTCATATTGTGATATAGGAATTATTGTTTCAAGTATGAGTTGCTACACTAAAATTCATTGTCACTATAATACAATGATGTCTTTCAGGCCCATGCATGGGTGTACATCATTTGCCCCTGTCTGAAGTCCCTGTTTGTTTGCAATGTTTGCTGGGTCTCTGTGGGTGCCACCTTTACAGTCAGCTCCTATTTCTCATTGCTGCAGAACCTGTATCCAGCAGTTTGAACCATCCAACTTGGTTTACTATTCCTCCTTCATCTAAGTGCTTCAAACCTCCTGTGGGCTGGGAAACCAGAAGAGTTAGCTTATTAGACTAGTGTCTAAAAATAAGACCAAGCAAGTTATTCATTTATTTTACTTTGGCTTTCAGAATGACTTTATTTTCAAGTTATAAAGCTTTGAGATTCTCCTCTCTGACCACATTTTCTCAGGCTACGACCCTACCCTAGTTTTCATATACAGTACTTCTCTAACCAGACTGGACCTGATTGTGGGCCAAGACTATGATGCTTTAATTAGCATCCCCAAATCTCTTCGCTTCTGAGGAAGCCCAACTACCAGGCTCCTCTGATCTTGCCCCCAGGCTGCTGACCGTTCCTGGGGGAAATTCAGGAAACCATGTTGAATCGTACATTGTAACTTAAAAACTTTGTAAAAGTAATACATTATTTATAGAAATGTAGAAGACGAATTTTGGAATGGTCCCTTCTCCCATAAAGGATATAAACCACTAAACACTTGTAACCTCTGTAGTCCACTCAATCTCTGTTTGGCAGTTTGATACATTTTCTTTCAGTCCTTCTGTGTGCATATGTGCGCATGCATGTGTATTTATGTGCATTTAAGTAATACTTTTAATTTTGTGTTTTTCTTTTTTTCACCTAAGTTGATATCATTGGCGTATTTGCCTGTCATATATTTTTTATACCCATCATGTCTCTATTATTAGATATTTAGCTTCTAATGGTTTTATTATAGCTTGTGATATTGTAAATAACACTGCAAAAACAACCCTTTTATACATATACATTTTCTTTAATTAGGAATAGCTTCTAATTAACTCCTAGAGTTAGAATTACTAATCAAACGGCAAGAACATTTAAAAAACTTGAAGTCTCTAGAATCTTAAACCTCTCCTTCATTTAAATTTTTATATGTTCCTATTAAATATGCTCACTAACTGAACATTTATATTGTGTCTACATTGTGTGAGGTATTGGGGAGAAAAAGAGACATAATACATGGTGCCCAACCTCCAGGGACCCTCAGTTCAGAGTTACCCTGTGATCAGTGCCACAATGAGGTATTGACTTGGTGTGCTGATGACACCGAGGAGAGAAAGACGGTTAACAAGAGACCAGATGTTTGCATTAAAACTTGAAGAATGAGCAGGAATTCACCAGGCAAAGGCACAGTTTCTGGAGAAGCATGTTATGCTCAGCACATTGCAAGCACTTCATTTTCATTTGAACATAGTGGGGACCAATACAATAAGAGCACTTGCTACAATTGATGACAAGCTAGGTATCAAGTACTTGGCAAGTATTTTATAGACATCATGTCCATCAATCTTCACAACCTGCGAGATGGGTATTATTAGCCCCATTTTACAGATGGAGTTAGTAGTTGAATACTTATAAGCAGCAGCCCAGGTAATTGAACCCAGGTCCACCAGACTGCTTAGCTGATGTCCTTCATCATCGTGCTTTACTACCAGCTGGATGCAAAGGGCATCTGAGGTAAGGAGGGACCAGCTCATAGACATCTTTACAGTTCATGCTAAACTATGGCTTTTTTCCATGAAGCAAATTCCCTCTTTTGTGCTCTCCTGCACATACTTCTATTGCAGCACTCATTATACTTACTCCTAGTGTCTGTTGCCAAGTATCTCTCTCTTATTAAGCTGAGTTCCGCTGAATATAAAGACTGTCTCTTATTTATATTTATCTTCCCAAGCTCAGGACCTAACAAAGTGCAGGGATGAAATCAATGTGAATGAATGAATGAATGTGTGAACTTTTAAGCCAGATCATTGTTGTGCTGCAGCAGGCTCCTCTGGCTTGCAGTTGCCAGCGTTATATTTTCAGGACTTATCTGAGCTTGTTAAACATAATCATTATTAAAAATTAAATGACATAAACTTACAATTAAGTTTATTATATTAAAAACAAAGGTAACAAATTGTCAAAAGTCATTAACTTCTTAATTATTCTACTATTATCTGTACTCTTGCGGTTATTGCATTGATTGCCTCTGAATGGTGGAAATATTCTACAATGGTGAGCATCTCTTCTAACTCTGTGTTCACGTTGTAACAAAGCTGTCTACAGTGCCAACCTTCTCTTCTTTGGAAACTCCTCCTTAGCTTTTGTGACTTTCATTGTGCTGGTTTCCTTGTTTCTCTGACTATTCCTTTTTCTTTTGCTTGTTTCTCTCTATCTTCCTGTCTTTTAGAAGTTCTTTCTTTGGTCCTCCTCTTCATCTTCTTACTTTTGGTGATTTCACCTCCTTCTAAAGTGTCAACTACTATCTCTGTAGAAATGACTTTCCCATTTAATATCTCCAACCCATCTTCTCTTTTTGGCTCCAAATGCATATTTCATTTCCAGCTAACTGCTGGGTTTCCTGAGCTAGATAGTCTAGAGTGGGTGCAGCTTAAACTGCACCCGTTACATGCCTGAGACCAGCCCTCACCCCTCGCTGCTATTCTGACTTCCATGGTGATGTTGATTGCAAGGCCTTCATTTTACTTTGTTAGCTGGGCTTAAAATCGTAATTTCATCCTATATCCTTTCTCTCATTTCCCCTGACATTTTCCTTAAAACCTTCATTTGATAGTAGTCTTGCTTATGTTCTCCTTCCCAATGAGTGCTGTGCAGGTGTGATAGCCTGACCACATTTTGCCTTGTACTGCAGTTACTTACGCACTTGTCTTATACTTCTTAGATAGCAAGTCTTTTAAAAGACAGGAACTAATTTTTAGACTTCTTGGTATTCCTTAGAGCATTTAGTAATACTATACATACTAAATGCTTTATCTGTATTCATTGAACTTAATTGAGTGAAAGCCTCAGGGAGTTTTCTTATGATTAAATTGTACAGACTTTATGAATATATTTTGGTGTTTTAAATGCTTCCTTCGACTAATTTCAAATTCTTGGCTAGGGATTGCATAATTTAGATTGACAGATAAATCACTTCAAAGTAAGAGTCTGAACGCAGTAGGATAAATAATGGACCCCCCAAAGATGTTCACATCCTCATCCCCAGAGCCTATGAATATGTTATCTCACATGGCAAAAAAGATTTTGCAGATGTGATGTTAAGGATCTTGAGATGGGGAGGTTATCCTGAATTATCAAAGTGGGTCCGATATAATCACAAGTGTCCTTATAAGAGGGAGGCAGTGAGTCAGAGTCAGAGAAGGAGATATGATGACAAAAGCAGAAGTTGGAGTAATGTGGAGCCAGGAGCCAAGGAATGCAGGGGTCTCTAGAAGCTGCAAAAGACAAGGAAATCGATTCTCCCCTAGAGCCTTCAGAAGGAATGCAGCTTGACCAACACCTTGATTTTAGCACACAGACTAATTTTGGACTTCTGACCTCCGGAACTATAAGATAACAAAGTTGTGTGGTTTAAGCCTCTGTGTTTGTGGTAATTTGTTACAGTAGTACTAGAAAACTAATACAAGGGATCTTGCTGGAATGTATATTTTAATATGAGACAAAGCCAAGGAATAAGTTCTTAATTGTGAAATTTCAAGTATCTGTAAGCTGGTTGGAGGAGGTTGACTTTGGTTAATGCATCCATATATTTTAAGACTGGCTGGCCCCATGATAAGGAAGTACTGGGCAGGCCTCAGGGACAGAAAGTGTTCAAGTGTGCACATGCTGTTCTGATCAGGACACAATTCATCTTAACCCCAGGAGTCAAGTTAGCCTTCAGGGAATAAGAAAGCAGAGAGCTAGGAGCTTCCCAGAGAGTATTCTTTTCATGAGAGATGAAGAGAGTAGAGACTAAAGTGTGAAGTTAGGCCTATGATGCAACTACCTCATGGCTGAGCTGGGACCAGAATCCAAGTTACTTTGGTCCTAGTTCAGTGTTCTTTCCTCTCTTCTTCACTTTAGCCACCCAAATATTCAAAGCACTGTTGAAAACTTTCATCTTCCATTCTTTAACAAGATTTTGACTGATGTGATTCTATTGGTTATCTATTGCTGAGTAGCAAATTACCACAAAACCTAGTGACTTGAAACATTTATTATTTCTCACAATTTCTGTGGGTCAGAAACTCAGAGGTGGCTTCACCAATTGTTTCTGGCTCACGGTCTCTCAGTAGTCAAGATGTTGGCTGGGTGGAGCTGGTGTATCCACTTTCAAAGTGGACATTGGTGCTGGTTGTTGACATGAGGCCTCTGTTCCTCTCCACGTGGACATATTAATGGGGCTGCTTGAGCATCCCCATAATATGGCAGCAGGTTTATGCCAGATCATGGAATCCAACAGAGAGAGACAGGTAAAAGGCTTTCTTTTCATGACCTACTCCAGAACTCACATGACATCACTCCCATTGTATTCGATGCATTAGAAGTGATTCACTAAGTTCACCTGCATTCAAGGGAGGAAGATTCGATTCTACCTTTTGAAGGTATAGTGTTAAAGAATTTGGGGGCATATTTTAAATATGCCCATCATGCTTTACAAACATAATATCTGGAGCAATTACCAACTAACACATATAAGGTGTTTTGCATTTCACAATGTGTTTTCATATTTACTATCTCGATTGAGCCTCACAAATGGTTTGCAAAGTAGGTATTATTATTATTACCCCCATTTTATAGAGAAGGAGATAAGGGTTTACAGACCCTAACACACTTGCCAAGTCTAATCTTTGTGACTCCAACTCAAGTGCTCTGTTTTATCCTTCACTTTTACTCTTTGTTTCTCCAATACCAGTGTCCTTATGGAGCAAACACAAGAAGAATATGGAGTATGTCATATTTTCTACATGCTTTCGTGGCTCATTAAGAAGCAACCTTCAAATGTAATGTTCTATGTGAACAAATCAACATACATTTTGACCTTTAATCCATTTCCCCCCCTCTCCTCTTCTTGTTGACCTGCCCTGCAGTGAACAGATGCTCCAGTAAGATGGTCATACAGAATCTTGCTATGGCTGTCAATTATTGGGGTGCTCAGGGCCACTAGAAGATAAAGAGTGTGGTTCATAATAGGGCATAGATTCTTCCTTCCCTCAAAGCAGGTGTGCCTGGTGAGAAATAGGTGTCATCAGTTTAATTCACATGGTCACCTGCTTCTCCTTAAAGTCCAATAACTCTATCAAGGGTAAAGAAAGGAAAAGCAATGTTTATTGATCATCTGATATGTCCCAGATATGGTGCTAGTTGCTTTACATATTCGTGATCTCCTTGAGGGTAAGACTTATTCATCTTTGTTTCTTCCTTCTCTTCTCCCAAACAGTGGAGTTCCGTTGGGCTTGGTTTTTACGCTTCTTTTCTCCATCTATACTAACTCTTAGATGATCTCATCCACTCATGGCTTTAAATGTCATCCATATCCCAATAGCTCCCAATTTATATCATCAACCCTAATCTCCCCCGAGAACTACATACTCATTCAGATACCTATTAGACATCTCTGCTTGGTGTCTTAAACCCAATCTGTACAAAACTAAACTTTTGACTTTTTTTTTGGTTAAAAAAAAATTCCTTCCTGGTCACAGTGAATGATGCTAATGTTCATCCAATTGCTCAGACCAAAAAACTTGGAGTCCTCTCTGACTTCTCTCTTCTTATGCTCACATCCAATACATCAGAAAATTCTATTTTATAATGTTAATTTTATCTTCAAAATCTACCTCAAATCCAATCACTTCTCAGCACCTCTATCATTACCTCCCAAACCCAGTCATGCTCCTCTCTCCTGATCTGTCCTAATTCTGCCTGCTCCCTTTCTCATCTGCCTTCCTCCAGTCTATTCTCCATGCGACAGTCAGAGCGATCCTTTGAAAATACAAATCTGTGTCTTGTCATTCCCTAGTCAAGATCCTCTAGTGGCTTCCCACAACACTCTGAACGAAATTTAAACTTCTTCCCAGTGCCTCCAAGGCCTGACACAATCTGGCCCTTGCCCACTTGTCTGACCCCATATCCTGCCTCACTCACTCTTGCTCACTATGCTTCAACCACAAGGGCAGATTTTCCTTGAATGTGCCAAGTGTGTTCTCACCACAAGCCTTCACTCCTCCTTTCCCCTCTGCTGGAATGCTCGGCCAGATTGCCACTTAGCTTGCTCCTTCATTCCAGCTTCTGCTTACCTGTCACCTCCTCAGAGAGGCCTTCCCTGGCTACTCTATTTAGAGAAGTCATCTCTTCTCCCCTGTCTCTGCCTCTTATCCTGCTTTATTTTCTTTGTAGTACTGATTAATCATTCTGTAAACACATTATACATATTTTTTGGACTCAGTGGTTTTTGCCTAACTGCATCAATAGAACATAAGCTGGAGCTTCGTTTTATTCATTAAGCTAATAGTAGATATTCAGTAAACATTTTATGAATGAATGAATGAGTGAGTGAATGAATGAATGAATTCATCTTTGTATCCTCATTATCTAATTCCAACTCTGGGACAAAAGAACTGCTCCATGAATGTCTACTTGACATTTGTTTCAGTTAATTCTCCTAACTAACTTGAGATGTAAATATTTTTCTTATTTTGCAGAGACATTGTATAATTTGCCTCAGGCCATGCAACTGAGCAGAAATTTGACTTCTGATCTCTGCAACTTCAGGATTCTGTCATTTCCACTTTCTTCTAGGGTTTCCATTTGCCTGTGCTGCTCTGATGTCTCGGGATGGCTTAGATGACAATGAAAAGGCTCCACTACACTGAGAAAGCTAAGGAGAACTCCGGTGGATGGGATCTGGGTCTCCACAGAAACACTGGGAAACACAGTTGGTAAATTCCAAGTACCAAGTCTTTTCGTGGGTACAGGCAATGCATTCTTGCCACTTCCCTCCTCAAAGAGCTGTTCCAGAGTGCATCCTATGAGTTTTTTCTGGGTAATCAACAAAACACCCTAGAATAGCAATCGGAGGCCCAGTCTAGCAGGCTTAAGAGTCCACATCCTGTTGTAGTTCTTCTCAGAGTGAGACAGAGTAAATATTAAATGGCACTCTGCATACCATATGTGCCTATTCCAAAATCCTTAGGAAGCTGTGGGTGGGAGTGACTGGGTCCTTCATATTTATAAGAAACATTAGTGAGCCAAATCAATTACTTTTCCAAAGGTGTTCATGTCAACAAGCCTTGCAAATAAGGCTATTTAGTGTAGTTATTTACTTTGTAGCTACTGCTTCCAAAGCTGCCCAATTTCTCCATTTTCTCCATGAAGCCACCCTCAGTTACACCAGCCCAAACTAATCAATCCATAACCTGTTGTTGGGTTTTATATTTTGCCCATCAGTTCTAAAATTCTTTGATATTGTTGACTCTTTAATGGGTTTGTGGCTTGGCTCACTAACTTGTCAGCTCCTTGAGGGCGGGGAGCACAGTATACATTCCTCTGTTGTCCTTACAAAGCCCTTTCCTTCCCCTTTCTTTCTCACTATAATCAACATATAAGTTCACTTCTGTGGTGGTTCCTAAAACAGGTAAAGAGGAGGCTTCCTACCCCCTCTCCCACATCCCATCTCAACCAAGTCTTATAGTCTAGAATCCATTGTGCTGCATTGACCCATTGACTGATACACCTGAAGGGAACTCTGGGCACTTGCCCACCCAGCCATAGCCGTCCCTGAGGCCTCCTAAACAGGTCACATCAGGAAAATTAGGAATACATAAGCTTTGGTTTCCTGCTCAACAGCCCATTTTTGCACTGGGACTGAATCTTCTTCCTGAAATCTTTGACAATCAGTGGAGTCCACAGCCAACTTCCCTTTCCAGGCCAGACCTTGTTCTACACCTCATCCAGCTTCTGAATAGAATTCTGTATTGATTAGAGTTGTTTTTCTCCAGCCACTTGAGTGTAATATTATCTCTACCTGGAATCCCTGCCACTGGGTCCATCCACTGGTTTGGTTCTGGAGCATTCTGGAGCATTGGACACTGGTATTTAAACAGCAAACTCAGAGACCTGTTGCCTCAGTCCTGATTTGTTTCCCACTCTTCTCACTGACCTGTGTGACTGAGTTTCTTTCATGTCTCTCAGCTGAGCTCACCAAGGATATGACAGCAGCAGAGCAGGTACACAGCAGTAGTAGCCAAGAATAAAGAATTTGCATTTCTTTCTTGAATCTTTTTACATAGCAAGAAGTATTAGTATCAGATATTGCTATTACCAGGCTTACTTCATGGAGGAGAAACTAAAGCTTTCCTTAGAAGAGAAAGGAGAATGCTAGAGGAATTAGGAGTTGCGTTGTGTTTCCTGATACCCTGCTGCTGCCAAGTTTATCCACACTTCCAAACACTTCAAGGCCTCTGATTTCAGGCCCTAAGAGTTAACCTAGCAGGCTAGTTTAGATCTCTACAGTCTTCTAGAGTGTTATGGAACCATAAAAACCAGATTACTATACTCTATATTCACTTACTGTCTTTCTTCAGAACACTCTGCCATGTAAGCCCTTACCAGAGATGTTAAATGATGACCATTCTCTCATACAAGGACAGCTTAAAAAGTTCATATTTGTATGCAAAAAATGGAATACCTGACCCTAACAGGATAACATGCACTTAGAGTCACTTTTCCAGGAATGCAAAGGAGTCTGCTCTCAACTACATATATCGTCTCACCCAATAGTCGGAAGGTAGTGGGGAAAGCACCGTTATCTGTTGTTAAAAATTTTGGTTTGAGGTCCAGTTCTCTCACTTACTGACCCTGTAACTTTTGGCAAGTCATTTAACATCTTACAATCTCAGTTTTCTCTATCTCTAAGGGATGTTTGTGAAGATTAAATGATGCAGTATCTATTAAAGAGCTTTACGAAATATAAATTTGCTTTCTATATTTTAGATATTTATAAAGTAGTAGCGATAACCAAGATTAATAAGACAGATATGGTAATGAGATGGAGTTTTTATTTTGTGCAAAGCTGGTTGGTTCATCTGGGCATTATAACTGTCTTATCTTTATAAGGAAGAAAACTGTCTCAGTGTGGTGGCGTTTTCTCCTGAAGTAGTTCCTAAGGTAAGGATTCAAGTGCAGATACTTAAGAGGTGATTCCATAAAACAGGAGCAGGGGAAGGAGGAAATGATACAGGAAAGGGAAAGCAGTCAAGAAGAGGTGTATTATTAAGCCAGCTACCAAAATGGGTGATTGAACCTTAAAGATTGCTGGGGGTGGGGGTATTAATTCCGGGTACTTCCCGTCTGCCACACATTTGTGAGTATGTGAGTATGTGTGTGTGTGTGTGTGTGTGTGTGTGTGTGTGTGTGTGTGTCAGAGGTGGGGTGAGGTGGGAGAGATATCTGTGGCTATAGTGCAGCCTTCTGAAAAAAACCCTTAGTTCTAGGCTGTGATATTGTGATTTATAAGAAATATGTGTTTGGTCTTCCTCCCATTTCTGGCATAGAGCTGCTAAAAACATTGGAATTTCTTAAGTGATGAGAATGATAAAGGTGTCTTTTGTTATGTTTATGAGGTGACTTTTGGAAAACACCTAGGTAACCTAAGGATGAAGGCTGGTCACCAGGGAAACCAACCATGTGATTAGAGGATTTGAACTTTTAGTCACACCCCCTTACTTCCAGGGAAGGGAGATAGGCTGGAAATTGAATCATTCACCAGTGGTCAGAGATTTAATCAATCAAGCCTCCATCAGAACAAAACAGGATGAGGTTCAGAGAGTTTTTTCAGATTGGTGAGCATGTGGAGATTCAGGGAGAGTGGTATTCTCAGGGAGCACAGAAGCTCTGCAGCCCCTTCCCACATACCTGGTGCTATGCATCTCTTCCATCTGGCTGTTCTTAAGTTAAATTCTTTTATAATAAATTGTTAATTTAGTAAATAAAATGTTTCTCTAAGTTCTGTGAGCTGCTTTAGCAAATTAGTTGAAGTCAAGGAGGGGGGTCCTTGGAACCTGTCATCTATAGCTGCTCAGTCAGAAGCACAGGCGACAACCTGAACTTATGACTGGTGTCTGAAATTGGTGGAGGGAGCCGTCTTATGGGATTGAACCCTTAACCTGTGGGATGTGATGTTATCTCCAGGTAGATAGTGTCAGAATTGAGTTGAGTTGTAGGACACCCCGCTGGTGCATGAGGATTGCTTGGTGGTGTGGGAAACACCTCCTCCCCACCCTCTCCCACTGCACACACATTGTACTTGGGAGCAGAATTCTTATTGGCAGTTGGAGGATGTGGGGAGCACTCTAGGCAGGATACTGACCAAATCTGCTATAAAATTTGTGGTCCTTGCACTCTATGCCAAGCACAGAATTCAGTATTTTCACATGCAGCACTCTAAATTACTGATGAAAGTTCCATGGCTCAGAGGACTCATATCTCATTCTGTACTGAATCATAGTCCTCTTGAGGTCAGGGATTGTGACTCTTATAGTCCCAGTGCCAGGCATTGGACTCTGCACCTAATCAATGTTCCTGAAGGTTAATGATTATGATGATAGTTTACATCAAGTCCAGTGGCTAAGGACTGAATTAGGAATCATATATATATATATATATATATATATATATATATATATATATATATATATTTATTGGGGAATAGTGTGTTTTTCCCATAACCCATCAGCTCCAAGTCAAGTTGTCATTTTCAATCTAGTTGTGGAGAGCGCAGCTCACTGACCCATGTGGGAATCGAACTGGTGATCTTGGTGTTATGAGCACTGTTCTATCTGACCAGCTGAGCCAACCAGCTGCCCAACAATCATATTTTTATATCTATGGTTTAATTATATCAATTTCATAATATATGAGTTATTTGTGAGCAACTATTGTTATTACGAGACATCTTCTACAGATGAGAAGCCTGGTATTAAGTTATGAGATTGAATGATGTATTTAAAAGGCAGAAAATAAATAATTTTTTTGATCTGGAGTGCATAATCCATAGAAAACTTACAGTAATGATAAAAGCTGATAGGTGGTTATTTAAAGGATAATATAGTAGACAATGCCTGGAAATTAGAAGGAAAATTCCTTTTTATTTAGTAAAGGACATTTAATATAAACTTAAATAAATGGCTATATGTGCTTTAATTGTTCTTAAACTGTTTTTGTAAAACTTTTGCCGTATTGCCAGCATTTTTATAGAAACTTGAGGGGAAGAAATTACTTTGTGAACTTTCTCTTACTAAGGCAAATAAATAAATAAAGATGAAACTTTGTGCATGCCTTTGAAACCCAGATAAGGGTTTCTTTGTGACTCTCACTAATATAGAAAAATCTATTTAAATTTACTCACTTCCCCTTTCCTTTCAAACCCGATCCCAGTTAGCCTTGGCTCCCACCCTCTCCTTCCCCAGTTATAAAACCAAATGGAATGTTTGTACTAAAGGGACAAGTCTGTGCACTGACTCAGAGGAAACACGTGTTTATAAACCATGTTTCCCTAAAGCTTCGGCACAAACATGGCTGTGACCCATTTCCAGATTGGACAGGGCAAAACTCTGTGGTGTGGCCCCGGCAAAGCTGAGTTGGAGGAGCCTAGCTAGTAACAAGACCCAGCTGCAAATGTCCTCGAGGCAACACCACACCTTGGAGACCTTTCATCATTAAGAGTCAAAACCAAAATAGCTGAAATGAAGTCAAACAAAGAAATGTTTGGGCTTTGCTAGAATGAAGTATTCTCCACGCATTTTCCATGTAGTTTAATCTGACTGCAGCCTCATTGCAGGCGAGTCCCTTCTTAACTGTGCCCATGACCTATCTTCTTTGTGTAATATCTTTTCCCTAAGGCCTAGGCTGACTATATCTGCCTGAATACAAAGGGTTACAAAGACACTTTGATTTCAGCTCTGAAGTCAATCAGATCTAGTTTTGAATCCCAATTCACTACATACTTTCCCTTGACAAATCTTTCCAAAGGACTCATTTTGTGCCAGGCATGGTTCTAAGTGCTCAGAGTGAGGGAGCCAGTGGGATTGACAAGGTCCTCCATTCTAATTGGAGGAAATAGGACAAACAAAACAAAACAAAAACAAAAACAGATTGTCTCACAGTGATAGAAATAATGTCATCAAAATAAATAAGGGAACTAGATTGGGCAGCCAGGAGAGGCCTCCACAGGTGGTGCGGAGAAGGCTTCTATGAAGAGGTGACATTTAAGCTGAGACCAGAATGACAAGGAGGAGCCAGGAGAATATGGACACACACAAAGTCCTTAAAGAGGAATAACGATTTGATTGAGGAACTAAGACAGTCCATGTGTCTGGAGCACTGTGAATGAAGGGAGTGTAGGATGAGATGAGTTTGAAGAGTGTGGCAGATCAAAGATGGTCACCCGTTCTTTGAGGTACCTGCTGTAGGAGGTGGGTCTGTTTCTCCTCCCCTGAGTCTGGGCTGGCCTCTGACTGTTTTGACCACTAGAGTGTGGCAGGAATGATGCTGTGTCAGTTCTGAGCCTAACCTTTGAGAATACTGGCTCTTCTATCTTGGTCCTCTGTGGCACTAAACTGAAATGTATGTAAGAAGACTGACTACCTACTGGAGAGACCACATGGACAGGCCCTGAGAATACACGAAGAGGATGAGGCTGAGCTGAGCCCCACCTTCCAGCTGTTGTCCCTGCCAAGGTACCAGATAAGTGAGTGAAACCATCTTGGACCAGCTTAGCTGCCAGCTGAATATCACTGAGAGACTCTAGTATATGCCTCATGAACCAGAAGAACCATCTAGCTGAGCCTTGCTCAAAATCCTGACAGAAAATCATGAGATATAATTCAATGGTTGTTTTAAGCCACTACATTTTGGGGTAGTTTATTTCTCAGCAAATGATATCCAGAACAGAGAGAGATAGGCTGGGTTAAGTTATATTGACCTTGAGCCAGGATTAAGAGTTTAGCTTCAGATGAAAGAGGTACCAAAGGAAGGTTTAAGCAAGAGGTATAGAGCTTACAGGACCTACATTACATTTTAAAACTTACTTTAACTGCTTTCTGTTCCTGGCTTTTTAGTTCTTTGATCTTACACAAGTAAACTGAACTATGCCTTGTTTTTTGTTTGTTTTTTTTTAACTATAAAATGAGAATAATAGTATCTACATCACAGGGTTGTTTAAGAATTAAATAATATAAAGTCATTAACGTATAGTGCTTAGCACCTGGGTAAGGGCTTAATAAATGGTAGCTGCAATTGTTATTATTTTTATGATTCAACTTCTACCTGAATAATTGAGGTGACTCCAGCTACACTCAATTCCTCTCAACTCATTCAGCAAGCCCTAGGGATATTGTGTATGTATTCACATATAGCGGTCTTTACCATTCCAGTTGTGCCTCTCTACTTACCAGAATTGGCCATTTTGGATCTTTCATGGCCTCCTCTTTTCCTCTGATCTTGGTCTCATGGATCCTCACATTAGCCTGACTACGCAGTGGCCCAGGCCGCTGCAGTTCTCTGCTGTGGCTGCTGTGTCCCCTCCAGTATGGGATGTGCCAGCCTGCTGCCTCTTAGACTGTCAGTTGGTGGACGTCAGCCATCATCATGCTCAAGTGGGGTGAACAACCTCACTCCTCCCACTTGGAGAAGTAACTGCCAAGAGAGCGCTTCCATGATCTTCTGATTCTTATAGAACTATGAGTGAAAGAAGTATTTATGTTATGTTATGTTATATTTATTATATTGTATTATATTATACTATATTATATTATACTATATTATGTTAAATTATAGTATTGATGTTCCTCAGCTTACGGTGGGGTTATGTCCCAAAAAACCCATCAGAAATTGAACATATTTTAAGTGGAAAATGCATTTAATACACTTGACCTACCAGACATCATAGCTTAGCCAAGCCTACCTTGAACATGCTCAGAATACTTACATTTCCTGACAGTTATGCAAAAGCATCTCGCTGCCACAACCCAGCATCATGAGAGAGTATCCTACAGCATATTGATAGCCCAGGAAAAGATAAGAATTTAAAATTTGAAGTACGGTTTCTACTGAATGTGTATCATTTTTGTACCATTGTAAAGTTGAAATATTATAAGTTGAACCATCATAAGTCAGGGACCATCTGTATTATCGGTTCCAGTAATACCTATTATAAGATGACTTAGTCCACCCACAAAAAAGAAAAAGTGCTCTTGATAACTCCTCCTTTCCATCTTTCCACTTCAGACTCACAATGCATATTAAGACCCTAAGACACGCTCCAGCAAAAAACACTGTTTCACTTGGCTTAATCCAGTATTTCATAAACCTGTTTAATTGTGAAACTATTTTGAGTCTCTCCTATGAAGAAATGTTGTTTGGTTTTCCAACCAAGGTTGAGAATGATGGATCTAGTAAGAAATGGATGACTTAAAATGAGATAATTTCTTAAAATCTTGCATATTCTAACACAAACTTTTGAAATTCAGGGGAAATTATCAACTTACCCATAGTTGGAAGATAGGAGATCAGACAATTAAGTTCACGAACTTGTTGCAACGCTGTTACTAACCTTTTTTGATATCAAAGGGATTATTCATTATGAATTTGTACCAACTGGATGAACAGTTAACCAAGTTTACTGTGTGGAAGTGCTAAAAAGGCTGCATGAAAAAGTTAGATGACCTGAACTTTTTGCCAACAGTTCATGGCTCTTGTATCACAACAATGAAGACAAAGGAAATATTGAAAGGAAGCCATTTTGATGACATTCAGGACATCTAGCATAATACAACGGCAGCCATTGCCATTCCATTCCAGATGGCCATTCCAGAAAAAGAGTTCCAAAATTGCTTTGAAGGGTGGACTAGGCGCTGACATTGGTGCATAGTTTCCCAAGGGGAGTACTTTGAAGGTGACCGTAGTTATATTTAGCAATGAGGTATGTAGCACTTTTCCTAGGATGAGTTTGCAAACTTAATTGTCAAATATCGTATTGAGGTTAGTTTTATTGTTGATGATATAATTTTATGATTTAACCTAATAAATTTTTTTAACAAAATGTTGTTTGATGTGATTTATAGATGATGTAATACAGAATTGTACACCTGAAATCTATGTAACTTTACTAACAACTGTCACCCCAATAAACTAATAATAAAAAAAAAGAAATGTTGTTTGAGAGATGATGCATTTAGTTTCTTCTCCACTTCCAGGGACTGTAGGATTTCTTTTGTTATTTTTTACCCCGCCTCTTTTAATTGTAATACAGAAGGTGCCAAAAAATGTATACATTTGAAAAAACTGTATTAAAATTGTCATACAATGAATGACACTAGCATTCATTTGATTAACACCATCTTTTGAGCGAATGTCATATTACACATTGCTACCATAATTTAATTCAACTTCGCACATACCACAGAGATAACAACTCTTAAAATGTATACATTTTTTTTTGGCAGCCCCAGTATATATCGAAGTGGTATTAGAATTTTTTCTTCTTCTGGGTGTTAATTCTATTGCATCGTGAATGTAGACTGCCTAGGTTTGAGTCCTGAAGCCATTTCTTATTTGCTGCATAAATTTGGGAAAAGTACTTAATATATCTGCTCTTTAGTTTCCTTATAGGTAAAAATGAAGATAATAATAGTATTTTCTACATAGGGCTGCTGTGATGGTTAAATGATTTAATGTATAAAATTGACTTTCACATTTTATGCTTGCAAGTGTTAGCTGCTATTGCTATAATATTATATTATTACTATTATTAGTATTTAAAACAAAGGAGTCAACAATTAGGGTCTATAACTATTTCTTCTATGTGAAGATTTGTTCAGCTTGAACTCAAATATCTTATTCTGAATCAACAATGCTCTAACACAAAATCTGACTTTAGGACAGGTGTTTACAGGAAATATGATATATAACTGCTATCAATATGAGAAGCATGTTAACTAAATGTTTTTTCCCCCGCTCCTAAATCTATGTAACACTTTATGACAATTACAGTTGCTATTTTTTTAAATGTTAATGCCATAATTAGAAAACTTAATGTTGATAGTGCCATTTAAAATTTAGTCATATGAGTTTTGTGTACTTTAGTCACTTCAAATCAAATATCCCTGAAAGAAAAGTTATCGGGGAGGTGGAAGCCTCATGTTAGCCAGTCATTTACTGTAAGCACTTAAGGGTTCTCTAGTTCATCAGTTCTCATTATGTTCAGGAGAGCCGGGCATTGTGCAGTAGGTGTCAGCATTAATCCCATTTTCTAAATGAGGCCTTTGAGGCATATGACAATTTGATTTTTATATTTTCTGCTGGTGAAAACAGAAAGACACAGTCTAGTTATCAGGATGGAGGAAAGCACGATTGGGAAACATGATCGGGACCTTTCCAGGATCAGTAGTCACTATGAAGTTTCTTTTGTTTGCGCATTCAGAGCCACCCTCGAAGATGAGAGTAGCCCCTCTTTGATTCCAGTCTCCAGGAATGGGTACAAAAGAGGATCTTTTGATTATTTTATAAAGTAAAGTGTTTTGTGTTTGAAGTGAATGAAATAAGGAAGAACAGGCTTGTATTGAATAAACTACAGGTTATCATAAACTAAAATTTATGATAAAAGAGACATGTTACATAGGTTCCCTCGATCTTGCGCTATATGGCAGTCTTTCTTAAATTATGTGTATATTATCCAGAGGGAAAAACAGGTTAGGTGCTCTGTTCAGCTTCCCATGCTTTGTCCTGCAGGCAGCTGCCCCAATAGGAAGCATTCTTTATGTGAGAAAATATTCTATGAGACTATCCTTGAAATCTTGAACTTACACTAATGGTGACTGTACACAGAACAATCATTTAATAATCAACTTTATTGACCTTGAAGCCTACTGATTTAGAAGCAATAAGCTTTTAGACACATCTTTTGACAAATGTAATGATGGAAGTAATTTTATGATGTAAAGCACAAGCACTCCTTACAGAATTGTTATTTTTAACGTTATCATTATTTTGGCAGGCTTCCTTGTTTGCATTCTCTCTATCCTTGAACAGAACATGATTTTCTTATGATTGAAAGAGCAGGAATCCTGAAGATCATTTAACATGCACAGGGCAGGGCCATGCCTAACTTCTTCACCACTGTATCTCTAGGACTGAACGAATGCCTGACACCAGAGAGTCTCAGGGAGCTTTTGTTGGATGAATGGATAGAGGAATGAGTAAATAAAGTGTTTTCTCCTTGAATTATCCAAGGAAGCTGTGTAGAGTCAAATAACTGGATGCCTTTTCAATCCTTCACATTCTGCTTTAGCACTGAAGATTGCTTTTTGAAAAGTCAAAAATCAATTTGGAGCCCTTTCTCAAGAGCAATCTTTCTAGAATCCAATATATGATACAAATATGAAAAGATATCTTCTTTCCTGGGTATTGCTGTCTTTTTCAAGACAATTTTGTATGTTGCTAAAAGCAGGAAGACGAGTATCTCTCAAGTACAATGCAGACAAATTGCCTCCTGCTGTTTAACGAAAAGGAAATGAAATTGATCTTACTTTGTACTTTTATATAAATAAAAATATTTTTAAACCCTCAGACCAGAAAACTTCCCTAGAGTAATACTGGATGATTGCTTGGCATTTCTTTCTTTACAAAAATATCAATACCAACTCTCTGATATATGGGTTTTATCTCTTTTTGTGCAAAATCAAACCATAAAGTAATTGCTGGCATAGCTCTACTTTTCTTTTCTTTTTTTTTTGCCGGAGGACATCTCAAAAACTTGTACTCTAAGGTTTATCTCAAAGTGAATAAAAATAAAGTTTAAAAATATTTCTATTGGCAATATATTTTTTCCTGCTGTTTCCCAGAACCAAAAGAGTGAGAAAAAAGATTCACTGGGAATACATTTGTTAGGAATTTACACATAGAGTGTCTTGGAATATTTTTCCTACAAATGACTTTATATTGGGGGCAAATCTTCCTACAGCTTCTAATTCAAGCCATGTGTTCTAGATTTAATATTAGGACTCACTCAAAGTATCTCAGGCTTGAAGGACAGGAAATTGATCAAAGAACTCCCTAATAACAATGCAATATAATTATGGAAAAAAGAAAAAAACAAAAAACCACAGCCAAGAGAAAGATGTTGTCATAGACATTAATACCTGTGAAATTGGCATTGGGCTTGTTGCTCTGAGTATCGTGTTTCCCTGAAAATAAGATCTAACTGGAAAATAAGCCCTAGCACGATTTTTCAGAATGACATCCCCTGAACATAAACCCTAATGCATCTTTTGGAACAAAAATTAATATAAGACCTGGTCTTATTTTCGGGGAAACACGATAGCTATGAATTCAGGTTAAATGTTCTTTATGAGAAAGAAAGAAATCTTTAAAACTCTGAGAAAATCATTAATTACCAGCTTTTTTTGTTTTGTTTTGTCATTACTGGCATCCAAAACACAAGTCACACATCAGCTTTTGAGATCAACTCTTGCTCTCCCCTTCTTGGTGTGTGTGTGTGTGTGTGTGTGTGTGTGTGTGTGTGTGTGTGTTCTTTCCAAATTAGAGCAATAACTCTATTGCTTTGCAAAACAAAAAACATAGGGTTTGTTGGAAAATGGCAAAGTCTGTTGGAAAACATACTGGTTTCCATATACCAATACTCCCATTAATTTAAAGTACTTTCCTATGCTGCCAATTATCTATTCCCCACCCTCTCATCTGGAAAGCGTACACAAAACTTCCCTTAAAAATATGCCAGCCACTCATTTACTGAGCCTCCAGTGTGGACTCAGCACTGTCTTAAACTCTGTGACATGATCCTGGCTCTCAAAGAACTCATGGTCTGTTTGTGGGGTTAGTAGACTTACATGGAAGAAGACTGGAGAATGAAGTGACCTCATGCAGAACCAGGTGCCTCTATAGGAGGCAAATGTTAAAGATTCAGCTATCAGAAGGTGTTATGCCTTTGTTCATGCTTTTCATGAACCTGGAATGCCTGGAATGCCATCCACTTCCTTTAGAAATTTTACCCATTCTTTAAAAACTGGCCAGTGACATCTTCTTAAGCAGCCTTTCCTTATCCCTCTAGTCAGAACTGGTCTCGCTCAGCCCTGTAGTCCTACATCCTGTGTGTGTGTGTGTGTGTACTAATCCTGTGTGTGTGCAGGTTCCCATTGTAGTTATTTATGTACCTTAGCAAAAAAAGTCCCCTTAAGTTCCTGAAGGGCCACACTAGGTCTTCTGTATCTTTGGATATCTGACTGTATCTAGAACAGTTTTATCCACTCATTAAATAGGTGCTTAACAGATGTTTATTGAATGAATGATTGAATGATCAAATGACTGAATCACAGGATTTTGCACAAAAGCTCCAAAGCCTTTCCCATACAATATCTTTCTGTAAGGTAGTTATCATTGCCACCTTACAAATTGGTAAAGGATCAGAGAGGTCAAGTACCTTGTTTAACTGCAAAGAGCAAGTAAATGACAGAGCTGGCCCTCAAACCCAGGTCTTTTGGCTCCAAGTCTAGTACTTGTTCCATTCCCTCATTCTATTTCCTATAGTAATTCCTTTTCTAATCACTGCAGGGTTTATTTAAATGTATTTAAAATCTTTAATAACTATAGATTATAAGCAGTTTGAGAAAGACTACTGAGGTTTTTAGTATTCTTGAGGGACTGACACAACACCTCATTTTGTATACAGTTTAATGAATCCTATGCCAGTTGAAGAACCAGCACTACTAATATTGCCCCAGATGTTACACACTCAGCTTGGGGCTGGTTTAGGTGATAAGGTCCCCCTTCTTTTGCCAGGAAGCAGTTGTTTTGTCCTTTTTTATCTGATAGGTATTTCTTTCGAATATCAAACCAATGTCCATAAATTAAAATACTCCCATATTATAAATAAGGCTCCCCATTACAGTTTTCTATTGTATATATCAGAGTTCTCTAACAGTCTTCTGAATAACAAATACTTGTACATGTCTTATAGTTCAGGTTTTGGATTCTCCTATTCTAACTGGCTACAAAATAATAATGTCACACAATTAAAAGCTAGTCCAGCAGAGTGAAAAAAGCATAACTTGGAGTCAGAAGACATGAGACAACTAGCCTTTCTTCCATTTAACTAGTTGTGTGATGCTGGGCAAATCTCTAATGTATGTGGGTCTTAGTTTCAACACCTGTGATGAAGAGATGGAAAAGTCTTATTTCTAAGCTGCTTCCAGTTGTAACATTCTAGGATTTATTTGCTCTTTTGTTCAATAAGGAAGCCCTATGCTTCCTAATAGTTATAGGAGGATTAATTTTATACAATGAAGATATCTCTCTCTTTGACTAGTTATGTGAAATTAAATAAGTCACTTAATCTCTCCCTTGGTTTACTCATTTATAAACCAGAAATAATAACCACCACACAAGATTTAAAAAGGACAATTTATGAGAAAGACCTTTGTAAACTTTAATATACTATACAGGTAAACTTGGACCTCTTCTACTGAAATGTAAAATTCTACTGAAATGATCAAGGATAGCATACCATTCTTTCTGTACTGGTTTTTCATTATTTATTATGTAAAATTTTATAAATACACAATAATACATACATAAAATTTGAAGCATGGTAACAAAATAAATACCCACAAACCCACCACCTATCCTAGGTATTAGAACATTCTCAACATCATTGAAACAGCTCTGTGTGTTTTTGTTTGATTCAACCCTCTGCTTTCCCATTAGAATTGTGTTTTAAATGCTTAAAAATAGTTTTACTACGTGTGTATGTTTGAACAGTATATTGTTTAGTTTTCTTATTTTTTTGTTTTATAAAAGTGACATCATACTGTATGCAGTCTTTTGAGACTTCCTGTTTTTTCCCACTTAATTTATATTTTATTAGTCAACATAATTTTAGTATATTAATATTATGATTAGCTTACAAGAAAATTACAATATTGTATATTAATTACATATAGTTTGCATATTAATATATACATCACATAGCATGTGTAATAGTTATATAATTTGTTATATTTATGTTATTATACTGATGTATAAATTACATATAAATTATATATTATAATATAGTATTGTAGCTTACAGATATAGATTACTTATCTTTGCTATTGCATAATATTCATAATATTCATTCTGTGAATATGCCACACATTATTCATCCATTTTCATGAAAGTGAACATTTGGGTTGTTTGCAGCAGCTTTACTACTAAAATCATAAAAACGGAGTCGTCAGGAGTAGTCTTGTATTCTGGTGCACATGAATAAGGATTTGTCCCCCTTACATCTGTGCTCAATTTTCTCCTTAATATTTATCATTATCTAGCATTGTGCCTGCACGTGAATGCATGCACACACACGTACACACACACACACATCTTGATAATTACCTGGATCCCCAACTGAAATATAAGATTCTATTTTTTCGATGCCATATCCCCAGTACCTAGAAAAGAGCAGTTAGCAAGGGCTCAGGAAATATTTGTTGAATGAATGAATGAGTAGTATTTTATTTCTTGTTTGTTAAGTAAATTATCCTGTTTGGATTTCCTATTGATGCAGAAATCAGCATGGAATAGTAGACAGACACTGAATGCAGTATTCTGGGTTCTGATCCCAGATCTGCCACTAACTAGCTGTGAAACTTTGGGCAAGTTACTCAGTCTTTCTGATACTGAGTATCAACATTTACATAAAGGAATAATGATTTCTGAGTATTGTGAGGAATAGTATGCGATGCTTATGCAAATATTTTATAAACCATGAATTCATATATATATATATATATATATATATATATATATATATATATATATGCTAATTTTCGTTCTTTAAATCCCACACATTTACAGAGATTCAAAAAAACAAAACAAAAACAAGAATTTCTGAGTTACAGCATGAAGCTTAAAAGAAACTAAGACTGGAGAGAGTGAGAGAGCCTAATTTTAAGGCCTTCACTGATGTGCTTCATGTGTTAGATGTGCAATATCAAACTTGTGCTGCAAAATCAAGCTATTTTTAAACCTCAAGAAAGCATAAAGAATCTCTTTTTAAGTAGAGCAACCAAGATAGTGTGTTACCCTTTTCAATCAGCCCACTTAAATGAAATATTCACCTTTTGTGTCAAAATAAGAAGTGATATATATCTATATATCTATATACATATATCTATATACATATATGAGGTCGGACAATTAGCAAACTCATCCTACAAAAAGTGCTACATACCTCATTGCTGAATATCACTATGGTCACTTTCAAAGTACTCCCCTTGGGAAGCTATGCGTCAAAGCCAGAGCCTAGTCCACCCTTCAAAGCAATTTTGGAACTCTTTTTCTGGAATGGCCATCAGAGTTGTCATTGTATTACCCTTGATGTCCTGAATGTCATCAAAATATCTCCCTTTCAATATTTTCTTTATCTTCGAGTAAAGAAAGAAGTCATTTGGGGCCAGATCGGGTGAGTAGGGAGAGTGTTTCAATACAGTTATTTGTTTACTGGCTAAAAACTCCCTCATAGACAGTGCCGTGTGAGCTGGTGCATTGTAGTGATGCAAGAGCCATGAATTGTTGGCGAAAAGTTCAGGTCGTCTTAACTTTGGTCTTAACTTTGTCACGCAGCCTTCTCAGTACTTCCAAATAGTAAACTTGGTTAACTGTTTGTCCAGTTGGTGTAAATTCTTAATGAATAATCCCTCTGATTTACAAAAAAAGTTAGCAACATTGTTGCAACAAGTTCGCAAACTCAATTGTCAGACCTCACATATAGTTGAGCACCCAGAAGGGATGGATTCTTTTTTGTTTGTTTGTTTATTTTGTTCTTTAGATTGTACTTATAAGTGAAATCATATGACATTTATCTTCCTCTGTCTGACTTATTCCACTCAGCACAATATCCTCTAGGTCCATCCATGTGGTTTCAGATGGCAAAATTTCTTTTTTTAAGGCTGAGTAATAATCCATTGTATATATGGACCACCTTTTCTTTATAGATGATGTAATACAGAATTGTACACCTGAAATCTATGTAATTTTATTAACAATTGTCACCCCAATAAATTAAAAAAAAAAAAAAAAGAGATGGAGTGTTTTAAGGGTAAATTCCTAAAACAATCATGGATGTAAAATAACTATAGCTGAAATATCCATTTATACTGAATTAAGGTTCTTTAGTCTAGATAAAGGAAATTTTCTGTCTCTCTTCTCTCTTGGTTTCACATGGACAGGTAAGGCAGAAGTGGTGATGTCTGGGGGATGCTTTTCATCTGCCTGTGTCCTGAACGGCATGTCCCTGTGTTGTCCAAAGTTAATAGTGTTGACCTTTGTTTTATTACCTGTAAAATGATTTAATAACAATATTGTCCAATTCTGTTGTAAAAATTAAATATGATAATGTGAGTGAAAACCCTTTGTAAACTGTAAAGTATGATGTTGATGTTATGAAAGCTGAATTATGAGATTTAGTGTCATGAGACGGAAACCTAAGGCAAACATGTATATTTGTGTTATGAGAACTAGACCCTAGGCAAAAATGTGTAGTGACCTGTTTCATTTTGCCCTCTTCCTGTTGTTCTCACCTTTGATTAGGCGTTCCCTCTTCCTTCCTAACCTTGTATCCCCTTGGGTTCCCAGCACTCATGCTCAGCCACCGCTGAGAGTCTCCTGCACCTAGACCGGGAACCATACGTCCCTCTGCTCTACACATTCACCCGTGTCCCCTACCCTTCAGTTTTAGCTCTGCCCTCTTCTTCCTAAAATAATACCAAGGTCCAGGAGAGTGGAAGGCAAAAGGATTATTTGGCTTTGGGTTCACTTGGAGCCTCAAGTCCTGAGTTTTGCTATGTTCTCTAGACAAGGTTTATATGGTCGCCAAGAGCCACTGACAAGACTGAGGAACAAAAGGTCCACTGGGAAGCTTTAACTTTTCTGCAACTTGCCCAAAGGTGTTTTGACATTTTTACATATACCAGGAACCCTCTGGAAAAAGCACAGGTCTCTGTCAACTTATAACAAGGTCTGGGTGACACAGTTAATATGAGATCATGGTTAATAGATGCTTATGCAGGAGTGCCTATGGTTTTAATTCATTTTCATATCCCCAGTGAGAATTTAAATGGATTGATGAGGAGAAGAAACTTAGTGAATCCCTTAACGGAAAAAAGAGGTGTTTACAAAAATATTTTTTAAAATAGAACATAGATAGCATTCATGGACTGGAACTGGAACAGGAAATCAGCTTTAGAGACCCTTTTACCTCCTTGTCTTTCCCTTTTGGCTTCATCTGGTTTCTCTCTTATTATCTCATTTCTCTCCACAGTCTTTATTCCCTTCTCCATTATTTCCAGGTCACATCTCAGAAGAACTTAACTTAGCTGGTGTAGCTCACCATTCCTACACTTGTTGTGTGAGGCTCTTTGAATTAATCTGCCTAATGGGTGTCAGGTCTACCCCATCAGCAGCCAGTACTGTACAGTGAGCAGCCCGGCTCTGCCTCCCTGGGCAAGGCTGAGGGTCTACAGTTTTCCAATAGAAGAACATGACTGACAGATCCAGACGCTGAATTGCCAGGGCCGTGTGAGCATGAGGGAGGGAAATTGCTTTGAGGGAATCGGTGTCTTAGCTTGAGAGCCCCTGCAAGTCTGATGGTTGCATATCCTCCTCATTTTCCCATCTCTACTGTGAACATGATTATTCCTGTAGATGAGACACAAGCCTTTCTCTGTCTCCCTCTCCCTCTCTCTCTCAACTATATACTGTTTCTCAAAGACTCCAAAAAGGTGTGGGCAAAGACTTTTGATGATGGGGGTGGGATGGGAAGGCTCTTTCTTACAAGTACAGCATCTCAAAACATTCGCTTCAGATTGTTAGAATTTAAGGCCAGTATTGAATTTCATGTCTCATCTCAAATTCCAGGTCCCAGTCTGGAATTTCATACTTCACAATATTTCCCATTCTGCCACTTACCAGCTATGAAACCTTGAGAAAGAAAGTTATTTCATCTAATTTTTTTTATTGCTATTGCTTGGTTACTTCATTTGTTAATTCTTCAAATGTGCCATTTAATCAACATTTGTTGACAGCTTATTCTGTGTGAGATATTCGAGATATTTCATTAAAGTAGTTAAGGTATCTAAAGTCATTTAAAATTTTTTAAGTTAAAATGATTTAAATGTTTTAACAACCATCTGACTTACACTGCTAATTTGTTTCTTTAGCAAAGTCTTTCCCCACAAATGCAGAATCTTATAATATCAGTGAGTTTTTCGGTATTGCTCTAAGCTGCAGATTAAAGGAAATTTTTTTAAAAGCTTGTGATAGTAAATTTCATTGAGATGGAATTTTACTTAAAAATAAATTTCTAAATAATGGTAAAAGTTCATAGTATTTAAGTGGACTAGGCCATTATGCCAAAAGAGACATTGTCAAGCTTCAGAAAGCACACACTGCTTAGTTTTGAATCTGTGTAATTTTTACGTGACATTTCTTCTCAAAACAAACATTTTTTTCTTGAATGAAAAATTCTGTGCTAACTCATATCCTCCCCAAACACTCCTTGCCCTGTAATAACTTATCAGTGTGTGCACAGGATGGGAAAAAGAAAAAAAAGAGCTAAGGAAGTAGTTTTCAGTTTCAAGTTTCCAAAGGATTATTTATAATAACAACCAGTATGTTTAAACAATAATGTTTTCTAGTTAATTTAATTTTTTGCTAACTGGCAGTTAACTCAAATACCCTTTTAATTTTAATTAATGTTAAAATTCACTATAGGATGGTGAACATAAATGAACCTTTCTTAGATAATTTGGAATGCTGGGTAATGAGCAAAAATGTCAATTCTCATATAGGCATTCAAAAAACATTTGTTGACTGTACCAAACTATAGGTGTAAACCGGTATATAGGAAAAGACAGAAGATATGTTAACTCCAGGACATGCTATAGGGGCTTTCAGACACGTTTCCAGCAAACTACAATAAGAAATACATTTTATATTGCAACCCATTACCAATAAACACACACACACACACACACACACACACACACATACACACACACACACACACATCTGTATGCATGTAAGTAGTTGAAAGAAAAATTTTGTGAAACTATACTTATCAGGGCAATGCATTCTAATTGGTTTTTATCTTATTCTATTTCCTTTATAAAAAAGAATGTTGTTTGTGACCTACTAAATTGATTTCATAACCTATCAGTGGACTATGTGATGATGTATAATTTGAAAAATCCTGTTTTGAAAAACAGATCTCTTATATCAGCATGTTTTGTTATTTGCATAATTAAACTAAGTATAGAACTCTGGAGAAAAAAAAAAAGAACTCTGGGGGAAAAAGTTTTTCTAGTTATTTTCTTTAGTTTTAGAAAAATGGAACCAAATTTCTTGGTTAACATTACTTTTAAAATTTGAGTTAAGTTAGCTTTTGGTTACTGTTACTTAAACAGCATATTCCTGAAGATCTGACCTTAAAGAACTTGCTAAATTTGATTTATCAAAATATCCAAACATGAGAGAATTAAACAATTAATGAAGACCTTTGAAAAATAAGAAATTCTCAAAGATTACAGTAAAATTATAACCACAAAGTGCCTGACATGAAATTAAGATTTAAAAATAAATCTAAGAAAAAATACCTCTTCAAGCCAATGAATAACTTGAAAACATTCTAGAGTCCTCTCTTCTGTGGCTTACTCACTTTTGCTTCCACTGGCATGAGGATTATTCCTGTAGTATCCTAGCATGTTTTCTTGCTATGGGGTATGCGCTGTACAAGTTCTTTAAAACGCTTTCTTAACACAAAGAAACCTAGCATGTGAGATCCTTAAGATTTTGAGAGCTTAAAACCTCCTATTAGGGTAAGAACAACTTCTTCTACTTTCTTAAGGCCTTTGATTAAGGGCCTAATTTGTCATGGGTAGAGATGAGGATGGTGATGGTATATGGCGGAGGAGACAGAGGTGGTTTTAAAAAGCAGTGAAGTGGCTAGTTGTCAAGATCAGGAGTGTTCTGTCATGTAGGCAAGCTCCCAGGTATTTATTGAGTCCTACAAGATTTTTTAGCCAGTCCTATGTTTCTAAAGCTATTAAATATTAAGCTGTCTTGGTACCAGTTGCAAAACCTCAAATTTCTTTTCCTGTGGCTGCCATGTGGCTCTTTATATAGCCTGAGTGTTGTGCAACCAAATCCGGACATGCCAGACACAGTGTACTTCTGGTGCCAGAGGAAGTGGTAGGGCAGATCTGAGGGCTCGTGGGAAGCAAATATTCAGCCCCACATTTATTCCCAGGCCTGACTCAAAGGGTTGTGTGATTTGAGGAATTACCCCAGCTCTGCTTCCCTATTTCCAGGGAGTGAAACCACAAGGCAGTTTGGGCTGAGGGGTTTGCTCCTGTCTGGTATCTGTACCATTGTTACTGTCACTCTGAGTCACAGGGCATTAGTAACTGCCCTGTGGCCTGCAGTAGTGCAGGGAGGGGTGAGACCCTTTAAGGCCGGAGTGGGTTGCTCATGGTTCAGAATTCAGTTGTGCCAAGCTAGCTCTGTGATGCTGAGCATGCTGGGTTCTCCAAGCACGAGTTTACTTATCTATAAAATGAGGACAATAGAACCTACCAAGTAAGGTTATTGAAAAGATTAGAGAAAATAAAAATAAGAACTAACATGTATCAAATGCTTATTGTGTGCCAGGCACTGTTCTGAGCACTTTTTACATTACTCACGTCAACTCAATTCTCACTACAATCCTATGAGGTAGGTATTATCATCATTTGCATTTTCTACAGGAATCTGAGCTTGATTTGTACAAGATGACACAAATAGGAAGTGGCAGAGCAAGGATTTGAATCCAAACAGCCTGACTACAAAACCTACACTCTTAACACAAAGTGTTCATGTATGAGGTCTGACAATTAAGTTTGAGAACTTGTTGCAACGCTATTGCTAACCTTTTTTAACATCAGAGAAGTTATTCATTATGTATTTGTACCAACTGGACTGACAGTTAACCAAGTTTACTATTTGGAAGTGATGAAAAGGCTGCGTAAAGAAGTTAGACAACCTGAATTTTTCGCCAACAATTCATGGCTCTTGCATCATGACAATGCAACAGCCCACATGACACTGTCTGTGAGGGAGTTTTTAGCCAGTAAACAAATAACTGTATTGGAACACCCTCCCTACTCACCTGATCTGGCCCCCAGTGACTTCTTTCTTTACCCAAAGATAAAGGACATTTTGAAAAGAATACATTTTGATGACATTCAGGACATCAAGGGTAACAAAAACAGGTCTGAGGGCCTTTCCAGAAGAAGAATTCCAAAATTGCTTTGAAGGGTGGACTAGGCACTGGCATCAGTGCTTAGCTACCCAAGGGGAGTACTTTGAAAGTGACTGTAGTGATATTCAGCAATGAGATATGTAGCACTTTTAGAATGTGTTCACGAACTTAATTGTCAGACCTCATATTAATTTAGGAACATAAAACAGTTTTAAAACAGTTTTATTGCATCCAATATTTACTTGATGAATAGTTAACAAACTGTCCTCAATGCCAACTGGTTGTGAATCCCCATGCTTGGTATTAATGGGGAAGCAAATATAAGATGTTGTCGCATAATAGGGAAAAATATTCACTGGTGTCCCTATAATGGGCAGAAGTGTATGGAGATTGTTGAGGGACTGGGAGTTTGTGGTATTGGTTGCTGATTGGCTGAGGATGAGGTAGAAAAAGGGGAGAAGTCAAAGATGCTTGTGAGGTGTCAAGCTCAGGAGATGAAGAGAATGGTGACTTCATCAACAGCATGGAGGATTCTAGGTGAGCTGGTATGGGGTAAGAGGTGGTGATGGTCACGGTGAGCTTCCCTGTAGATACCCCAAATTATATCATATAGCCAGTGTTAGTTGTCAGATTGAACATGCAGTGAACATGTTTTCTCCTAATTAATTCATTCCACAAATATTTAATGAGCATCGATCTTATCATGGGCTTTTCGGCAGGCTCTGAGGTTCTTCCCATCCCGGAATTCACATTTACTGGGAATTTGGAGGGGAAAGGCTATCAATCTGTTAGTCTTTTAGGTGTTATATTCTTCTGTCTCAATTTTATTTATTGACTTCTGTCTTTATTGACTCCTAACATTAGTAGTACCGGGGGCAAGAGTGGAGGTCTAGTTACTACACATGTCTTAATTTTTAAATTATAAGTCAGGATAGCAAAATATTACATAAAAGATGTTTTATCTTTCCAGATTGACAAAATACCCCCAAAGCCATAAGCACCTGGAAGGCGACGTTAGACTTCACGATTGTTAGTTGGCTTGGAGTTCTTAACTGGAGCATGGCAGATTGGAGAGACAGCACTGGCTTGTGGCCCAGTGTTCTCTCTGCCTCAGGCTACCCAGTAAGGGACCTTGGGAACATGTGTGGGGACATCCTACCTGCATGTTTAAACTTTGTTCATGTCCCCCACCCCACTAGTAGCAACTTGGACATTTTGGGGCCAGAAAGAGGCTGCAGTTGGTCCCAGAAATAGGACTGAGGCCATTTGTATGGGAAATTTTAGAGTTCCAAGAACCTGAGGCATGGTCTAGAAGTGGACGCGCAGGCTCTGGGTAGACCTGTCCTCTTGCTCTGTGGATGTTTTGTGCAGAGAGGAGAAACAGATGGAGGAGACCCCAGTGCAACCTCTAAAGTGTGGAGCTGAGGGCAGGACCCCACTTGCCTTGTGTCCAGGAGTACCTCTGACTGACTAAAATTTTGTTATTAGTGCTTTTGTATTTCTCAGTTGAGCAACACATGTGTGTTCCTACAAGGTCAGCATGATCCCTGATCTATCTTTTGATACCTATCATGAATTGAAGTTTTCAAACATTTATTTTTGTATGCCTTGCAACGAAAGAAAAAGAAAGGAAGGAAGGAAGGAAGGAAGGAAGGAAGGAAGGAAGGAAGGAAGGAAGGAAGGAAGGAAGGAAGGAAGGAAAGAAGGAGGAAAAGAAAAAGAAAATAAAAGAAAGACATAAGGAGTGAAAGAAAAGGCAAAAAGGCATTCATGACTGGTTTTATTAACGGCAGCTGCTAAAAAAAGTTCTCAGATATTTAATCAAACCAAACTAAAGCACATGCTACTCACTTTTTAGTAAATTCTGCAGATGTTGTCTTTCCACATAAATCCAAAGAAGCCCCTAATTTTTAAAAAGATTTTAAAATATAGCTAACATACAATATTATATTAGTTTCAGGTGTACACCATAGTTATTTGACACTTAGATACCTAAAGAAGTGATCGCCATGATCAATCCATCAATCGTCTGACACCGCACCATGCTATCATAATATAATATTATTGAATATATTCCCCATGCTGTACATTACACCCCCATGACTTAATTGTTTTACACCTGGACATTTGGTCCTCTTAGTCTCCTCACGTTTTCCGCCCTTTTAAAATTTTTTAATTACAGTTGACATTCAACATTAATTTATATTAATTTCAGGTATACAGCATAGTGGTTAGACATTTATATAATTTAAAAAGTGATGCCCCTGACTAGTCTAGTACCTACCTGGCAGAATACATAGTTATTACTGTATTATTGACTATATTCCTTATGCCTTACTTTACATCCCCATCATTATTTTGTAACTACCAATTTGTACTTCTCAATCCCTTTACATTTTGCACTCTGCCTCACAACCACCCTCCCATCTATCGCCCCAATAAATCTACTACCCATTTATCATCCTGATAAACTTAGTACCCATCTGACACCATACATAGTGATTAAAATATTATTGACTATATTCCTTATGCTATACCCTACATCTCCATGACTACTGTGTAACAACCAATTTGCATGTCTTAATCCTTTTCCCTTTTTCAACCACATCCCCAACCCCCTCGCCCCAACCCTCTAGCCCCCCAATCTGACAACCATGAATGTGTTCTCTGTATCTATGAGTTTATTTCTGTTTTTGTTTGTTTGTTTATTTGTTCTTTAGGTTCCATATATAAGTGAAATCACAATGCATCTGTCTTTCTCTGTCTGACATACTCCCCTCAGCACCATACCACAGGTCCATCCATGCTGCCACAGACGGCAAGAACCCATTCCCTTCCTGGGCCAAGCAATATTCCATTGTAAATATGTACCACCTCCTCTTTATCTATTCATCCATTAATGGACACCTAGGCAGCCTCCAATCTTGGCTATTATAAATAATGCTGCAATGCACATATGGATGCACATGTCCCCTTGAAATAGTGTTTTGGATATCTCTGGATAAACACTCAGGAGTGGGATTACTGGGCCCTTCTTGGTCTCTTTTATAGCCTTTGTTTAAAGTCTATTTAGTATAAGTATTGGTTTAAGTATTGGTATAGGTATTGGTGTAAATATATTGGTATAAGTATTGCAACCCCAGTCTTTTCTTTTCGTTTCCATTTTCATGAAATATCTTTTTCCATCCCTTTACTTTCAGTCTCTGTGTGTGTTTCTATCAGGTGTAAATCTCTCATAGGCAGCATATATAAGGGACTTATTTTCTTATCCTTTTAACCATCCTGTTTTTTGATTGGAACATTTAATCCATTTACACTTAAAGTAATTGTTGATAGATATGTAGTTATTGCCATTTTATTCTTCTTCTTATATATATATATATTTTTATATCTTAAAGAAGTCCCTTTAAAATTTCTTACTAGTTTGTTGATGCACTGCTATAACTTTTTCTTGTGTGGGAAGCTCTTTATCCGTTCTCTGATTCTAAATGATAGCTTTGCTGGATAGAGTAATCTTGGTTGCAGGTTCTGACTTTTCATCATTTTGAATATTTTGTGCCAGTCCCTTCTGGCCTGCAAAGTTTCTGTTGAGAAATCAAGTGACAGTCTATGGGAGCTCCCTTGTAGGTCACTAACAGCTTTGCTCCTCCTGCTTATAAGATTTTCTCTTTGTCTTTAACCTTTGGCATTTTAATTTATGTCTTTGTGTAGGCCTCTGTGGGCTCATCTTGTTTGGGACTCTGTGTGCTTCCTGATCTTGTATGTCTGTTTCCTTCACCAGGTTGAGGAAGTGTTCCATCATGATTTATTCAAATAGGTTTTCAACTCATTGCCGTCTCTCTTCTCTTTCTGATACCCCTGTGATGTGAATGTTGGTACACTTGATGTTGTCCCAGAGGTGCCTTAAACTTTCCTGATTTTTTAAAAAAATTCTTTTTTTTTTTTTCTATTCTGATTGGGTGTTTTCTGCTACTTTACCTTCTAATCACTGATCTGACCCTTTGCTTCAACTAATCTACTGTTGATTCCCTTTAATATATTTTTCATTTTATTTACTGTATTCTTTATTTCTGACTTTACTCTTTTATGTTTTCTATCTCCATTTATCAGTCTCCTATCAACGTTCTCCCTGAGATCACTGAGCATCCTTTTAACCAGTGTTTTGAGCTCTGCATCTGGTAGGTTGCTTGTCTCCATTTTTTAGTTCTTTTTCTGGAGCTGTTTTCTGTTCTTTTATTCTTTTTCTGTTCTTTTATTCTGTTCTTTGTCTCCCCATTTTGGCTGCCTCCCTGTGTTTGTTTCTATGTATTATGTAGGGCTGCTGTTCCTCCTGGTAAAAGAAGAGTGGCCTTATGTAGTAGGTATCCTGTGGGGCCCAGTGGTACAGTCTCTCCAGTTACCTGAGCTGGGTGCTCTAAGTGTGTCCTTTGTGTGGGTTGTGTGTGCCCTCTTATTGTAGTTGAACCTGGGTTGCTGTTTACATATCAATAGGAGCGATTGACCCTTGGGTCATTGGTTATGAGGACTGGCTGTACTACATTGGAGATGCTGTTGTGCAAAGGCTGATACTACAGAGCAGGATCCACTTTAGTAAGGCTCTGATGTCTGCGCAGTCTGCTTTATTGAGTGTGTCAGCCTTGGAGGTGGCTGGGTGATGCTCCAGCTTGGTCTGACACTGGTCATTGGGTGTGCCAGCCCCAGGGCTTCCTTGTAGGGGTCCCAAAGCAGGTCATGTTCAGCCACAAACTGTGCCCTGCCTAAGACCACCTGTCATGAGCCACCAAACAATTCACAGATGGCCACCATTTATGCTATGCTTGGGGGTACCTCAAGAGGCCAAGATGCTAACTGAAGCCAGTGCTAACTGAAACCAGCTGTTGCTAGTGCTGGGCTTGGGGTTGCTCAGACAGAGGTATGGCACACAACAAAGACAGATGCTGCTTGTTTGGATTTTGGGAACCTTTGAGAGATTTTAGGAAAGTCTGCATCATGAACCAAGGACAGACCATTTGTATGGAAAAACCACTGGAAGTGGCTTGGATGTACCTGAAAGTTGGGTGGGGAGGAAAGTTGGTGTCTCATGGAATCACTAGGATGGGGCAGACAAACCTTTTTATCCAGTTTGATGGAGACTCAGATATGGTGCCTGCCTATGTCTGCACACTGGGATGGGGAGGGCTCAACAAAGAAGCATTGGCTTCAGCCATCTTCTCCATCTGGGAGAAAGCTTCCCCTCCAGCCACGCCCTTCAGACAGAAAACTCAGTTCCTCCGCATACGTCACTGGCATCTTTTGAGCTGCTGCCAATGCACTGGAGCTCAGAGCAATTGAGTCCATCAGCAAGTTAAGTCCATTAGTGGGCCCTTTAAGAGGAACACCTGGGACCCTAGCTACACTCTGTCTCACTAAGTCACAATCTCTGCTGGCCAGAAGTTTTGGGCACTTCTCTACCCAACAGTGGTACCCTGGCTGGGTAGCCTAGTGTAGGGCTGGCTCATCCGTGGAGTACCCTGCAGCCAAGCTATCCCTCCTGATTTTTAATAGTCATGCGTGGGTGTGGGACCAGCCTATTCCATATCTCTGCCCTTCCTCCCAGTCTCAAGGTAGCTTCTTCTGTATGTCCATAGTTGTAGGGCTTCGGTTCAGCTAGATTTCAGGCAATTCTCAATGATGGTTGTTCCGTAGTTTAGTTGTAATTTTGATGTGGTCGTGAGAGAAAGCAATCACAGAGTTTACCTACTCTGCCACCTTGATCCAAGCACTCAGGAATCCCCTAATTTGCATTATTGCAATTTTTAGAGTACTACAATTAATTTCTTTCATGAATCCTCCTAATAGTTAATGCTGTATATATTTGTAATTTGTTTTAAGTTCTTAGAGCTGCTTCAGAACATCCCATCATTTGCTATGGATCTCAGTTTGAAAATCAGAACACATCAGGGTTTTTTTTTTTTGTTTGTTTGTTTTTTAATGTTAGTAGAACTTTTCTTATTCAATTCAATTCAAAACCATGCACTACACCTATTATCCCAGGCACTGTGTTTTCCCCTAGAAAAATCTAAATGAATAGGACCTGTTTACTACCCTTAAAGATCTCATAGACTGGTGATCAGGGACAGATATTTAAGCATATCAATTATAATAAAACACAATAAATGTTATTACAGGGGGCCACATGAGGAGAAAGGACTTCAGTTGACACTCAGACCTGGGGGTTTCTGAGATTTCACTGAGGAGTTGACATTTCAGATGGGTCTTAAAGAGGAATAGAAGTTTGTAAGACAAGTGAGATAATTGTTATTGTCCATTTTCCTTTGGAATTATTTATTTTTTCTACTTATGTATAATGCCTGAGATGCCTGGATTTCCTATGCCATCACTCATAAAAATCTAAATTGTTCTGTTTTCTTATTGTTCTACCCCAGTGCCTCACATATGGGACACAGTTCTGTATATAAGTCTCAGTGTTATTATCTATAAAATGGGAACAGACTACCTACTTCATAGCATTGTTTTGAGGATTCAAAGCAATAATATGTCTAACTGCTTAGCATCATTCTTGTGTATGAGTTAGAATTGTGTTTGGCTGCATGTCATAGAACTCCAATCCACATGGCTTAACCAAGTCAGGGTTTGTTTTGCTGGGATATCAGAAAGTCCTGAGGGAACCAGTGCAGGGCTGGTATAGAAACTCTAGGATGGTGCCAGTGTCCCTGGATCCTGTGAATTTTCTGTTCTATCTTTCTTAGCATATGGTTTTCTTTTTTATGCTTGATGAGTCACGGTCACAAGATGGCCACTCTACCTCTAGCCTCATGTTCAGTTCAGGAAGAAGAAGAAGGACGAAAGAAGAGTAATGCCTTTATCAGGAAAGCAAAAACTGACACTGAAATCTCTATCAGACTTCTGTTTACATGTCAAAGGACAGAAGTTTTCATTTGGCTCACCTGACTGTAAGGGAATCTGAGAGGGCAAATATTTTAGCTGGGCATTTTGCCATCGTAAGCTCGATTGGGGTTCTCATAGTAGAAAGGAGCATGGACACTGTGTAAGTACCCAGCAGCCTCTGCTGCAGGTGGCACACAATAAATACTCAATAGTTAGTATCACCATGGAAAAGACGCTCAATAAATGTTTGTTCAGTTGGATAGAACTATCTCCATACTGCCATTCGGCCCAAGTCACCATCATCTCTTGCTACAGTAAGAGCCTCCTAACTGATTTCCCTACCTCTGTTCTTGCTTCTCTACATTCCATTTCCCCCCAGGAGTCAACGTGATCTTTGAAAAATGTCAGTTGATATAAACATAAGAGCTGAAACTGTAAAACTTCTAGAAGAAGACATAGGGTAGAAACCTCATGACATTGGTTTTGGCAATCAGTTCTTGGATAGGACAGCAAAAGTATAGGGAACAAAAGAAAAAAATAGATAAATTGGACTATACTAAAATTAAAAACTGTGATTAAAGGATATAAACAGAGTGAAAAGGCAATTATAGGATGGGAGAAAATATTTGCAAATCATATATCTGATAAGGGGCTCATATCCAGAATATATAAAGAACTCTTGCAACTCAACAACAGAATACAAATAACCCATTTAAAAATTGGGCATAGCATTTGAATAGACATTTCTCCATAGATGATATACAAATGGCCAGCAAGCACATAAAAAGATGCACAGTATCACTAATCATTAGGAAAATACAAATGAAAACCAGAGTGAGATACCATGTTACATCCATTAGGATGGTGTGAAAAAACAAAATAACAAGTCTGGTGAGGATGTGGAAAAATTGCAACACTTATGTGCTGTTGGTGGGAATATAAAACGGTATTGTATTAAAATAAAATAAATATTATTAAAATAAATATTTTCTCACTTGAGTCACTGTGGGAAAAATATGGTAGTTCTCAAAAAATTAAAAATAGAACTATCAATGATCTAGCAATTCCACTTCTGAGTATATACACAGAAGAATTGAAAACAGGGTCTTGAAGAAATATTTGTACACCCATGTTTAGAGCAACACTATTCACAATAGCTAAAAAATGGAAGCAACTTTGTCGTCCAAATGACCTCTGATGACCTATCTGCCCCGGTGATTTGGCAACTGCCGACCTCCCTGATCTCATGTGTGAGCACTCTCCTTGCTCATTGTGTTCTAATGTCACTAGTCTTCTCATACATTGGCAGGTATATTAAACCTGCTAATCTCATTCCTGCTATAGGGCTTTTGCTCTGCTTTCCCCTTTGCCTAGAATACTCTTCTCTATTTTCACACAGTTGGCTCCTTCTTATCATCTAGACCAGGGGTGTCCAAACTTTTTTCAACGGTTTTCACCAAGGGCCATATACGGTAAAATACACAAACAGCCGGGCCACTCACTCGAGGTGAAGTAGGTATTACCTCACCTGGTTTATTTAAGTAAACTAAATATATATTTGGAATTTGCTGCGGGCCAATTAACAATGGATCGCGGGCCACAGTTGGCCTGCAGGCCGCAGTTTGGACACCCCTGATCTAGACCTAACCTCAAATATTTTCTCTTTAGAGCTCTTTCTCTAACCTTGTCTAAGGTTGCCGTCTGCCACACCTTAGTCACCATCTATCATATTGCCTTGTTTAATTCATTCATAGCCCTTTATATTATGTGAAATTATCTGACATGTTTAGTACCTGTCTCTTTCAGCAGAATCTAAACTGAATGAGAGCAGACTTTGTATGGTTTACTACTGTATTCTCAAGGCTGACACATATAGGCATTCAATAAATATCAGTTAAATAAATCATTGAATTCGGCAAATATTTATTGGGTCCTCATTATGTTCCAGGCAATGTATTATACTAGTCATGAAGCATAAACAAACATTATGTGATCAACTTCATAAAGATCTATCAGAAGCCTCTATAGCCTTTCCCAAGATGGGAGTCTTAAGGGCCACCACCTATTGCAGACCCACCTTAGAAGGCGTACAGAGCTGAGTGATGTAGAGAGGCCCTGATGATTCAGTTGAGCACCTGTATCCAACTTTGCCTGAGATTAGCATGTTCTTAGACTTTAAAATTTCATGAGCCCACAGGTTCCTTCCTGTGTGTAAGCCAGTTAGAGCTGGATTTCTAGCTCTAACCATAAATATGCAGAGTTGTAGAGAGCCATAACCTTTTCTTGCATTGTCAATGGACTGCATGTACATATGTAAGAAGATAGCATTGTTTTTGAGAGGGTGAGAACTGAGACAGCCAGGTATAAGTGGAAATTTTCTATATATGAAATGGAAGAACCTCCTTATTAATCCAGGGGGAGAAAAAGGACAAAGAAAAAAAGGAGGGAAGAGGTGATTTTGGAGACATGAGTCGCCAAATTAACCCAACTTCATAATCTCCAAATCATTAGTAAAGTTATTAAACTTACAAAATGCTTGGATTTAGGTGGATGTGGTGTGTGTGTGTGTGTGTGTGTGTGTGTGTGTGTGTGTGGTGTGTTGGACATTGCCCAGGCTGTGGATTTGGGCTCAGGTCATGTTGGTTCAGATCTCCCAGGTACAATGGGCCCAAGATGCTACATTGTCTATATACATATGTGTATATTTTTTTGTATTAAAATAAATATATTTTTTAGAACACTACATTTTATTTATGTGTTACTATGAATAGTTATGTATATATATGTATGTATTTTTTTGTGTACACAGAACTTTTCTTCCAAAGCCTTTTGGCTATTTTAGAAGTTTCAGTGTATTTTATAAACTTCAACCTATTTTAGAAACTCCATCCTTATGTTCTATAATTATCATGGGGTTGTTATGATCATATCCACCTCAAATGCTTTCACAGGAAATTGTTTTCCTTCCGAAAACCTCTGAGAGGTTATGGTTCAGGCCCAATGCCAGAACCTGATATAGTAGATATCTGAGTCAATGGTCAGTGTCAACTCCGCAAAGAGATGTTATGAATTTCCAACATATTGTATAATCCAACCTTTCTGAAATGACTGATGCTGTTTTAAAAGCAAGGAGTAATCACAGTGCATGCTGTGCTCCATGGCTTGTCACCATTGTGGATCAGAAAAGACACTGGCCAGATCTTGGACATAGGACCAAATCACACAGGACCCAAGTAAGAGCTGCTGTCCGCTATGTGGAGGGGCTCACGGACCTCAGGCTGGAGGACAGCAGAGCTTAGGGATGCTGCTGATACCCACACACATCCTTGTTAGTCAGTCCTTTGGCATTTACTGTGTGCTATAGAGCATAAATTGATGGAGGGGATACGATCTCTATGGAGGTGATAGAAAGCAGTTAAAGACACAGGCTTTGGTTCAGTCCTAGTTTCCTCCACCTTAAACCTCTTTCTTCTTTAAGCCTCAGTTTCTTCCTCTCTGAAATGGTGATAATTAATACCTACTCTGTAGAGCTGATGTAAGGATTAAGTACAGATAATGCATACAAAGCCTTTAATACAGGCTCAGTACGTAAGACCCTCTCAATAAGGGGAGCTATTATGTGGTATTACTATTCCCAACAGTATACCAATGCACTTATTCATTGGTGTGAATAGCAAGTATAGAAATAATGAGAGGTTACAGTAAAAACAAGCAAGATGTAGCAGAAACATCTACACAGAAACAACATGGATCATATAGACGATTTTACTGTAAATGTCTTGTGTTTAATCTCAGTGATTCAAGTGTCTAGTAGGTAAAATGAAAATTATTTGAAAAATCAAATTCTCACAATTAGTTAAGCTCTGAGAAATCATCAGGATATTGATATGTTAAGTATAATAACAAATCATGATTTTTTGCACCACCCCCTCCACTTACCTGAATTCTCCCCCCCATTCTATCCTGTCTGCCTCATGGGAGGTAGTATGATCGTTGTGATTGATAACATGGACTTTGCAATTAGGAAGGCCTAAGGTGAAACACAGGTAGTTGCTAAACTTCCTGGATCTTTTTCCTCATTAAAAATGGGATAATCTAACTCACAGTGTTATAGGAATTCAGAAAGAAAATGCCTCAAGTCCTTAGTGAAGGGTTTACTATGTACAAAGTAATTAACAAATGGTTGTTTTTGTTATTGAAAATTTTTGCTGCATGGTAATGAATGACAACATTCTAGCCTGTCAGTTGGCCTATTAAATAATGTATCCAAACATCTTGAAATTGGTGCTATTTTCAAGATGCAGTTTATAAACAATAGATGTTCACAAATTGGGCGTTGGTTAGATCAGCATTTCGCAAAACATAGTTTAGGGATGCCTGGGCGTCTCTAGACTCTTTCAGGAGGGTCCCTAAGACACTTTCATGGGATCTGAACAGTCAAATTCTCTGCTTAATAATACTATGACACCATTTGTTCATCTTACTCTCATTCTCTATGAGTTTTCTAGAGGCTACTTGATGTGTTACATCACAAGAGATTGAATAAAGAAGCACATATGGGGAATCAGCTGTCTTCTTTTAAGCCAGACTTAGGAGACATTTGCAAAAATATGAACTGTGTCACTCTTCTCACTAAATTGTTTTGTTTTGTTTTGGAAATACAGTTATCTTTCATAGAAATGTTATATTAACATGTAATTACTAATATTTTTAAAGGAATTAATAAAATACTTTAAAATTTCTCATTGTTAATTTTTGATGTGGTAAATATTGATAGGTATAACTTACACAATCAAAAGCTCTTAGGAATCCTCAGTAATTTTTAAGAGTGGAAGGAGTCCTGAGTCCAAAGTGTGTGAAAACCACTGAATTTGATACCTTATGGCTCATGCAGTATGAAATATTATGCAGCCATTAAAAATATCACAAAATATGTTTGTTGATAAGGAAAAATATTTATGATATATTAAGTGACAACAGCAGCTTACAAAATGGTATCCTGTATTAACCTATTCTTGTTTAAAAATGTATATGCATATGAATAGAAGATGATTTTAAGTATGGATGTTTTTTGGCTTGTCTACTTTTTTTGTCTTTTCTGCATAATTATCACGGATAGCTTTAATAATAATAAAGAAACACTTTATTTGGAAAAAAATTCAATTTACTGAAGTGTCCATGATTGCCTTATAGCAAACAGACTCATGACTCTGAAGATGTATATTTCTTCCTATATCTGACTACAGTAGCAAAAATGGCTTGAAAACAGCAGAAGCTGAGTTCTAATAAATTCTACTACATATTTTTGGGATGAGGGATTTGAAACATTTTGAAATAACAGATAAGAGTGTTCACCCGAAACAACCTTGAAACTTAACAAAGCATTTAAAAATGGACTGAACCAAATATTAATGTCCTGGAAATACACAGTGTTATGAAGGTAGAACAATCCAGTCATAGATTAGTCTCATCTCTTGTTCTGGGGATTTATTTATTTATTTATTTAGTACTTAATACTACAAAATGGTACCTTGCATTATTCTCTAATGGTATTATCCTTTATCAGCAGGATGAGATTGTATGGGCTTTCAGAGCAGGGACAAGGTCTTATAATTCTTTTGTAACAATTACAGTACTTGATAGACAATGTGGGTACAGAGCCCCAGAGAGCAGTTTCCAGGCTCTCGGCCTCATGTGGAAAGGTGCTGGCTCAGGTAGTAGATGGCCATCAACTGTGATTGGATGGCCATCAGCTATGGCTAGTTGGCCATCAGCTGTAGCTGGTTAGCAATTGGCCACTAATATAACTGCCATGGCTGCGCTGGGGAGTGGAGTCGAGGAGAGTTGAGTCGGTTGGTTGGCAGAAAAGTGGACAGCAGATCGCATGTTGTGTGAACCCAGCCTCCAGTGAGACTATAGTGGTATGACTCCCCTACCTATGGCTCCGTGGGTGTTCCTTTTTGGCCTCACCATATCCTGCGTTCTTATGTGGGGAGTGGGAGCTGAGACCCTGCAGGCCACCCTGCATGACAGACAATTTAATATGTAGAAGGTGCTTGTTGTGCGGGGTGCCAAGCGGGGTCTCTGCTCCCACTCCCCAGACAAGAACGCAGGATATGGTGAGGCCAAAAAGGAACACCCACGGAGCTATAAGTAGGGGAGTCATATCACCATATTCTCTCTGGCGGCATCCGCCTTTCAGCAATCCGCTCTTGTTAGCTCAGCCACCATCTTCTTGCTAGCCCCCCATCTTTCTCCTGCTAGCATAGCCACAGCAGTTATATTAGTGCCCAATGGCTCACTGGTTACAGCTGATGACCAACTAGCCACAGCTGATGGCCATTTACTACCTGAGCCAACACCTTTCTATGTGAGGCTGAGAGCCTGGAAACTGCTTTCTGGGGCTCTGTCCCCACAGTGCTAAATAACCAATTGAAAGATTTAAATGTTGCCTCTTTCTTTCAGAAGTATTATCCCATTAATTCATTCTTATTCCATGTTAAAACCTTTACATGTATTGAGATAAGTCTAGAAGTAGCTGAAGAATCTTAATATCAAACTGTTTAGTTATTCCTGCAGTTTAAATAACAAAAATAAGCCTCTCCTCTACAATAATATATAGATGTTTATTGCTTAAAATCAAAACAAAACAGAACTTTCTCACTGATTAAATGGCTGACCGATTTTGCACTCTGGGGTGCTAATTGCCTTATTTTTGTGTATGTTCCCATTTGAAACAGAAGTACTAAAACAAATGCATGACCAGACTGAGGCTATCTTGAAGAAAAGCTAATCTCCTGCATAAACTCCTAAGCTCTAACAACTTCTAGAAGAGAGAGGAATGAGACAGAAACCTGCTAGAGGGTTCAGGTTCATGATAATTAGCCAGTTAGGAGGCTGCTGGAGTACCTCTCACAGGTGAAACCCATGCTCGAACGGGACAGTGCAAAGAGATGAGAGGTGAGGCCAGTTTCCAAATATGGATTTTTTGTTTTTGTTGGACCAACAGCATTTGTGATAGCTGGTGTGGGGACAGAGCCAGGAGTGCAGTTTCCAGGCTCTGGGCCTCACGTGGAAAGGTGCTGGCTCAGGTAGTAAATGGCCATCAACTGTGATTGGATGGCCATCAGCTGTGGCTAGTTGGCCGTCAGCTGTAACCAGTGAGTCGTTGGCCACTAATATAACTGCTGTGGCTATGCTAGCAGAAAATGGGGGCTAGCAAGAAGACGGTGGCTGAGCTAGCAAGAGTGGATTGCAGCTATCAAGTGGGTTGGTTGGCAGAGAAGTGGAAGGAAGGTTGCAGATCGTGTGGATCCTTCTTCCTGTGTCTGCAACCCAGCCGCCAGCGAGAATATAATGATATAACTCCCCTATCTATGGCTCCGTGGGTGTTCCTTTTTGGCCTCACCATGTCCTGTGTTCTTATGTGGGGAGCAGGACCAGAGACCCCGCATGACACCCGAATGACAACGATATAGCAATGCAGCACAGTGATTTTTATGCTGCTGTCTAAAAGGCCGGTGGATAGACAGATACTGCAAAGTCCATCAAACCGGACTTTCCTACAGAGGGAATCCTCTAGTGTCTTATGAATATCTATTGAAATTTTCTACTAAAGACCATGTATTTTCAGAAATTAGGTCACAAACATTTGTGCTGAAACTTCTGACATAACAAGACTGTAGAGATGCACCATTGTATTAGTTAGAGTAGGCTAACTGCTGTAGCAGACAGAATAATACGTCCAAGTTAGTTCCCGGTAAGCCTGAGGACTCTGCTCTGAAAATCAGGGATCCAGATTAATGGAGGTTTCACAATCTTTCATCCATAGTTTTCAACATTTCCCTGGGCCTGGACATCTAGCCAGGATAAGGGGAAATAGCATGTAAGATCTTCTATAAGAGGATTTTATGGGCTAGCCTGGCCAGCGAGTAGTACAAATCACCTCTGGTCACATTTAGTCACATTTGGTCTGTGGGCTACTGCTAAGTGGCCTAGGGCACCTGGGAAAGGCAATCCAGCTGTGAGCCCAGGAAAATGAGGAAATGGTTTGGTGAATAGGTAACAATTTCTGCCACAGCCATGGATGTGGATTGGAGGACCTAGCTGGAGATGCCTTTGGACACCCAACTGGAAAGAGGGAAAAAAAGTTGGAGGGAAGGGAACAAAATAATAACATCTATTGAAACAGTTAAGGTTCTCTTCCATCTCTCCCATGGAAAAAGGCTGAGTCACAAAGCAACAAATACCTCCATATTTTGCAAGTGGATTTTGCATTCTGAAGTCTGTACGAAGTCTGTATATCTATATGCAATTTACAACTTTAATATAAGCTACGAGTATTATATAGTATATTTTGATTATTATACTTCTTATGATATTATATTCAAATGGCATAATTTTCAATATTTCCAGGTGTGTTGGACACCTGAGTTAAGTCACGAAAATTTGTGTAGATGGAGATACTACATTGTGTTTTCTTTTAAACTTTTTGTTTTAGAAACCTTTTAGATTTACAGAAAAATTGGGAAGATAGTACAGAGAGTTCTCATGTACCTAAACCCAATCACCCCTATTATTCAAACCTTAGATTAGTATGGTGAATTTGTTATAATTAACACATCAGTATTGATATGTTATCATTAATTGAAGTCCATACTTTATTGGGAATTCCTTAGTTTTAACTAATGTCTTTAATTTTTTTTTTTTTTTTGGCTCCCAGCCAGGATGCTACATTACATTTAGTCATCATGTCTCCTTAGGTTCCTCTGAGCTGTGACAGTTTCTCAGACTTCCCTGGCTTTTGATGACATTGACAATGTTGAGGAGTACTGGTCAGATATGTTATAGAATGTTCTTCAACTGGGATTTGTCTTATGTTTTTCTCATAATTAGACGGAGGTATTGTGTTCTGGGAGGAAGATCACAGAAGTAAGTGGCCATTTTCATCACATCGTATAAAGGGTACATGCTATCAACATGATTTATCACCACTGATGTTAACCTTGATCACCCGGCTGGGGTGATGTAGGTAAGTTTTCTCCATTCTAAAGTTACTCTCCTTTCTCCTCTTCCATACTTTGGAAGGAGGTCCTTAAGCACAGCCCACACTTAAGGAGTGAGGAGCTATGCTTCACCTCCTTGAAGGCAGGTGATATCTCAAGTACCTGGAATTCTTTTGAATGGGAGATTTATTAATACAGTACATTTTTATTTTATTGTTTCTTTAAATTTTTTTATTGGGGAATATTGGGGAACAGTGTGCTTCTCCAGGGCCCATCAGCTCCAAGTCATTGTCCTTCAATCTAGTTGTGGAGGGTACAGCTCAGCTCCAAGTCCAGTTGCTGTTTTCAATCTTTAGTTGCAGGGGGCACAGCCCACCATCCCATGTGGGAATTGAACCAGCAACCGTGTTTAAGAGCTGGAGCTCTAAGCAACTGAGCCATCTGGCTGCCCCAATACATTACATTTTCAAAAGGAGCCAGCCAAAATGCAAAAAGGCTAAGTCAATACTGTGCAATAATGAAATTTTTAAATGCATGGATATGTCTTTTATTTCTTTATATCATCTACTATACCTAACTCTTAATAATAATAACAATAATAATAATAACAACAACAATAATAATAGTTAACATATACTGAGTTGTCAGCCAAATTGAGTCTTCTGAACATAACTATTAAGTAGCTACTATTATAAAAATTTTGCCAATGAGGAAATTGATGCTTAAAGAGGTTGGATTATGAGCAGTTAATATATATTAGATAATGTTTTTCTCCTACTTAAAAATTTAGTAAGCTCCCATTGTGATTAAAATAATTCAACCTCCCAGTCTTGACCTATAGGCCCTCAATAATATGATCCAGCTTTTTCTCTTCTTTCTTCCCCTCCTTCACTATGCTCCAGTCTCAGGGGTCTTCTTTCTGTTTTGAACCCGAAGTTAATCTTGACTGAGAGCCTCTGGACTTTCTGTTCCCTTGACTACAGATCCTTGAATGTCTAGATCATTTTTTTTTACCAATCAGGTTGCAGGTCAAATCTCATCTGTTAAAAGAGGCCTCCCCTGACTGTCCCATTTAGGTTAACTCTCTCCTCCTCAGAATCACTCTCTATCAGTTTTTGCCGCATCATTTTCTTCATATCATTTTCTTACTTGCTGTCTCTTCCTCTAGGTTGTAAACTCCACGAGAATGATGTCCGTGCCTGTTTAGTTCACTGCTGTGTTCCTAGAACCTAGAACAGAACCTGGCATGGAGGGCGCTTGCTAAGTATTGCTGAATGAATAAATAAAAAAGTAACTTGGCCCAAGTTATAAGATTAGGAACTGATGGAGCGACTATTCAAACTCAGTTCTTTCTGATGTCAATACCAACTAATAACCATTTGCTATAGAGTCTGATAGTCATTCACTAAACCCTGTTGATTGGTCTCAGCAGCAATATTCTTAGAGACCAAAGACAGGGACTCAATAGTTTTCGACTTCCACTAATGACCTCTAGTCAGGATGCTCCATGGACAGGCTCTGTCATTTGTGACAAGCTACAAAACCCTACAAGTCTGAGTTTCTTTGTCTATAAAAAAGCATAAAAATACCATTTGCCTCACATAGTTTTTGTGAGGATTAAATGAGATAAGTATGTGAAAACTGCGTTGAAGTCTCTAAAACATGATATAAATACAGAGGGTGCCAAAAAAGTGTAGACACATTTTTAAGAAAGGAAAAAACTGTATTAAAATTGTAATACTCAGTATATACCAATAACAAAAGATGAATACAAGTCGTGTATACATTTTTTTTTTTTTTTGGCACCCCCGGTATTTGTTTTTGTCAGGAAGAAAAAGGAAAACACACATTTTCTTCCTCAGGCCATTCCCTGGAGCCTTTTTATGTGGTAAGGAAGTTATGGTGGTAAGAGAGGAACAGCGGGTGGGAAGGCAGACAAAGCTCTTTTTGGACAGTCTTAGAAGGTGCCACATCAAGCCTGTGTGCTGAGAATCAGGGCTGAATACAGTCTTGCCACAGTGTTCAATTCCGCAGACATTGGGAGCAGAATATACCACATGTGTTTAAATTTACTTTTCTCCCCCAGTTCCTGGGGATAAACCTGCCCAAGCAAAAACTAGTTTCCCTCAGAACTTGACCCCATTAGTGATTCACTCGGTAGTTGGTAGTTGGAAGAAGCCTCTATCCCAGAGTGCAGACGTAATCATCCCCAGCAGGGATCTGAAATGGGGTGTGTAGATAATTGGTTTTGTGACACCCTCAGGTTTTAGTTTGCAACCACACAGCTTAAAATGAGTAGTAACAATGGCGTTCAAGTGTGGATGGGTTTTTGTCAGATTTCACTTGCTATTCTTTGAAAACTTCAGTATACTGAATTGTCTTTGATACTTTGTTAGAAGTTCAAGGATACACAATCAGGATGGCTCACCTCTGCTTTAAATAGATGCCTAACATATTTTCTGGTGTTGAAGAGGAGCGGGCAGGGTCCTTGGTGATTTCTGTCCACTTGCTCACCTTACAAAGGACACAGTGAGTTGTTTATCCAAGCTCAGGCCGCCCTTTTGTGACAGGGGTGGGACTAAAACTCAAGTCTGCTGATTCTCAGAGCAGTGCTCTGGCCACAACATACATACAAAGAGTCACATTTTTACTTTGATTTGTTGAGCTTTTGCACTCGCTTCCTTATTTTTCTCATGTCTCATGCTACTCTTCAGTTCCATGGTAACTTTGGTTGGAAAGCATATACTCGTAGAGCTCTGTTTTGTAAGCCTTTGCGTGTGTTCCCCTTTACCAACCAAAATTATTGCAAATGCAGAGGTTTGCTTGCAGAAATGTTCAGAAGTCTTCTGTAGCTGCTGAAGTGCTGGCAAACTTGTAATTTAAGTGGAAAATAGTCTATCCCTAGAAGTGTTTCTCACCGGAAAGAGGCCACAACATTTTACAGAATGCCTCATCTTTTATAAGCTTGAGTTACCAGACTTTGTAAATTATTTGCTATGTAGACTCTTTTCTTCCTCATGAATCAAGAGGCTAGTATATTCTTTTAATTAAAAATTTTTAATTGTGGTAAAATATACATAATGTAAAACTTACCATCTTAACAATTTTTAAGTATACAGTTCAATAAGGTTAAACATATTCACATTACGGACAGCCAATCTCCAAAACTTTTTCTCATCTTGCCAAACTGAAACTCTATACCCATTAAATAACAACTCCCTGTTTTCCCCTCTCTTCAGCCTCTGGCAAACACCATTCTACTTTTCATCTCCATGAATTTGACTACCATAAGTACCTCATATAAGTACAAATGATATTTTCTATGATATTTATGGAATCATATGATTTTTTTTATGACTGGCTTATTTCACTCAGCATAATAGCCTCAAGTATCATCCACGTTGTAGCATGTGTCAGAATTTCCCTCCTTTACAAGGCTGAATAATATTTCATTGTACACACATACCACATTTTGTTTATCCATTTGTCTCTCAATGGACACTCGGGTCGCTTCCACCTCTTGGCTATTGTGAATAATGCTGCTACGAACATGGGTTTATGTGAGCGAATGTAGGTCTCTTAAGGACCCTGTTTGTAACTCTTTTGAATATATACACAGAAGTGGAAGTGCTGGATTATATAGAAATTCTGTTTTTAATTTTTTGAGGAGCTGCCATACTGTTTTCCATAGTGGCTCCACCATTTTGCATTCCCAGCAGCAGTGAACAAGGGTTCCAGCTTCTCTATATTCTCACCAATACTTATTTTCTGTTTTTTTGAAAGTAGTCATCCTAGTGAGTATGAGATGGTATCTCATTGTGGTATTGATCGTATTTCCCTAATGATTAGAGATGTTAAGCATCTTTCCATATGCTTATTGGACATTTGTGTATCATATTTGGAGAAATATCTACTCAAATCCTCTGCCCATTTTTCAATCTGGTTATTTTTTTAAATTTTTATCTTGAGCTGTAGAAGTTCTTTTTATATTCTGGATATTAACCCATACCAGATATATGATTTGCAAATATGTTATCCCATTCTGTAGAAGATGACTTTTCACTCTGTTGATTATGTCCTTTGATGCACAGAAGTTGTTAATTTTGGTGTAATCCAGATTATGTATTTTTTTCTTTTGTTGTCATAGCCAAGAAATCATTGCCAAATCTAATGTCATGAAGATTTCCCACCATATTTTCTAGAGGATTTAAGTTTTAGTTCTTAGGTTTAGGTGTATGATCAATTTTTTATTAATTTTTGTATATGTTGTAAAGTAAGGTCTAATTTAATTTATTTTTTGCAGTTTTCCCAAAGCCATTTAAAGAAGAGACTGTCCTTTCTGCATTTGAATGGTCTTGCTATTCTTGTTGAAAATTATTTGGCCATATAAATGACTGTTTATTTCTGGGCTCTCTATTTTATTTCATTGGCTTACATGTATGCCTTATGCCATACCACACTGTTTTTATTTCTGTAGCTTTATAATAAATTTTGAAAGCAGTAAGTGTGAGACGTTTGACTTCAGTCTTCTTCTTTAAGATTGTTTTGGGTATTCAGAGTCCCTTGAGATTTAGCATGAATTTTAGGATGGATTTTTGTATTTGTGCAAAAAATGCTGGTGGGATTTTGATAGAGATCGCATTACACCTGTAGATTTCTTTGGGTGATGTTGACATCTTAACAATATTAGGTTTTCCAGTCCATGAATACAGGTTGTCTTTGCATTTGTTTGTGTCTTCCTTAATTTCTTTCAGCAATGTTTTGTAATTTTCACAATATAAGTTTTTTGCTTCCTTTATCAAATTTATTCTTAGGTATTTTATTCTTTTTGGTGCTATTGTAAATGCAATTGTTTCTTTTTTTGCATTGTTCATTGTTAATATATAGAAATGCAACTGATTTTTGTATATTGATTTTGTATATTGATATCCTGCAACTTTGCTGAATTTGTTTATTGTAACAGTGTGTGTGTGTGTGTGTGTGTGTGTGTGTAACATTTTGGGTTTTCTACATATAAGATCATGTTGTTTGCAAACAGAGATCATTTTACTTCTTCCTTTCTACTTGGATGACTTATTTTTTGTATAATTTGCTTTGGCTGGAACTTCCCATACTGTGTTGAATAGAACTGGTGAAAGTGAGCATCATTGTTACTAAATTTAAAAAATTATCCTGTGTCAAAGGCAATAGGAACATATAGCAAACTGATTTCAAAGGAAAACATTGAAGCTGATAAAAGTTAGAGGAATTTCTGTAGGGATATTCGTAGGCTCTTAGGTTGCTTTTCACTCTTAATGTGCTTCAGCCACAGATCACATTCTAGACCACAATCACGTGATGTAGGCAACGATTGCATTCAACACATATTCATGGAAGAACAAATGCTAACATAGGCACTGAAGGTTTAGGGAACCAAGATGCAGGGTCATTGATTTCATGGAGCTTACAGTCTAGTTTGGGTATATGAGAATATGTGTGTGGGAGGGATAAACTACAATATAATCAAATAAACAGTAAGGGCAAATTTGAAAGTGTTACATCCTATAGAGAACATACAATAGGATTGTTGGATAGATAGTGACTAGGGAGTAGTTAGGAACATTTTATGTGAAGAGGGGACACTTAAGCCATGATGTAAAAGAGGGAAAGACACAAACATGTGAACACCTGGGAGCAGTGTTCTAGACAGATGAACCACAAGAGCACGAATCTATGGCAGAAACAGGTTTAGAATGCTCACTAATTTTTTTCTCACTATTTGTATCTCCAGAATTTAACTCAGTGTCTGACTCTACTAGGCACTCAAGAAATATTTATTGAATAACTGAGGTTGGGTATATAGTACACATCCTGACATGAGATGAAATGTGCATACTGTGTTATTTCTTGGACATTTGGAAAACCTGAGGCAACAGATAACCTTTCTTAATTCTTCTTCATTTTATCTCTCTGCACTCAAACTACAACCCTGAGCTCAGTGTTGGGAATAAGGTTTGTTTTGGGGCTATGACATTCACTTAATTTTTTTTCTCAATTTAGCTGAGCTCAGCTTTCATTCAACTAATTGAAGAAATATTCAGCATCTACTAACTTTCAAGCACTCTGGTGTGGATTTGGGACACATGTACTAGCAAAGAGGCATAAATAATCCCTTCCCTTTTGGGACATAAATATTACTATTGGGGATAGAGATATTGTACAAATTATTATTGGGAGATGAGGGTAAGGGGGATTGAATATATGGTGATGGAAGGAGAACTGACTCTGGGTGATGAACACACAATGGGATTTATAGATGATGTAATACAGAATTGTACACCTGAAATCTATGTAATTTTACTAACAATTGTCACCTCAATAAATTTAATTAAAAAAATTATTATATAATGCACTTTTCATTATAATCATATTAAGGACTATTAAGTAAAAGCACAGTGTGTCATGGAGCATATAATTAGAGATCTAATGTAGTCCAGAAGTCTAGAAAAGGTTGTTTGAAAAAGTGACATTTAAACTGCAAACTATAAAATAAAATTAATTAATCAAATGTTTTATTACTTCCTCTTTAGCTTTGAAGTCCCTGTGACTATATTCTCACTTTAAACACTGTTTAAATTCTTAAGGTGATATCTAGGCATAGAGGTGGGTTGTAGCTTGAAGGAATGAAGCCAGTTTCTTCTACCAGGTGACTCTGTAACACTAAGAGGCACACAGAGTCCCAGCCTAGATCACCCAACACTTTTTCCTACAAGAATGTGGATGAAGTCGTGATGTCTCTGTATTTGTTCCACCAGGTTTTCTAACTTCCTTGTTGGCCTGCTATCCCCCTTCTGTTAACCTGTAAACAACATCCCCAGGCTGAATACTGAAGGGATGTGACTGAGGACAAACATACACAATTGGTGATGGAGACAAACCTGATTTTGAATTTGAAAGCAAAGATCAAGAGAATTCTAACATACAGGATCTCTCTATGTATTGGTGAAGATTCAAGCAGCTGTAGAATATGTCATTTTTCTGGGTTGTCTTTTTCTTTGTGGCCCAGTCACACTTACATTACTCACCTTCACACTAAATGGAGAACACTAAATTTTTCATCCACAGAGATGGCTTTTCAAGGTCTGTTCTCCTCTAGAGCCCATACTATGTGGCTTGAAGGTGCTGTCCAACAATTGTAGTAGAATATATCTTCTTGGGCATTTTATTACAAAATCTTGGAAGAATAAAGTGTTTTAATCCAACTGTTCATTGATTTTTGAATCTTCCTCACAATTTGCCAATTGACCAGTGATTGAAAAAGCCCACACAGAGAGCTCATTGCCTCCTTAGGGCAGGTGACTCGTTCCATTCTTTGAATGGCTGTATACATAGCCAATATCTATCTTCCTATGACGTCGTCTCAATTGCTTTTATTTATTTTATATACTCTGCTCAAACAGGTATCAAGCTGGAATTTTGGCCCATTTTACATGTGGCATTTAAGCAACAGTGAAAGCTTCTCTTCCTTGGCAGTGATGCATTAAACAAACAACCTGTCCACACAAATTGTGCAAAATAGTAACTTCCTGGCATGTTAGAAAAATTCAATGAAAAGAAACAAAACAAAGAAACCACCACAAAACTCAGGATACCACCTCAAAATCACCATAAATCATGCTTCTTTCACTGTAATTATTTCAGTAGGGCCTGTTTCCTACCCAAGGACAGTGTTGGGGAACCGTATATTCATTCAATCCTCAAAGCAGACCAAAACCATGCATGGTGAGTGCCAAGCACAGTGGTTAATGGAGCCAAGGAGAGAAAACATATGTAATTATGCTGAATTAGCTACTCTTCTTGGACCAATGGTGCAAGTAGAAAGAGAGGTGCCGTTCATAGAAGAGACAACTGGGGCAAATGTCTTTTTGAAAGCAGATTTTTTTTCTCACATCAGTAGGAGTAAAACCATATGCTTAGAGAGAAATAATGAGCTATACTAAATATAAACTATTTTATGCAAATGTTGTACAACAAGTATTGGAGAGGCTGTGGAGAAAAAGGAACCCTCATACACCGTTGGTGGGAACGTGGTGCAGCCACTATGGAAGGCAGTGTGGAGATTCCTCAAAAAATTAAGAATAGAATTACCATATGACTCAGCAATCCTCCTGGAAAGGCGGATTTATGGAATTTATGGAAAATATTTATCCATAAAAATATATGCTCTGATGTTCATTGCAGCTTTATTTACGGTGGCTAAGACATGGAAACAACCAAAGTGTCCTTTGATAGATGATTGGTTAAAGAAGATGGGCATACATGCACAATGGAATACTACTCTGCCCTAAGAAAAGATGAAATAGTGCCATTTGCGACAACATGGATGGATCTTGAAATTATTTTGCTAAGCGAAATAAGCCAGACAGAGAAAGTCGAGAACCATCTGACTTCACTGATATGAGGGATATAAAATTGAAAGCAACAAAGGAGCAAGGCAAACAAATAAAGAAACAAAAATGCATAGACACAGACAATAGTTTAGTGGTTTCCAGAGGGTAAGGGGGGAGGGGTAGTAGTAGAAGAGGGGTCAAGTAAGGGGGTCAAATATATGGTGATGGAAGCAGAACTGACTGGGTGGTGGAAACAATGTAACATATAGATGATGTATTACAGAACTGTACACTTGAACCCTATATAATTTTACTAACCATTGTCACCACAATAAATTTTAATTAAAAAAAACTACCAATAAATAAATAAATAAATAAATAAATACTGAATGTACATAAATTATAATCATTACAGTAAGAAAGTATAGAGATATAGACTGTGGATGGCTTTATAGTAGATGTAGTTCAAGAAGGTTATTTTTTCTTTTCATCTTTTTTTGAGCAATGTAGCTCCTTACAGCTAGAGGGGAAATGTTTGCGTTATGACACCAGTTCTTAAAATTAAACTTTAACTCATAGAATTATTTTCAGGATCATGCTCATTAACTAGCTTTTACTAAAACACCTTTACACCAATATCTTTGCATATCCCATTTAACCGTCACCCCAATAAGGTAATAAAACACTTTCCTTATTTTTAGTTATGGAAACTAAAGCTTTATGAAGTTAAACAAATTGCTCAAGTTTGCACAATCAGCAAAAGACAGAATCAGACATTGAACTCAGGTAAATTGACTCAGAACTCAGGTATGGGATGACCCTCCCCCACACCCAATTGTTGGGTGAGTGAGCGCAGCCAACAGGGAGGAAAGCAAGATGAGGTGGTGGACACGGTATCTCTCCTAAGGGTAAGCTTGGATCTGAATAAAGTGCCTGAGATGAGGACAAATAGAAGTTAGATTAAAAAATCGGGTAGTGGCAGGGAGCTAACAGGCAGGAAAAGATGCTCTAGTCAGAGGGAATGGTATATGCAAAAGCGTGGAGGAAAGAGAGTGCATGTGGCACTGTGCTACATCCAGATAGATGGAACATCATATGAGGATGGGAGTGGAGGTGTGATGTGACAAACTGTACTTTCCAAAGACGGCTACAACAACATCTCCTGTCCTACATGCTCTTCTACAGCCTTGCCTCGCTCCCCACATCACCAAATAGAGTCTAACCTTCTCCCCTTGAATATGGGTAGGCTTACAACTTACTTGTTACCAATATAAAGTGGTGGAATTGACACTGAGTGTTTTCTGTGACTAGCTCATAAAAGATGATGGTGGCTTCTGCATTGTTAGCTGGGATATTCATCTTTGGAGCCTTGAGCTGCCATGTGAGAAGTCCAATGACGCTGAAGTCACCATGCTGTGAGGAAGTCTAGGCCACATGGAGAAGCCATTTGTAGGTATTCTGGCTGACAGTCCCTGATGAGCTCCCAGCCAACAGACATGTGACATAATCACAGACATCAACCATTAGACATGTGAGTGGAGATATTTCCAGATCCTTCCAGCCTCCAGCTGTTAAATCACTCCAGTCTTTCAGTCTTCCCAGCTGAGACCCCAGATATCACTCAGCAGAAACAACTGTCTTTGTTGTGCCCTGATTTCCTGCCCCAACCAATGGTTGTCTTATGTCACTAAGGTTTGGGATGACTTGCTATGCAGCTCTACTAATTGGAACAGATGGTGGGATTGTGCAAGCAGTTGACTAAATATGTCTGGAGTTCAGAAGAGAGGTCTGGGCTGGAAATTTAGCCCTTAAGTGTTTTCTGCATTGTAAATGAGAGCTGAAGCCTTAAGAAGACATGAGGCAATCCAGAGGAGTGTGTAGAATTAAAAGAGAAGAGGGTTAAGAATGTAACCCTGGGACATATCAACATGGAAGAGGCAGGAAAAGGACAAGGAACAAGAGACCAAGAACGAGGCATCAGAGAAAGAAACAAAATTGGGAAAGAGGGTTATTAAAGAAGACAAAGGATGAGAATGTTTTATGAAATACAAAGAGATTAACACTCAGATGCTACAGAGAGAGCACTGGAAATGTGACCATGGGTTTAACAATAAACAGGTGCTCTCGTCCAGAGCAATTTCAGCGAAAAGTGAGGATGAAGGGCAGACTGAGGTGTGGTGAAGCTGCAGCATACTCCTCTTCCCAGCGGCTGTCCCTTGCTGCCCTGGGCCCACACCACCGTCTGGCATGGGACTTGTACAGAGCCCACTGCACACATCCCACAGTGGCCAGCGTTGCTCTAAAGTTCCAGCCTTGGGACTTTTTTTTTTTTTTAGCCACATCACAGCACTGCCTGGGTGACAGTGACATGGGTGAGTTGCCAACACTTCCCAGAACATACAAGTGTTTTGTTTAATAAGAGGGCAGGGATTGGGGGAAGGAGAGAACAGTCAGCCAACTATGAAACATGGTCACAAACTGTGGACTAATATACAAGTGCCATGGAAAACATTAAGAACAACATCTTCTATTCTGACAGCACCTTTCTTCTTCCAAAAGCCCATAACATTCTATAACTCAGATTTGTTCCACAAATCACCCAATCCAGCGCAAACATGCCGCTTCCTTTGTGAATATACTGGAGGGGTCAGGAAAAGGGAGGAGGGAGGCAGGATAATGCTGTCAGACAATTTCATATTCAGGTTTTTCACTTAAAATCAAGTTTAGAACCAAACACTTACTGTGTTGTGTTTTTTTTTTAAATAATAGGTTGGCTTTTTAATTAATTTTATAGTTTCTGTTTTATATGTTTAAGCTGGTTTTGAGGTAAATTTGCCTGCCACAAATTCTTGACAGGTGACTTAGGGATGAATTATGCCAAAAACCTGATGTTTACGAAGTGGGGAGAATCCTTGTCTAAATATACATTGTAATATAACATTAAAGGGATAGTATTTTAATTTGGCTGCCATTCTGGCTTACTGATTCTCTTTTAGACTGAGACTTATCCTGGGTTGGAAAAATTCTATGTTAACGGAAAACTATGATTGCTTGAAGCAGGTTAGGAAAATGAGTGAATTACACGTCTTTGCCAAATCATGTGCATAAGAAGCCAACTTAGACTAACTAGGACAGCAAATATCCTTTTAAAAATGACCATTAAATACTCCTGCCTTACATTTGTTGCCAAATATTGCAGGAAGATAGACTCTACATTCCTATATTCTAAAGCAGCTTCTTATGAGAAACAATCTCCATTAATATCCTTTAACCGTTTTAAAGAAAAAATAGCCTTTGAGTCGTCTCCATGCCCTGGAACCTTATTTCCAGATGAAAGCCTGAAACTGATATCCTCTTATTATGCCATTGAAGCCAAGAAAAGAAGCTGCCAACAGCATGATGTTTCTTTTGCCAAATTATCACAAATTTGCCTCTCCTCATCTCCCCAACTTTGTTATTAACCAAAATAACATAAAAATGCTCCAGAATACCTTTTCATCCTTAACAGGTGTAGTGTTCAAAAACCATGTTTCTTCCCATGTAGATAACGGCTTCATTCAAGAGGAACATTAAAGTCAAGTCTAGGCATCATCAGACTGGTCTCATCCATAGTCATTTTGGGTCCAAGAATGGTCTCTGTAGTGAGAAGGTTTCAGGGCTCCCCTGCTGAGGACTTTCTTCTTTCCTCAAACGCTCTGATAGTTCATTGAATGTGTCAACTTGATTGGACAGTGGATGCTTACTGTATGATCTTGGGCACATCACTTCACCTCTCTGGGCTCTAATTGTCATGATGTCACATGAATAAAACGAGGAGATGCATGGTTTTCAAACTGTATGTTCTGGTGTCCTGCTCTCTGTAGAGGTGAAGATAATCTGAGTTGGGGGTGGGGTGGGGTTCATAGTCCCTGTTTCAACTAGAGAAGCTCCAGTTTGATCTGTTCCATATATATGTACATGTGTAGCTTACATGCAATATTTCATTTGAAGAAAAGTTTTCTTCAAATGAAAAAAAACTTACAAACATTTGGTGATCTCTGAGAGTCCTCTCAGTGTAATATTTTATGTAATTATTTCAGTGTTCTTCACCAACGGGGTAATCCCTGATTTGTTCATGGAAGGGGGAGGGGAGGAGACACACCTAAGTATTTACAAGCAGCTATATTTTTGTTTGTCCACTCATTCACCACGGTTTGCTTGTTTACTCACTCTCTCTACTCCCAACTTTATTCCCTCTCTAGAAATCACCATTGCAGTTTTAAAAGTTCCTATAAGAAACAAATGTTTAAATTTCTCATAATTTTTCTTCATGGTCTTTTCTACCATTTTCTTTCTTAAATGCAAACATTTTATTTTGGAGTATCCCAAATTCTAAGGGTAGGTATTATTCCATTTAGAAAAAACATCCCAAAGATCCCTAAGTCAAAGATTAATGTTTTGATTTTTTTTTCTCACCGTTTGTCATGGTTGTTAGCACAAATGGGAGATAATTCACTGAAACTTCATCTGCAGAACCTAAAATCGTATTTTGTGACAATGTCTCATTGGGGTCAGCTCGGCATCTGCATAAGCCTTCTCTTCTCCAGGTGGAGTTAATCAAAGTGCTGGGTCTTGATGAAGAACAGAAATCTAAATCTTGTCTTGTTTGACATTTTTTGGTCATAAAAATACCTTTTGATGCTTTAACAAACACAGGATATTTTATTCTTGGTGTTTTAACCAAGCTTAATTCTATTGGAGATTTTTATTTTATTTTTGTTTTTTAAAGAAATGGGCCTTTTTTTTTTTAAAGTGAGGTCTGTGCTTTCAAAGGAGGATCAGGCATGCCTTGAGATATGTACTGCCAAATGACACTACCATCTAAAAAGTAAGAATGAGCCTTTTTGTTATTGTTGTTACTTTTTTAGAGCATCCCAGGAGAAACTCATAAGGAAAAACTCACAAGAAACTCTCTGGTCTTTTAAATGATTTCCGTTTTTACATCGAAGATTCAATAATGCTGTCCTCACTAACCACAACACAAAGTGGGAAAGAGCCTATCCACAGCTAGAGAATCATCTTCTATTTGCCCTCAGTAAAGTTTTAAGAACTCTTGTACCAAATCCTCATGAGGAAAATTACATAGCAAGTACTTAGTCAAGCATGGCTGTTGATAAATCCATTCCTCTTGGTGAACCTCTCACTTTCCAATCTCACAGCCATGTTCCTTGTCATTAGAAGCAATGTAAAGCATAGTTTTATTTGTAAAGGCTACTCATCTGCAAAATCAATCTAAGAGAAGGCATTCCCACTCTATCTCTACCTCTACATCCATCCATCCATCATCCATCCATCCATCCATCCATCCATCCATCCATCCATCTATCTTACTCTGTTAGGCCCAAAGAACACAAGGGCTGTATTTACTCATCTCCATGTGTCCCACGGCACTTAATTAGGAAATCAGATAATTTTTGAAGAATTGAATTACGTAGCATCATTTTCCACATGTCTAAAGACCAAAGTCCAAGGTACAGAGAGATAGCTAATAAACCCCATTATCACCATTTCCATCAGATAAGTTGGAATAGACATATCCCTAAATTTATAGCAAGAACAATAAACTACTATTCATACAGGTGCTACAAACTTTTAAAAAGCATGACAACAGACTTGATCATTTGATCTTCCTAATGTGGTATGAACATCACCCTGCTCATCTTACAGGTGAGGAATCTATGGCTCAGAAGGATTACGTGGCTGGTCTTGGAATACACAGCTAGTGAGTGCTCAGCTCAGGATCGACGTAGACCAAATGCTTGTCAACATGATGCCCTCAAAAAGATAAGGAAAAACAAATCAGTCAGTTTCCTGTATGGTCCCAAATATGTATTGGCATTATATAGATAACTTATCTGTAATTCTTCCTTCTAAAAGTCTGAGAATGGTGAGTTACTGCCAAGGGGGAGCAAAACACTAAGTTATCTCAATATTCTATACCAAACCGTGGTTACCTCAAAAATAGGTAAGTGAAACAAAAATGGACTATCAGCTATTTGTTTTCCATCTTACCTATATGAATGGATAAACCAAGCAATTCCTCTGTGATTGTATCTTTACAAGTACTATATTGCTAAGTAATCATGTACAGTATTTCCAGCCCAACCAGTTTTTCTAAAGTCAATAAACTGTTAGCATAGACATACATGTGGAATCTGTGGCTTTGCAATAATTCTTCACTCATGAATATCTCTCTGACAACATCTAGGACTTGGCACATTGCAACCTTTCTGCCCTCTATCCCATTTTCTACTCTGTTGGGAATTCTGCTAGTAGTTGTAGCAACTGAAACCAGATTGAGAGAGGTTTGGACTTTAATAGAAGTGTCTGGTGAGCCTGGCTTCCTGGAATCTGGACCACATGGCTGTATAAAAGTTACAAATTCCAAGTTTTTATTAGGACAAAACAATCTCTGAAGAGAGGGTTGGTTTTCTTGGCCTTCTAGAAATAAGTTGCTACCAAAATAAATTAGACCAGTGGCTACTCAAAAAGAGAAGATACCAGACAAATCAAAAAATCTCACTCCAAGAGAAGAGACGCTAACCTCCCTCCCCCCACAGCAGTGGAACCAGACAGCTCTCAGGAGTATTGGCTGTGGTAGTATGATGTCTGTTACTATGACTAGGTTTCTCATTGGATTTACTGCTTTTTCTATGATGTTCCTTAAATTTTGGTACCAGTAGACTAAATTAACTGGCCAGTTAACTGAATTTTTAACTGAGCCTGAACTTGATTTTTTTAAGTCTAAGGAGGAAAGGCTATGGGAGAATGGATCTGGTGAAGACATTTCTGGGGTGACAAAAGGTCTTGTTTCGGTTCAAGGAAAAGGACAAAGCTTTTTGGCAGCCACTTCTTCCATAAAACAACACTCTCCTTCCTCCATGTGCTCTATACTCTCTGCTCCAGAGGATTAATCTCTGTAAAGTCTCCCCACCCCACCCGACAGAACTGCCCCTAGTGCTCTACTGCCCCCAGAATAAGAGTCAAATTCCTTCACAGAGCATTTCAGGCTCCTCACAGCCAGGGCTCAATTTGCCTTCTAGCCCTGTTCTTCCCTTCCTACATTCATATTCCAAAGAGAACAGTTAATGATTCCACACACATATACTCCTATCCCCACACATACCATGTGTCTGTGCCTTTGCAATATCATTCACGTTGCCTGAAAATACTGTCTTTCTTATCTCGGTATTTCTGGATCCTACCTTTTCTTTAAGACCCAATTGGAGCACTTCTTGATGAGTGAAGGCTTCCCTGATTCCCAGACTCGCACTAACTTGTAAGCTGGGAGTTCTCTCTCTCCTCTGGAATCTGTTATTTATGTACATGTTTTATCTTTGTGGGCTGATTATCTGTTTGCACTACCCAAGTCTCCACCCAGAGGCGTTCTCTGCCTTTCTATACCCTGTTCCATGTTCTGGGAAGCTAAGCCTTAAACATTTTGTCAGCTGCCTCACTTGACTGCCAGCTTGCATTTGCTTTCCAGCCCATGGGAATGGTGGCCCTTCCCTCTCCCCGTTTTAGCTCTGCATCTCTGCCAGGAGCTGCCTCCCTCCCAGGGTACAGTTTCTACCAAATGACCCTTCTTCTACTCTTTAGCTCTCATCGGGCTCTCATTATACTCTTTTCTCCCCCTTGCTCCTTCAGTCATAAAACTAGGATTAACTTACAGTTGTTTGCTAGTGTCTGGGTGCCTCAACAGCCCTTGTTTATTCCTGTAACATAGTCACACCTCCATATGAAGTCCTTTCATTAAAGTCTTTTCATAAACACCAGCTACGGTGAGTTATGTTTTCTATCGGGACCCTGCCTGATAAACTCCCCAGTGAGATATTCATCTTGAAGTTATAGTTTGGATGGCACAGGGTAGGGCTGGGGAGTGAGGCATTTTCGAGTTGAGGTCCAACTCTGCCTTTCACTAACTGCGGAATATTAGACACCTTCTTTCCCTTTCTTTGCTCCAGCTTCATAATAGGTGAAATGTTTGTTTTGAGGATCAAATGAGATCACAGAGAAAGCACTTGTATGTCTTTGTACAGGATTCAGTGTTATTCTAATTATGTTTTAATCCTCCTCAATGCATTACGTGCTTAACACATGAGCTGTTTCAGAAAAATCTGTTTGATGAATGGATGGAAAAAAATTGTCTTCCATTTTCTCAGTCAGTTACCCAGAAGTGCAGGAAGCAGAAGAACTGTGTATGAACGGTTCAGAGTAATAGAAGACCAACTTGTAACACACATACTCAGCAGAGGCCCAAACAGGGAGGTTTCTGGCTCAACTTAAAAATGAATGGTAGAAGAAGTAATAGAAAGGAAGAGGCTTCTAAATATTGACTTGGGACCTGGGATGTCCAAACATGTTTGTGGAGAAGACTCAGTATTCACCCAACCCTTGAAAAGGGGTGGATTCATTAGAGAAATTCTGTTGCTTCCCACAGACACCACTCAGCTACCTTGTCCCAGTTTTCGATTCACCAGCATCTCTAGCTGCTTTTATCTGACAAGATCATATGCACTTCTTTCCATGAGTATGCAGAGGAAATGGAAAACTGGTACCCGATCTGCATTGTGTTTAAAATGGGCATTTGAGCACCACCGTGAACATGTGAGGGTGAGTATCATTGTCTGCAGAGAATTTTCGTCAGAATATGGGGTGTAGTAGGTTGAATGGTCCTCCAGAAAAATATGTCCATGACCTAATAGCCAGAAACTGTGCATGTTACCTTATTTGGGAAAAGGATATTCGAAGATGTAATTATGTTAAGGATCTTGAGATGACATTATCTTGAATTGCCTGTGTGGGGCTTAAATCCTATGACAGTATTCTTATAAAAGACAGAAGGTGAGCACAAACACAGGAAAAACCAGAGGAACATAGGCTAAGATTGGAAGCCAAAGAATGCCAACAGCCACCAAAAGCTGGCAGAGGCAAGGAAGGATTCTCTCCAGAGGGAGTGATTTTGGACTTCTGACCTCCACAACTGTGAGGCAATAAATTCCTGTTGTTCTGAGCCATCAAGTCTATGGTAATTTGTTTGCAACTGTAGTAAACGAATACACAAGGTAAACAACGTTTGTAAAAATTTCAGAGAAAAATCCACTCTAGGTCATTGTCCTAAGTGAGGCTAGGTATAGTGGAACAATTTGGACCACAAAAAGTGACACTGACCTCTTCAAGGGCTCCAGAAACTCAAGAGGGTTACTGCCTCCCCCAATCCCTTGGATAAACTGGAAAAATATGTCATCCCAATTCTCTCAGAGCAGAAGAATATCAAAGAAGTGCAAAGGACATAAAAAACAGAGAGTATACCAAACCCCACTGCCAGAGGCATTTGGAGAAATCACAATTATGTCATTCGGTAAAGGCAGCTTTACAAGCCACCTATTTGAACATGTTTAGTTGTAAAATAAATAGACTTAGGACCTAAATGGCCCTGATGAAAAGAGCTAAAACCTGAGGAATGCCTGAGGTGAGGAGCCAAAATAAAGCAGTCCTTAAGGCATCTGTAGAAGAATGCCCCAGAAAACTCAGGGAAGCTCTGTCCAAGGACAGGAAGTGTTACAATAGTGCCTAGTGAGGGCTGGAGCCAGATGGACTTGGCAATTTATCATTTGTGTGAAAAAAAAAAAAAAATCCCAAACACATTCCATGTGAATGTCTTTATGAAGGTGTTTTGTGGTTTGGAATCTCTGCAGTTTCCGTGCGCTGTTTCTTCCAATGGAAAGCTAGGAAGCTGTCCATCATTTACACCTCCTCAGTCTCCTCTCACAAGCCAAAGATAATGCCTAGGAGAATTTATTTCATTTCCCCCAACAATAATTTATCTTTAGAGAACCTCAAGTAGTTCTTTGATTGAATGGCAATGCTCTATGCAAATCTTCTGCATCAATCCAAGCCTCTTCTATTAAGACTTTTTAGTGTTGACCAATTGCTGAAGGGAAGCCTTTACCCGCTTTCTTCTTTTGCTTCTCTTCAAAATTTCTTGTCGTCTAAATTTATAAACACAACATTATTTTTGTTGTATTTTTCCTGTCAAGGCACAGTGAAAAAAAATGACAACTTCTAAGGTGTTTGGGCAGTGAGGTCAGTAAATCTGATTCCCCGTTGTAGGGGACTAGGCCAGGTGAGGTCCCAGAGACCAAGATTGGTTTTATGTATGTACACTGGTCACCCAGAAGTGGATCCAAGTGCAAGATAATGTGAAATTCTGCCTAAGAGAAGAATGGAAGATTGACAACCAGAAAAGCCATTTCAGGCAGCCAATCTGAAAGCTGAGAGCAGAGGAAGTGTGCGCGGGCCAAGTAAGGGCCTGGGAAGGAGGAGACCTGGAAGCACGCTGGGAATGGGGCTCTTTTTTATCTGGTGCTGGTCATGCAGGAGCGGTAGGTCAGCCCAACCTCAGTAAGCAAAGTCAGGGCAAATAGAAGCCGAGGTAAGTAGTATTCTGTCCTGTCTGTGCCTGAGCCTCACCCAACGGGAAATGCTGCTATTTTTTTAACTCGCTAGAGTCCCTGCTATAGCAAAGGTTGATTAATGATATTAACTAATTGACTTTTAAGCCTTAAATAATAACTAATGCCTGGTTTGGGGACTAATAGAATTAAATTCACTTTAAATTTTTTGAAAAGTAATAATCTATATGATAAAATTCATTTATGGACAGAATTTCTGGTCCCAAGTTCATCAGAACTACGTGAGTCACACCTTTACTTTTGTTGATTGTGTTTGTTGATTGTTATTTTCACAACAGTACCTTTTGAAAGTTCTCATTTACTTGTTACATCGATCCCTTTTGAATTCTTTCATGTCTAAGTAATGGTCAATAAATCTTAGCTGATTTTTAAAAAGAAAAAATCTTAGACTCCTTGGACAAAAATGCTGTGTGTAACACTAAAGAGTTCCTTTATTATTACTACTGTTACCTTTGCCATATGTTCTGATCATAATTTTCTGAGGACCTCTGAAATGTGATCACCTCTGACATATCAGAAAAATGAAAAATCAAGAGACATCTCATCTACCCAGCTTAATTCCCACAAGGTTCCCCTGGAGACACTGAGCATGCCTAGATCCAGATGGGGATGTATAATGTAAACTGCTGGTGAGGCCAGGAATTAATAGATCAAGCAGCAAAGAGAAGGCAGCTGAGCAAAATGATGCATGGCATATAGTAGAGAGAAGGCCGCAGCTGGAGTGCAATGAAGCACTACACCGTTACTGCTGAGCAGAAGACAGCTAATAATACAGAGCCAGTGTTGGATCAGATTTATTCTACAGCTTGAATTGTACCACAAGCACAAACAAAAGATAAAAACAAAACCCCATGCTAGGGTGGGGGTGGGTGGGTAACATTTTGAGTTACAGAACTACCTTAGCAAAAGAAATTAATGAAAAAGAAACATTCTGGAGTTTAGTTATACCTGGGAGGAATTCATAAAGAGTCCCCTACAGCAAAAGGCTCCCAGATATTCCTCTGGGTTTTGTATTACAGGGTCCCAGTGTCTTTCATTGGAGTTAGGCCCCCAAGTCTCAAGAAATCTGCTTAATAGCAGACCCATCACTTGGGAGGAGAGGCCCTTGTAGCACCCATTAAAATATTGACAGGTAGTAGCTCCTTTGTGAATAGTGTAGACATGTAGTATTCGAACATTCTTTAAAAATATATATCAATAAACATCATCGAATGCCTACTATACACCAGGCCATGGGCTAGGCATTGCAGTATAACTATGAGTAATACATGGTCTTCACCTTTGAGGAGTTTGCAGTCTGAAGCAGGCGACAAATAAGAAGAGGATAGTATAGGGAGATTTACCCTGAAGAGGAGATATAGCATGGATAATAAGAAAGCAAACACCGAAGCTGCATTCCAGGGTTTGCATCCTGGCTCTGTCACTTCTTAATTAAGGTGAACTACTTAACCTGTTTGGACCTCAGTTTCCTCATCTGCAAAGTGGGTATAGTAATACTATCTCTTACATTGGTGGAGACAATGAATGAGTTAATATATGTAAAGCACTCAGAATGTGGCCTGGCACATAGTATGTGTTAGTCTGATGGAGAGACAAATAGCTGTTATGAAAATAGATAAGAGCAGAGCATTTGTCATGTGGGAGTCAAAGAAGGCTTCCACCCAGAAAGTGACATCTCAGTTGAGAGCCAAAGGGAGTAGGGGTTAGTGGGTGGGTGGGGAAAGAGGGGGACAACATTTGCAAAGACTGAAGCAGGAGTGATATTGGCACCCATCCCCTCAAATAATTTAATGTTCTCATGTTGTCTGATTCATTTGGCAAGAAAAACAGGTTCACAAGTTTGTTGCCTTCACCAGATGACATATTATTGTTTCTCTAACACATCTGTGAAATTGTCCCTCATAGATTTGGTTAGCTGCTCTCTTTGCTGTGTTTCCGTACCCCTTAATGACACTAGTCACAGGATACTATAATTTGTTTGCTTGTTTGTCTCCCCAACAAGGCTGTCAGCTCCAGGAATACTGGGACTGTTTCTTTTACATGCATCCTGGTATCCCCAACATCTAGAATAAGATCTGGTTTATAACAGGTACTCAGGGAAAATGTACTGAACAAGCAATCTAGTTCTGTGACAGAGAGGGTCTCATTCCGAGGTTCCCCTTTTCTAATCTTGTAGCCTTTCACCAGAACCCAATCTTAATTTTTCCATTTCCAAATGTTCTATCTTTTTCAGATGGAACATTTAACCTCTGCATTATTCCCGGTGCAAAAGTGTGGGCATGATTTTTCTCTCCTAAATTAAGTATTGCCTCTGAGTGTTATGAAGAAAAGCAATTAATAAAACATTTAATATCAACAAGTCTTAAAATGCTGGGAACTTGGCATTCATGAAGAAATTCTTGTTCACTATGCAGCAACAATGCAAAAGTAACCTCACCTTGAACTTCACCTTGAAGCCTTTTGCTAACTTTGACATCAAATTTGGAGTCCTCCCTTCGGTAATACTTAGGTTGTCTCAGTTAATTCCCGTTCATGCATTTTCCAAGGGCTTGTGTAAGAAGCACACAGACAACTCACTCATGGGCATTGTTTTGGGTCCTTCTTTTTCCTCTCTCTTCTTGAGGCTGAAGATTGGAAGTTTCAACATGCACAGCACTGCTAGCCAAGCAACTTTTTTCTCCTCATTCAGAACCACTCAGCACCTTTGCAGAGTTCTCTGAGAGACCATCTGAGGTCCAGGGATATCCTGAATACATAATTGCAAAGTCCGTTTCCACATCACAAATACAAGATCTTGTGAAATGGGACTTATTGCACACACACTGCAACCAGGATGGGAAAGACCTTCTAAGATCTTTGAATGGGAGTCAGGGAAGTTTGGCTGTCATTGCTCATGTGGAGGAAGCCTCAGACCTGTGAAAGCCATGGCCCTGAAGGATGCTTTGAACTCCATGGAACATGTAAGAATTATTGATTCATGTATTGAATGTGCCAGACACATGCTGAGGATACTGCATGTGCAAGACAGATGAGGGCTCTGTCCTCATGATGCTTACATCATCGTGGGGAAAGACAGACAATAAACACATATGGGGATAAACAAGATAATTCCAGATAGCAACAACTGCTCTGAGCCACATAATACAGGGAAATAATATACAGAATGATTAGTGCAGGGAGGCACTTTAGCTGGGTGGTCAGGGAAAGCCTCTCTGTGGAGATGACTTTTCAGTTGACATGGACTTTTGAGAAGGATCCAGCCCTAGGAAGGCCTGGGCAGGAGGAGAACATTCCAGACAAAAATTAGCGACAGAACTGGGACCAGCTCTATGTTTCCCTGTTCCTGCAAGACTCACTAGTCACACCAAAATCAATCAATCAATCAATCAATCAATCAATCAATCAATCACAACCTGATCATTTCCAGATTGCCCAGGGCCTCTGTGTGACACAATTCAGATGGCAGCATGCACATTGCATCCTGATGCCTCTCCTCTTAATGGGGGTGTCAGAGCAAACCGCCTGAGGAAGGAATGGCCACTTGTTGGGGAGCAAAAAAGAAGGCTTTTGTGGCTGGAGCAGAGCAAAGGAGAGGGGAGTGGTTTGGTTTATTATTGTTAGGACCTAACAACATAATAAAAATAGCTAACATTACTAAAGCTGATTCCTTTAAATGCATTACCTTATTTTCACAACAGCTCTATAAAGCAAATGCTAGCATGTCCTTTTGTAGAAGAGGAAACTGAAGCCTAACAGAGTTAAGTAATTGGCCCTCACCGTTACCAGGTGGTAGAGTTAAATCCGTGGGTGTCACTTCCGGAACCCAGACTCTTAAGCATTATGTTGTCTCTGCTTTTGAGAGAGACTGAATATGGGACCCAAAGCTCCAACTCTAACATCCAAAGCCTGGATGGACAAGTGAAAATCATGAGAGGTCTGGTTGTTTTCATTTTCCCTATGGCCCTCTCTGGAAGAGGAAGAGTGAGCAAGCTCTGAAATTTCCAGAGTGTCATTTCCTTGCCAATGGAAAGAAGGTAAGGGTCTCCAGAGACCTACAAGATAAAAGTAGAGGTTAGGGAGCAAAAATGGTAAGACCACGAATAAGCTATTGAAAGAGTCATAGGAACAGACAGTGAGAGTCCTGACTTGCCCTTTTCATTCTAAGTTTCCTCTACAATTACATAAATTTACTCATTTACTTTTTACAGTTACTCTATGGCATGGGACAATTATTGAACCCATTTTATGGATAAAGTCCCAGAGGCCCAGGGGGATTACATAATTTGCCCAAGGTCTCACAGCCAGTAAGCGCTAGAGCTGGAATTTCAAAGGAAGCAGTCTGGCTCCCGAATGTGAGCTGTTCATCACTACATTAAGCGATCTCTCAATGCCACACCCCCGTCTCTGCTCTGCCACCAAAATATTTGAAATTGTGCCTCTCTCAGAACATCTAGAGTGTATTGCTTTACTACCGAAATCCTCACTTTAAGATATCTGTTATTATAAATTGGCTGTTCTTTCTTCTGTTTTTTTAAAAAACTACACTACAAAAGTAATACACGCTTTATCCAAAAATTCAAATAATGAAGAGATGTTAAAAATAAAAAGCAAAATGCCATGGCCTGATTTTTAAAGGGTTGTCATTTTACAGGTGATATACTTGATCACTTGTGTTTGTTTTTTTATCTATATCTTGTTATTTATTCCCACTGAAGTACCTGACGGCCTGTTCCCCTTTAGCTGCTCCATTCCCACCTGTTCTCCACCACTATTTCTCACTGGCTGGACTGCTTTCTCCAGACAAATTGACTCCCTGCTGATGCAGTGGCTAGACACGGTCTCTTTCTCAACTTTATCTTGAAGGTTCCTGAAAACTGAAGACCACATGACTATTCTGTACACTGTCTGTATGTTCCTTTGCTCTGTAAGACAAAAAACCCCAAATTGAGTGGCACGTATGATAAGACTTTATCCAAGGAGCATCAAACATATCTAAGCAGAGGGAATTTGTTCAAGTTTTGATAAATTAGCTGGAAAGTTTTGATATTTTAGAACTGGAAGATATCCCTTAGATAATCTAATCCAAACTGTTATTTTACAGATTAGAAAACAGACTTAAAGAAATGCAGAGGAACGAAAACACTTTGGCATCAGATGACAGTTTGAATCCTGGCTCTGCATGCAGCTAGCTGGCTGTGCAATCTTGTCAATTTCCCTAACCTCTCTGAACGTCAGTTTCCTTTTCTATAAAATTTAAAGGCTTGTTACACTTCACACCACTGCCACCGCCATCACTCTTTCTAATCTAAACCACCACAATCCCTTGCCTGGTTTCTGAATCGCCTTCTGAATTTTACTCCTTATGATTTGTTCCCCATTCAGAACCCAGAGTAGACTTTCATAAAACATAAATCAAATCATGTTACACTTAAAGTCCTTGAAAGACTTTTCGTTGCTGTCAGAATAACATTCTACAAAGCCTCACATCAGCTGACTTTTTCGGCTTCACATCTCTTCCTGATTCCTTTCCAGCCATACAGACATCCTTTTTCTGACAGGAATATGCAAAGCTTATTCTGGCTTGAGGACTTTTGCATTAGCTGTTTCTGTGTCTGGGGCGCTATCTGCCTGGTTCTTCCCTGGAAAGCTCCATCTCCCTCTTCAGTGCTCAAATAAACCCTACCCGCGGCCGTTCTATAGGACAATGCCCACATATTGGCCCTATCACATAACCCTCTGTAAAAATTTCCACAGCATTTATCATCATCTGCAATTATCTTGCTTTTAAAAGAAAATGTGTTTAGCTGAAGTTATCTGTATCTCTTCCCAAAATACAAGATTCTTGTGGACAAGACCCTTATTTTACCAGAACAGCATCTGAACACTTCTCAAATGATAGCTATTTTTAATCATAACCATGGTAGGCTCCCGGACATTTGATGTGAAATCATGGAAAGTACTAGTTACTTGTTCTCATGGGATTTCCTTTAGGCTAGCAGTCAATTTTAGTATTTTTCTATCTCCCTGAGTGGGGGTGGAGAGGGGAAATGCTAGACCAGGAATAGAAGATAGAAGGAAGTAGGCTGCAAGAAGTCTTGTGGGCATAGCCAGAGCCAAGGTTGGAGTCCATGTTAGTAATGTCTGACTTATTTCACTTAGCATATTACCCTCAGTGTCCATCCATGCTGTCACAAATCGCAGAATTTTCTTCTTTTTTATGGATGAATAGTATTCCATTATGTGTACATGCATGTATGTGTGTGTGTATATATAAATGTGCATGTATATACACGAGATCAGAAAATTAAGTTCACAAACTTGCTGCAACAACATTGCTAACCTTTTTTTGATATCAGAAGTATTATTTATTATGAATTTGTACCAACTGGACAAACAGTTAACCAAGTTTACTATTTGGAAGTGCTGAAAAGGCTGCATGAAAAAGTTAGATGACCTGAACTTTTCGCCAACAATTCATGGCTCTTACATCATGACAACGCAACCAGCTCGCACAGCACTGTCTGTGAGGGAGATTTTAGCCAGTAAACAAATAACTGTATTGGAACCCCCTCTCTATTCACCTGATCTGACCCCCAATGACTTCTTTCTTTACTTGAAGATAATAGAAATATTGAAAGGAAGACATTTGGATACCATTCAGGACACCAAGGATAATATGACGACAGCTCTGATGGCCATTCCAGAAAAAGAGTTTCAAAATTGCTTTGAAGGGTGGACTAGGTGCTGGCATAAATGCATAGCTTCCCAAGGGGAGTATTTCGACGGTGACCATAGTGATATTCAGCAATGAGGTATGTAGTACTTTTTCTAGGATGAGTTCACAAACTTAATTGTCAGACGTCATATGTGTATATATGTATGATATATATATATATATATATATATATATATATATATATATATATTACATTTTCTTTATCCATTCATCTGTCAATGCACACTTAGGTTGTTTCCATGTCTTGACTACTATAAATAATGTTGCAATCACTATGGGGATGCAGACATCTCTTCGGGACAGTGATTTTATTTCCTTCAGATATATACCCAGAAGTGCAACGGCTGGATTGTATGGTAGTTCTTTTTTTAATATTTTTGAGGAACCTCCATGCTGTTTTCCACAGTGGCTGTACCAATTTACATTCCCATCAACAGTGCACAACGATTCCCTTTTTTCCACATCCTCACCAGCACTTGTTATCTCTTTTTGATGAAAAATTAATCTCACTAATCTGTTTCCTGTGCTGTATTTAATCACTATCAGTAAAAAGGATGTAGGCTATACTATAAAATATTTAGTATAACGTTTGAAAAGTTGTGTCAATAAATGTTAATTACTGTTGAGATATCTGAGTTCAGAATCTTAGCAAGAGCTATGATAAATTATCATAGGGTACATGGAACAAAAATTGCTTAGATACTGGACTCTTCAAACCATAGAGTGTTGAAAAGGACCTCAGAGATAACTTTCCAGATTATGGAACTAAGGAGCATTACTAAGTACATTAATCAATGTACTTGACTGTTCAACATACACTTACTACGTGCCTCATATGTGTGCCAGGTGCTATGCTGGGTATTGTATGCTAGAAGTTATAAAAAGATTTCGTTGGTGTGGGGAGGAACAGGAAATCAGATGATTTAAATGTAGTTAGTAAAGCAGCCTCACTTTGTGAAACACTGGTTAGACCATGGATTTCAATATTTTCTCTGCTGCAACACTCTAGCGTCATATGATACCTTCCATCAATAACAGAGGCTGACTATGGTAGTGATATTCTTAGGGAGGAGGTAGGCAGCACTTGGAAGGGAGGAACATGTGTGCTTGAAATAACATTGTCTCCAGAGAGACTGGTGTGGCTTCTGCAGGAGAGGGGACTAGTTTCCATGCTTTTTTTTTTTTTTTTTCTATTTTCTTTCTTTTTTTCTTTTTTTATTTTATTAAATTTATTGGGGTGACAATTGTTAGTAAAATTACATAGATTTCAGGTGTACAATTCTGTATTACATCATCTATAAATCCCATTTTGTGTTCATCACCCAGAGTCAGTTTTCCTTCCATCACCATATATTTGATACCCCTTACCTTCATCTCCCAGAGTCTTTGCAAGTAGGTGAAGCAAAACAGTCATGTAGAGTCACCTACAGTGATTATAAAGAAACACACAAAAGCAAATGGACACACACAGGATTCAATGGCAAGACTGGGGATGGAACACCTGGCAGTGTCTGGGACCAGAGAGGGGAGATGCTTAGGGAAGAATTTATCTATGGCTTCCTTTTTTAGTAGAATCCAGAGGAGAGTAGGCCGGGCACAGAAGGGGAAGGGGAGGCATGGGAGCATGACAGCCAGGCTGAAGGGGAGAGGACGGCCAGGCAAGCAACTTCTGCTGTAATCCTTGCTCTGCCACTTCCTGTTTTGGTCCCCATAGTTCTTGAAGAGGTGTCAGTAATGCCTCACTGTGCTATCCTGAGCTCAAATTGTTCTTGACTCTTTCTTTTCTCCTTTGAAATGTAAGTGCTTTGAATCTCATTCCCTCAAGCCCTAGTTATTGCTAGAGGGCCTCATATGCTAATGGATTACCAAAATATCTAGCAAACATAAAATAATTCAGACTGTTGTCCCTGCCCCTCACATATTCACATAATGCTCAACCCTTTGCAAGGCCCAAAGATGAGACACTAAGGACAAGGATTCTGTTGGTCATGTCATGCTAGTAAGAAGATGTTTCTTAGCAGGCAGCCTTATTTTTGTTTCTCTCTTGACAAAAGCAAGCTCTCTATAAGAGTTACAGTGACAGCTAATACCTTTTGAACACTAAATTCTAAGAACTCTAATAGTCAAATAGTTACAAGGACTTTTTTGAGATAGGTCTTATTCACATTTTACCTGTGACAAAACAGACGCTCGGAGAAGTTAACTGAACACACACAGCTACTAAGTGGCCAAGCCAGGGTTGCAATACAAGTCATTTGGCCCCAGTCACTTGGCTAGCTTTTGTGGTAAACACCAGTGATGTTTCCTTCCAGGCTGGAGCATAAGTGCTCAAGGGCTGGTTGCTCTTGATTGAAATAAATGGTTCCAATTAAGAGCAAGCCTAATTTTAGTAACATCTTCCACTTCTGGATAACTGATAGAGGAAATTGGGGGCTTCATCTGAAGGCCAATCCAATTTTTCACATCTAAAATCCAAAAGGCTTAATGTTGCCTTTTCACATCTTAGATGTGTCTGAGTGTTTCCATCTATCTAAAAGCCATCTTTTGGTTTTCAAAGAAATTGTTTTCTAATAGCGTCAAACGAGAGTTCTCTTGCCTTTCTAGTAAGAACAGTTAAAATGGTCTTAGGTCGCCTTGGAATTATATCACTTCTCAAGTACTTAAATGTGACTCTCAACTATTTAGATGTGACACTCCAATACACTCCCTTCGGTCCTATTTCATTTCTTTTTACATGAATAATGTTGACCTGACATTTTTCATTTCCAAGATGAAAATAAGACAAGTAAAACATCACTCTAGTATATCAGCTTTTCCCCAAGCTTATAGCTCAGCAAAATTCACGTTCTATGAATTTCATTTCCTCGCTAGTTTTTTTTTTTTTTTTTCGTGTTGGGTTTTTTTTTGTAGTGGGGGTAGGCAGGGAGAGGTATTTTTTAAATTGTGAAATACAGGGGACCTCTATGAATTATTTTTGCAACTTTCTGTGAATCTATAATCATTTCAAAATATTTTTTTAATTGTGAAATACACACACAACAGAGTATATTAAAAGAATATGTAAAGTACAGCATAGGGAATTTAGTCAATAATGTTGTACGTATGGTGTCATATGGGTACTGGACTTATCAGGATAATCACTTCGTAAGTTATATAAATGTTTAATCACTGTGTTGTACTTCTGAAACCAACATAATATTGTATGTCAACGGAAAAATAATTTTTTTTGATAATTGAAATAATTTAAAAATAAATTTTAAAAACGAATATGTATGGCTCAAAGTGAATATCCATGTGCCTGCCACCCCAGTTAAAAAAAAATAACATCCCCAGTGCCTTGGAAGCCCATCTCCCATCATGCCATGTGTCCCAGAATTTTCAAGTGCATTGTCCCTTCCCCAGAGGTACCAATTTCCTGACTTTTATATTAATACATTTTTTCTTTATTGACTCACCACAAATATTTGTATTTATAAATAATTTTGCATGTTTATTAGTTTATATCAATGCAATTATTCTGCATTGTGTGAAGTTTTCTAGGATTTTATATTTAACATTATAATCCTGAGATTCATCCATCTTATTGATGTAATTTATTTATTTTTAGTGCTGTATGGTATTTCAATATATGACTGTACTACAGTTTCTTTATTCAATCAACTGATGGTTAACATTTAGGTTATTCCCAGTTTAGTGAACAATGGGGCTTTGAATATTCTTGTACATATTTTTGAATGCATACAGGCACTTGTTTCTCTAGTGTATGTAACTAGGAGTAGAATTAGTGGACATAACATAAACACATATTCAACTTTACCAGGTAATATCAAACAGAAATTCAAAGATTTTGTACCAGTTTACACTCCCGCCAGCAGTGTATGAGAGTCCCCAATGCTCTACAGTCTCACCAACACTAGATTTTTGTCAGACTTATTTATTGCCCTATTGATGCATGTAATATAACATCAAGTGTACCAATATTCACATCACAGGGATACCAGAAGGAGAAGAGAGACAGCAAAGAATTGAAAACCTATCTGAAGAAATAGTGATGGGAAATTTCTCTAACCTAGTAAAGGAAATAGACATACCAGCCCAGGAAGCACAGAGTCCCAAACAAGATGAACCCAAACAGGTCCACACCAATACACATCATAATTAAAATGCCAAACGTTAAAGACAAATAAATAACCTTAAAAGCAGCAAGAGAAAAGCATTAGTTACAGACAAGGGAACTCCCATAATGCCATCAGCTGATTGCTCAACAGAAACTTTGCAGGTCAAAGGTATTGGCACGAAATATTGAAGGTGATGAAAAGTAAGGACCTACAACCAATACTACTCTACTCAGCAAGGCTGTCATTTAGAATCAAAGGACAGATAAAGAGCTAGAAAGACAAGAGCTAGACAGACAAGAAAAAGCTAAAGCAGTTCATCACCACCAAACCAGTAGTACAAGGAATGTTCAAGGGACTTCTTGAAGAAGAAGAAGACGAAAATGAAGACGAAGGAGGAGGCAGAGGAGGAGGAGGACAAAGAGGAGAAAAAGATAAAAAACGTGAATAATAAAATGAAAACAAGTACATTTTTATCAACAATTACTTTAAATGTAAATGGATTCAGTGCTCCAATTAAAAGATAGGGTGGCTGACTATATAAGAAAACAAGACCCTTACATATACTGCCTACAAGAGACTCACTTCAGATTGAAAGACACACACAGACTGAAAGTAAAGGGGTGGAAAAGATATTTCATCAAAATTGCAACAACAACAAAAAAGTTGGGGTAGCAAAATAGACTTTAAAACAGAGGCTATAGCAAGGAGATAAAGAAGGACCTAGTAATCCCACTTTTGGATTTTTATCCAAAGAAATCCAAAACACTAC